>NW_021703916.1:0-300000 GCF_002563875.1 Besnoitia besnoiti
AGGCGCGGCAGAGACTGCCAAAGGCTGCCCAGGAGCTGCGGGGGCCGCGGCCCACGCAGGAGACTCAGAGGCCCGAGGGTCGCGAGCGCGCCGGGCGAGGCTGGGAAGTGGCGGCGGCATCTCTTCAGCCTCGAGTCTCGGCTCGCCAGAGCGGTGCATGTGCTCACCGTCCCGTCCCGCCTCTAGGCCAAAAGCGCCCGCAGCAGCTGAGTGCAGAGACGAGGCGGCAGCGAGCGGCGAGGGCGGAGAGGAAGAAGAAGGAGACGCCGCACGCGGCCGCGAGCCAGCCAGAGACGGCTCGGACTTTGCGCGGTAGATGCGCTCGAAAATCGAGAGGCACGCTGCATCTTCTTCTTCGGTGGTTGGAGGCGGAACGGAAGGGGCAGGATACGGTGATGACGCGGCGAGAAGGCGGACTTGAGTTGTGAATGATAAAATCGTCTGAAAGTCCGCCGGGCTGGGAGGCGCACGCAGTTTCTCTGTGTACGACAGTTTTCCAAGGCAAGCCAGCGAAGTTCAGTTCTTCTGGCCGCCTCTGTTCTTGTTTCTCTTCTTTTGAGGGTCCTGCACTCTTTGAAATGCCAAAGCTCTGCTCGCGAAAGCGTGCGCAAGCCGGAAACCGCCGGGGAAATCAGGCTGTCCGAGCGGCATGCGCGGCTCACACTGAACGCCCGCATTTTTGGCGACAATGATAGATCACTCTACCTGATTCTCATGTGGCGTCAGTACACGACAAAACATTTTAGAGATACAAGAGGTATATCACCTCCACAATGCTCTGTCGATGCGCCCAGCCGATGGTCATGAACCCGCCGAGAGAACTTTGATCTCGTTACCTCTTGTCCCCCTGTAGACAGTGCTGCGGCTTCCGGCGCTCATCCTCCTTCGTCGGTCTCCTCGTCCGCGTCCCCCGCTCTCGTGAAAATGAAAAACTGTGATGAGGAAGTGCAGGAAAAGCTGGAGGAGCACTACTGCGAAGCGAAAAGATGTCCAGCCCCAATACAAATACAGGTATCACGCTGCTGAAGTCAGACTCGAGGTGTACGCTCATGGGCAAGCAACCGCGTATTCACGTTTGAGTTGGCGCAGCCAACTCAAATTCAGAGCGACGCAGGAAGCAAGTAAACGTTAACCACGGCACCTTCGCGCAGGGTAGCGCGGTGTTTCCATGTTGAGTCAAAGATGTAAAGACCGTCTGAACCATCGGCTGGATTACGGGGCCGGGAGCTGCATGCGCTTGGCCCAGATCTGCAGAATGTCGCTGTAGCTCAAACGGAAGATGCAAGCGCCTCAAGGATAGGTGTGTGACTGTCCAACGTGGAACTTTTTTTTTCGCGATTGCTTACGAGTCGACACAATCCGACAGGTAAATACTGCGTTTCGTGCATGCGCCTCTTGCATGCACAGCATGCACGGTTCCGACTTGACTCTGCGCAATTGCGAAGCCTCTGCCGTGGAGTAGAGGGGACTGGAGAGACAACCAGAGTCGCAGTCGTTCAAAACAGTCGTGTCCACGGTCGTTGCCACACATGCTGATTGTCGTGTAGAGTCTGCAGAGGTATATGCGAGGAGCTCTGCGTACGTAACGGGGAACGGCTGCTTCGCGACGACGTCCATAGCGGTACAGATCCGACGCAAAACATTGATTAATACACTTTCTCAAAAACATCGGTGCCTGTTTTGCGTTTTGCAACAGTGTCAGCGGCTGTTCGAGGGACACCAACGTAGATCTCCCTGTCTCTAAGCAAGCGACGGCAGCAACAATCTGCTATCGGCGTTCCGAGCACATATCTGAACGCGCGTCGTTTGCCGCCCGAAGTTGTTTTCATCTCAGCTGGGCACCATGTTTGCAGCTTCCACGCACGGAGACTCGCAATTTCCAATCAGTTTTGAAGGCCTTTCTGGGGCACGTGATGCTTCTGTGCGCCGACGGACACCAGGAGCCTACCGGTATCCTAAACAGGCTATTGTAGCGAATCCAATCCCTCATTGGTCGCGCGAAAACTGATTTAAGGTTCCAGGTTGCCGAATCCAGTGCAAGCTATCGATAGCAGACGCACTCCCCCCGCCCCCCCGACTTTGCTTCCGTGGCTCCGGTAGGCTGTGTACTGTTACGGCCTTATGCCTTCTGCGCGTCTCCTCGTCATCACTGCCTCTATGAAGTCTGCTGCGACACCTAACGATTCTCCTTGTTTCGCCTGATGCAGGCAATCCTACGCAGCCCCGTGCGATTGACTCTGCTTCAAAGCACTCTTCCATCCACAAACGCCGTGTCCCATCTGTTCGCGCATCGAGTGCGCAGCCGCTGTGTGAAGCGAAAACAAATTTCAAAAGGAAACCGGTAGGTGCGCTGAACACAGACGCACGTGTGTGCAGACTTTGTTGGGCGCAGCTCCACTGTGTTTGTTCTCTCCGGAAAACGACGAAAAACCCATTGCTGCCGATCCCCGGGCAAACAGTGTCACCCGCAGAAGACCCGTCCCCCCCTCTTTGCGACGAAGACCCTGGCAAACGGTCGCAACTCAGTCGACTTGGTCGCGCGAAGAATTCCGCGCAACGTGATCGGAAAGATCCTACAGAAACGGCGAGGCAGAGACACGAAACCCTCAGAATGTGAGCTGAGAGACGGCGCGCGAAGAACGCTACGGCTCGTTCCATGCGAAAAAAGGTTCTAAAGAAATCGCAACATGCGTCATACAAAAACGTGTTTACCCCAAACTTTGCTGGCGCCGTCTGCACACTGAAGACGGCCTCCGCATCTCCCGCTGGCATTCTCTCGCGAACAGGAGAAACCGGGCACCCTGTGTCTATCATTTGCATCGTTAGGCGAGTCTAGAATCCCTGTCACCATAGCTCAACTCCCCCCGCGATTCAAGGGCCTCGACTCCGCCGTTTCATTCTGCACATCGCCCTCGCCATCGCCCTCGCCCTCGGGTCTGAGGGCTTCCCGCGCTCCCCCCCTCTTCCGCCTGCATCAATGCGTCTCTTGTTCACAGCGCTTGCCTCGTGTGTCGGCTATCCCAGCAGACGCAGAAACTCGTCGTAGTTAATGAAGCCATCCTTGTCCTCGTCAACAGCTTGAATCTGTTTCAAAACAGCTCTGTAGAGCGGCAGATTCGCTGCTGTGACGCGCTCAAGGTCCATTAGAAATCCCTCCCCTTCTCCGAGCTCAAGCTCCGCGCCGGGATCGCAAACGCCGTCCTCGAACCCTCCAACGCCTGTTCCCCTTGCGCAATCGCCCGCAGGCGACGCGCTCATCGGATACGGCGAGTATGCAAATGAAGCGCCGCTTGCAGCCGGCGGCGTGGACGCGTACGACGCACGCGCCGGCGGCACACACCACGAGGACGGCGGAGGCGAATGAGGGGAAGCCAGCGACGCAGGCTGGAGAGTCAGAAGCCCCAGAAGATCGCGGTAGCTCACCAGGCCGTCAAAGCTACGGTCGAAGTACCGAAATGCCGCCCTGAAAAAGAAAACACAAAGAACGCCTCTGCGTAAGATGTCTTGCCGTGATGTGCTGACCCCCAAGCGCCTACAAGATTGATCAGAAACATAGATAGACAGGCAGACAGATACACGTACAGATACTAAGGTACGCATCTTCCACCGCAAACGTCGTTCCCCGCAGGTAAGCACGACTATATCAATACATACACATGTAAGCAGCTTTCTCTTTACAGCCTTTCGAAGCAGGACACCCAGAGCATGCAACGAATGCAGCAGCTGCGGCACACCCTAACGCAGGTGCAATCATAGCGTCGGTGCGGTGAATCCGAAGCGATGGCTGGCATGTCGGCAGCCGGTACAAACGGGCACAATTTACATATATATACATATATAGGAGTAACATCTGTATGTACATATGGGGCGTGCACACGTGCCGTGATATCTGGTGGCTGTGGCTTCTTCGCATACGCACCGGCTGAGGGCTTCTCGCTCTGCAAGATCCACATCGGCGAGCGTGGCGGCCAGGAACTCGACGAACTCGATGCTCCCGCTCCCGTCGGTGTCTAGCCCGGCGATAACGTCGTCGATCGTCCACAGGTCGTCTTGGTCTCTGTTTTGAGGCACTGCGTCGCCCGCAGTCCCTTCGGTCGCTCGGGCGTGTGTGCAGAGCGCCGCGCGAGTCCACGGGGGGGCGCGGGGCAAGGCAAAATACTCGCAGAGGACGTCGGGCGGCGCGACGCCAAGTAGCGCATGCAGGTTCATCAGGTACGGCAAAATCTGGTCGACTGCAGGCCCGTCGCCGTCCGCGTCTCCGGCGCTCGCCAGCCTCAGCAGCGAGTGGAGACTGGGCGGCAAGGCCGCACTGGCGAGCGGCGCCGCGGCGAGAACCGAGATGCGCTCTGGACGATCCGCGACGAACCGCGCGAGGGCGTCGGCTGCCTCGGTCGCACTCGTCTCCCTCGACCTCTGCTCCGGGGGCTCGCGCTCGCCCCCTGTGGGGTCGCCGTCGACCGGGAGACTCGCCTGTGAACTGCAGCACGAAAGCGCCTCGCGTTTGCCCGACACGCTGCTGAACGCAAGCGAAGCAGTTGAATCCGACGCGTGAAGGCCAACGCATCCCGAGGGGACCAAAGCCTCCTGCTTCGCCTGCACCATTACCCAGCAGCTGCACTCCGTCGTGACCATCTCGCGCGCCACGTTCAGACCCCACACGAAGTCGTCCGCTGAAGCCCAGAAACAGCGAAACACCACACAGACACAAACAGGCAATGCGCGCGCCGGCACCCTATTCGGACACAGTCCAACTCTCTTGCTTCAAGCGCCTCGATCCCCGCACACCACTTCATATTCATCTGTATGGCGCGCAGGCAACGATGTGTCTAACGCGCCCCGGAGCGTGAGCGTTCGACAACAGTCCAGCCTAGAACGCGAAGGACCTCTGTGGGTGTGCATAGGTGGAGGTAGCCCGCTGCGCCATGCACACCGTAGGCACGCAAGCGAACGACCGCGTGGGTCACTCCGGAAGGCGTTGCCGCGTCGCCTTACGTGCAAGCGTGCCTCTGTGGCGCCTGTCTAGGGCGCAGAAGACCTCCCGCAGAATCCGGACTTCGAGCTCGTCTTCCATCTCGCGAGCGAGAACGGTGCGGAGGGCGCGCTGAAGTGGGCCGAGCGCGGCGAAGCAGCGCCACGCGGTGGCGCTGAGCAGCAGCAGGAAGCGGCAGCGAAACACGCCCGCCTCTTCCGGCTTCACTGGGCACAGCGACGCGGGCACCCGACTCAGACACGGCGTCAACTGCGGCGGCGGCAGCTCGCCTGGCGGAGACGACAACGGGGCCGCCGGCGGGACGAACGCGCTGGGGGCGCCGGCAGACACGCCAGCAACGCACGGGCTCGGCGATTGAGACGGCGGATGCAGCTGAGGCAGCGGACAGAAGACCCCTGGCGGCTGTGTCGCAGCGCCCGAGGACGCGCGGGAGGGCGACTTGGCTGACGAGAGTCGCGTGCCATACTGGCGTTCAGTCAGCTCCGCTGAAGATGCGGCGTCCCAGCATGCATTCGGCGAGAGAGAGCTGGCCGGACAGCCTGCTTGCTCACTGACAGCGGCAGCCGGGGGACCGGGAGGCGACGAGGGAGTCACGGTTGTTGCCACGAATACCGTTGTTTGTACGCCTGCACAAGGCGTTTCAGCAGATTGACCCTGAGCGCCTTCGCGTTCTCCCTCTTGCGGTCCTCTCTCTCGCATCCGATCAAGCGCGGGCCGGTTCTGGGCAGTTCTCGCCTCGTCGTCCCGCTCGAGCACGCACTCTTTTGCCGCTTCGGCCTGGCGCCGCGCCCCGTCGGCGCCCAAGCCGGGGGCCGCGCCCGAAGCACTCGCAGCCTGTGCGGACGAGCGCCCGACGAAGATCTCCGTTTCTCGCTTCTCGCCGCCCTCGACGAGGCTGCCCAAAGCACCCCGCCTCGAGGATTTCTGGAGCGCTCCGTCTAGCCAAGCCGCCGCTGCAGGCGGCTGGACGGCGACCGCGGGCCGAAACGCGCCGGAGACCGGGCTGATCCACGAAGCCGGCGACGGAGGCGGCGAAGACGAGCCGGCGCCCCCGCCCGAGGCGACCGACGGCACCAGCGAGGCGGAGGGCGCCAGGGCGTCCGCCGCGCGGACTGTGGAGCCCATCCCGCCCGTGCACGGCTCCCCCCCCCCCCACGCGGGCGCGAAGCCGCCGTCGCTGCTCGGCTGTCCAAAGCGAAGCCGAGCCTCCTGTGCACCCAGGTTGAACGCCGGACTCGACACCGAGCGAGGCATCGACATCCGAGGGCCGGGCACTGAAGAAAAGAAAAGCCAGCACATCGAGCAAGCGTGCACGGCGGAGCACACCCAGGCATCGGCTCCGCAGCCGAACGCAGACAGGCGGAGCGACGGAAACCGCACAGAGGTGTCACGTACTCTAGCCTCACGCAGAGGCATTTGCTGGTGCATGCTCCCGGAGAGCGCCTTCTTCAACCCGTGTCGAGAAAACGTGGACGAGGAAGCAACTGCACACGCACCTACATCATTGGCTGCCCCTTAATGATCATCATCCTCCTTACACCCATGCATGCCAAATGTAAATACATCTGCGAGTCTGGACGGCTACCTGGCGGCAGCCCCTGCGGCATCCGCGCGTCTGCAAACGCTCGTAGGAACTCTCGCCCGCCTCGTTTCTCCTGGTGCTTCATTCACCGACGATGCGGACAGATATCTAAGCTCGTTGCCTCCTGGCCTCATGCATGTATATCTTATTACAGCAGAAATGAGTTACAGAAATTTATACAGAGACAGGTCGGTCGGTGCCTAGGTTCCTGTGGATGTGGGTTGCGGAGAAGGCGAGTGAGCAATTCCGAAAGCTTTACTGAGACGTCCCAGCTCGCGTGCACGTCTTTTCACCTGTCCAGCTACATGCTACTGTGGAGTGTCGCTTTGCGTACTCTCTGATAGGAGCTGCCTTTGCACAGTGGCAAACCAAGGGTGGGTGAGCGTCGTTGCGGCATCCATGCGTCGTAGCACGCCTCGCTCCCACGTTTTCCTCTTCCCCTCCTTCTCCTGGTCGCCTCCCTCAGCGCACCTGGCGCCCGTTTGCAGGCTGCCCTCAGCCGGAGTCGCGGTCGGTGCAGGGAAACACGACACGGCCTCCGCGGGCTGCCCAGCAATCCCCTCGAAAGAGTCCTGCATCGTCGCCTCTCCAGATGCACCGTCCCTGCTCAATGGACATCCACTCGGGGGCCCGGGTGACGAAGAAGAAGCGGCGGACGGAGAGGACGAACGCGGCGCAGAAGGCAGCGGTGAAGGGAGTGGCGACGAGGGTAGCGAAGACGACGGAGGAAGCGACGAGGCGGAAGACGCCGGCGACGACCACGGCGCAAAGGGCGACGCCGCGCACATGAACGACCCTGGGACTGCAGTTGCTCTTGTCACGGAGAGGAAATCGACGGACAGCGGTCGCGCCGCTGCCCCTGAGAGCGACGCCAGATCTTCGTACGACGCCGGCAGAGACGCAGAGTAGAACGGCGACGCATTCGACAGAAACGGGTTGTACAGAAGCCGCCGAATCAAGTCCTTGCACTCCTCGGACACGTGCTGCCAGCAAGGCTGGAGAAACTGCACAGGGCTTGTCAAAATCTGAAACGAAACACACAGGCACACACACACACACACACACACACACACACACACACACACACACACACACACACACACACACACACACACACGCCACCATCCCAATGTGCCTCTGCTGATATAAAAATAATTCCACCGCATACGGAGACGCATCTAAGAGGTGGGGGGTATCTCTCTTCTGCTCAAAAAGGAGAGCCTCCTCGTCATGGTTCAGGGTTCAACTCTTTCGTCAGTCTGCCTACCGCCTAATCGACAGCCAGCTCCCACCATTTACAACGCTCTCTGGCGTCCGCGCATCTCTCTATTCTCCCGGCCGTCCCTCGAAACGCAACACGCCCCATGCGTCAGCAACAGGTACCAGCTGAAGGGACAAACGAACGCCACGGGGATGGAATCGGTGCTGCGCCGACACGCGCCCGCGTGGGCGTGCCTTTTTCTCACCTTTGAGGCGACTTCAGCTTCGGTGTTTCCGTCGAAGGGCGGGACTCCGGAAATGAGCATGAAGAGAACGACTCCAGCGGCCCACATATCTGATTGAACCTCGTCGTACTGAAGGCCTTTGAGAACGAACGGCGAAAGGTAGTAAATCGTCCCGACTTGCGTGGTCATCGCCCCGGTCGACGAGATCCCCGCGCTCGAAAAGGTGCGCGCCGCGAATCGCTGACACAGGACAGAGAGAGCGACAGAGACAAAACAGGAGGCGTTTTCAAACCCTTTCCTACTCGGCTTTCTCCAGGCGCATAAGTGTCGGGGAGACCCAAGAACGAAAGCAAGAGAAGGCGAGGTGCTAGCCTGTCGGAAGAAAAATGGTGGCTGGCGGAGATACAGACGCCAAGCACCTCCCCTGCCAGCGCCGCCCGAGGGCAGACCGGGCGTGCCCTTGCAGCACGACACGAGAGACAAATGCGACCCCGATATACTCTGCAATTACTGATAGATAGATAGATAGATAGATAGATAGATAGATAGATAGATAGATAGATAGATAGATAGATAGATAGATAGATAGATAGATAGATAGATAGATAGATAGATAGATAGATAGATAGATAGATAGATAGATAGATAGATAGATAGATAGATAGATAGATAGATAGATAGATAGATATAGATAGATAGATATAGAAATGAATGAATATATATATATATGTATATGATGTGTATTGTATTTGTACATGTATACGCATGCATGGAGACGTGTGTCATACGGCGCAGACGCACGACCTGCTGGCAACGCTGGTTTTCTGAGAAGCGGGGTGCTTTTCGGTCGCACCCGTCGAATGCGGCGTTCGCCGCCGGTGCCGCCAGGAGTGAATCTCCGAGCGAAGCCGAAGTCGACGAGGGCGATGTTGTCAAGCATTTTGGCGCTCGGCCCGCGAGTCGCGGACGCATACTGAGCGTGGCGCCGCGCCGGGAGTCCAGAGAGGAGGGCCTCGTCGCCGCGGGACTGCGGGCGCGGCGCGCCGTCCAGCGCCCCAGCATCGAAGCTGCGGTCGCTATGAAGCGTCGGCGCGAAGTTCCGGTGCCTGCCGCCGTCGCCGAGCGCGCGGACCGGGTCGTCAGTCTCCTCCTCTGGGAAGGGATGGACAAGCAGGAGGTTCTCCAGCTTGATGTCCCTGTGGGCGATGCCCTTTTGGTGGAGGTAGGAGAGAGCCGAGAAAAGCTGCACCATGAACCTCGCGGCTTGCGCCTCGGAGCAGATCGGCGTCTCGTCCTCAACTCCTGGGGCTTCTCCGTCGCGTCGCGCTTCCTCCTTGCCGGCGGCCTCGGTCCCCGCCTCTGCCTCTACCTTTGCCTCTGCCTCCTCCTCTTCTGTGCGCGCCTCGCCCTGGGCGGAGTCGCCGCCCGTTTCGGTGTCTCGGCGGCGGCGGCGCGCGGCGCGGGCGTCCTGCCGCGCGTGGAGCCAGGAAAGCAAGTCGCCGCCGCGGCAGTACTCGAGGACTAGGTAGATGTTTTTGTGGTCCTCGAAGGTCTCGTAGAGTCGCGCAATGTTTGGGTGGTCAAGCTGCCGGCAGAGGGCGATTTCGTGGCGAAATCGGGGCAGCTCCGCGCAGTGCGTCTCCTTGCAGACTCGCTTCACGACCCGCTCCAGACCTGAGAAGCGCTCGACCGCCGTCTGCACAGTCCCCCAGGTGCCCACGCCAATCACCTCGCCGACCTGGAAACGACACTCCACCCGAATGAAACAACACGGGGTGTGCGACGCACGCGGAAGACCCGTCCTCACGAGAGCGGGAAAAGCGAGGAAAGGACGGAGGCGGCGGGACGAACGTGGAACACACGTGACCACACAGACGTCAGAGACACTCGGAACGGCGGCAGGAGCTCGATGTCTGCGAGTCGGCCGGAGAGACACTAGACGGCAGAAGGGAGAGAAAACCTGGACTCCAACTCGTGCAGCGAAAAAAGAGGCCATGCGAACAACGACGAAAACGGATTCTCCGCAAAAACAGACACCAACACGCAAAGGCTCTCGCAGGCACACGCCAAAAAACCAGTTTGTTGTCCGCCCCCATGAATACATACATCTCCACCTCTCTACAAATATATATATATATATACATATATTCTTTAGAAAGCACACGAACATGCACATGTGCACAAGGCGCAGTCTCCCTCTGCATGCATACATAAATCTGAGTGGCTAAGCGTCCCGCAGCGACCTAGCACGAGTATCACCCGCCGTGGACCCCCCGCTGACCTGCACAGCCGCTCGTGAGCGCACATACGAAGATGCAGATCTCATTCTTACATGGTAGCAGGTGTTGATTGGAAGCGTGCTGCTGCAAACCAGCTGCTGGCGCTTGAGGACGCAGCCCTCACTGCGGACGCGCTTCATTTGGCCAAGCGCGAGCGAGTTCCCCGTCGCACTGAGCTCGCCCTGCGCAGGGCGTTTGGTCGAGAGCTCTCGGGGAATCTCCGAATCCCGACTTCCGCTCTGCGCCTCGCTCTGAGCCTCACCGCCGCGCCACCCCGGAGGCAGGGCCGTAGCGCCTGCATTCGCACGGGCACTTATGCGCGAGGCATCTGCGTCTGACGTCGATTCGGTTCGTGCGGCGGCTTCGGGTGCCTCGCCTGGGCGGAGATCGCTCGGGCTGAAGGCCGCGGCTGCCTCAGCTGGACGCGCCGAAGCGTTCCAGCAGGAGCCGTCGGGACGCGACGCGGCGGGGAGCGGAGGCCCGCGATCGGTCGCCGCGAGGAACTCGTCGTAAGCCATCGCGCGAGCGCATGACGCAGAGGCGATCGCAGCTCGAGAGAGAGAGAGAGAGGCGCAAAGTGGAGTCGTAGACCCCCGGAGATGAGAGGCAACCCTACGCTGGCGAGGCGACCACAGGCGAAGGCGAGAGAGGAAAAGGCAGTTCGGAGAAAACGGCAGTTCGGGTGAAGAGACAGTCCTGAGGCGGAGGCGGACGCAGCGGCGACACGACGAGAAACAGGCAAACAGGCCCGCCCACCCCTGGTGCGTAGTCAGCTCTGAGTTAGAGAGAGACTGAGAAAGAAGAGTCCGCGGGATCCTCGAGTCTTGCCTGTGGATGCTAGAGTCCAGGCACGTTCCCTTTGACTCAACGTGTCTTTCAGTCTGCGAGAAATTCCCTTCCTTCTGCCTCAAAAAGGCACCTCATACAGACACACGCAGTCAGGATCAACCGAGCTGCGCGCGCCTCTACGCTCTGAAGCAGAGAGACAAAAAAACCCATAATAGATACTCGCGTGTTATGCAGGTGCCTAGGCAGCCGTACGGCTTCAGTTTGGCGTTGATCGAGGAGCGTCAAAGTTCACATCGAAGTGCAGCCGCCAGGAAGGTCTATCCACCGGCGCACACGGGCATGCAGCGAAAAGAAGGCGGAGCCGTCAAAGATAGACGCGCAGTGCCTCGCGTCGCAATCAGGATCAGCGAGGAAAACGTGTCGACGACGACATGAAGCAGCTACGGTGGACGAAAATCGAGAGAAAGATTTAGGAAAGGCAAAAGCGCGTCGAAAAGGGGCCTCGAGCGGCGCTCACAGTCCACAGAGCGCACTCGAGGTATTACTTGTATTCGAAATACGAGAGACGAGAGACTGACGGGCGAACGCTTCACAACAAACAGGTCTGAGTTCGAATTCATTCGAGCTCTGGAAAACAGAACATCGGTGCATCTCTCCATCGCTCGAAGAAGAGTTCAGTGGATCACCGCCGTTGGAACCGAAAGTGGTAAGAGAGGCGAGGCAATCCCCCTGCCACGTGTCGGGGAGAAGCCTTTCCTGTCCGAAATCAGCGTTGAGCCCTCTTGCGGACTCTATCTTCCCCGGTTTTCCAGACTTTTCGGGGTGCGTTCGCCGTCGAGAACCGAATTGGTGATGAAAGCGGAGGCAGACTGGACTGCATCGACTCCGCACGCGCCTCGTGTGGCGTGTGCCTCGGCGGGCATGCAGAAGTAAGCCAAGCCGCGATCTGCTTTCTCTTCCTGGCGCTAGGACTCGACTGTCCTCCTCTATCTCTCTTGCCTTCTACCTCTGTTTTTGCTTCTCAGCATGTCCCTTTCAGGCTTTGCTTGATGCACACGCGACCGCACTCTGTCGTTTCCTCGCGTTTGTCTGGTTTTTTCGCTCTCCCTCTCTGCTGCGTTGCGCTAGGGCGGGATTCGACGCCGCTTGTCTCGAGGCCTCTCGGTGCGCATCTATGCCGGCCGCGGACAATCGTCTCTCTGTCTGCCTGCAGGGGTGGGGTTGAGGCGTGTCGCTCGACCTCCGTCTTCTCCGACTGAGTCGAAGACTTTTCTCAAGTCGTTTTCCTCCTCTCTCTCGCATTTGCTTTGTGTCGGGCTCTTTCCGCGCTTCCCTTCTGCTTCTGCTCGTGGGTGTTCATTTGCCGAATACCGCGCGACTGCGCATGCATGGGCAACCCCGTAGAGGAGCGCAGGTGTGGATTCGACGGCTGCGTCGTTTCTGGCGCCGCTTCGCCTTCCGCACATCTTTTGTGTCTGATGCCCCCTCTCTGAGGCTTCTCGGTGCTTCCCCGTTTTTCTGAATGGTTGCATGCAAGCTCGACGCAGCTCGCATCCGTGGCCTCCATCAGCCTTCTATGAAGTTCAGCCTGGCGAGGCACTTCTCAATTCTCCCCCGCTTGCGGCAGTCCTCTTCTAAGTCTTCCGCCTCCTCTCCCGCAGCTCCCCCCCGCGTGCTTCCTGTGCTGTTTCCTTGCCCTCTTCGCGTCGCTGTGGCATCGCCCCCGAGTCCTCGGCGACGCCTCTGCTCGCCTGCGCCTCTGCTCCCTGTCTAGCAGCCGCCGTCCCTCCTGGCGCTGCAGCGTCCCTGCGCGCACATTTCTCTCCTTTGTCTGCTGTCTCGTCTTCCACCATGGCGTCCGCAGCCGCTGCGCCGCAGTCGCGAGGTCGGCGCGACAAGCTGCTGGGCATCGAGGAGGCCGTGGCGGCCCGCTGGGCGAAGGCGAACCCGTACGAAGTCGACGCGCCAGCGGAGCACTCTGGCGATAAGGTCAAGTACTTCTGCAGCTTTCCGTATCCGTACATGAACGGCAAGATGCATCTCGGTCACGCGTTCACTGTCTGTCGCGCAGAGTTCCAGGCCCGCTTCCAGCGCATGCAGGGAAAAGCCGTCCTCTGGCCGTTTGGGCTCCACTGCACCGGCATGCCCATTCTCGCCTGCGCCGACAAACTCAAGCGCGAAGTCGCGCAGAGACAAGCCAACGAACAACGCGACGGAACTCTCGAAAACGAAAAAAAGGAACACGTCGAGGAGGTCAGCGGCTCGAGCCCAGCCAACGAACCTGCATACATACATACATACATACATACATACATACATACATACATACATACATACATACATACATACATACATACATACACATTCACATACATAGCTACGTACACACATATAGATTAATGGGTATATTAACAGCGATGCGTGTATGTGGATACATACATGTATGCACACGCGCAGTCAGAAACCTATTTTGTGGGTTGGCGGCCGCATTTACGTCGTCCTCCTGCGGCACGGACTTCGAATCAGAGGTGCATGGGGGGTTGACACATCTTCGAGTTTAGCGTTAAGTGGCTGGTCAATCAACAGTTCGCCGCTTCCTCAGTGGCGTGTTTCGCTGATCCCCGGAGTCCGTGTTTGTGTGGCCTCCTCTCTGGTGGCAGTACGTAGAGGAGCGACACCAGCAGCAGGTTTCCCAGTGCGTTCATCGGCAGGCACGCAGGCACACATGAGTATAGATTGTCGTCGTCCTCAATTTTGATTTACATGGAGTGTATGCATGTATCCTTTTCTCCACAGGGTGGATGGAGAGATATATGTAGCTTGCCACGTCCAGCTATGCGGGCTATTCCAAATCATACTCCCCCTCTCTCTGAAGGGTGGGAGTATCTGTGTCTGAAACATGTTTCCTCACTGTCTGCTTGTGTTTTCGCGGTGCAGCAGAAGACTGGCGAGGAGGAAGCGAAGAAGCGAAAGTCGAAGGTCGCTGCGAAGACGGGCGATGCGGTGAGAAGAGACAAGCACGAGGTCGAAGTCCTCACGCAAGCGTCTCTCGTGGACTCCTCATCGCTTTGAATCGGCAGCCTTCGAAATCTCAAGGCGTGGTTTCGTACCAAGTTCACGGTTGGAGCATTCGTATTCGTAGCGTTACCCCTTTGTGTTTTTATCAAGCGCTCGCCTCTGTCTTCTTTATGAATCGCCCATTCTTTCCCTGTCTCCGCTTCGTGTGTGGAGATGGCGTCGCCATAGCGGATACAGCACTTCGGCGCATGCGCCATGCTCCTCGTGATTCAGTTATCTTCCCTGCCTTTTGCTTGCGCCACTGCGTCGTGATACTTTCGCGCCCGCCGCCGCCTACTCCAGTGCCGAGTGCGCAGGCGTTTTTCTCTCGGCTCAGCAGAGCCCACGAAGGCCCTCGGGAGGCTGAGAGTCTTTGGGGGGGACTCTAAACATCCAAAGTCTCTCTGTTCGCCATGGCTTCGCGTTGCCTGGCTGTGCCCTGCATGTGCAGAAAACGCAGTGGAACATCATGGAGAGTATGGGAATCCCTCAAGAAGAGATCGCCGCGTTCGCGGACGCGCAGCACTGGCTGCGTTACTTCCCGCCTCTCGCCAAACGCGATTTGTCGCGCTTCGGCCTCGCCGTCGACTGGAGACGCTCCTTCGTCACAACCGACATCAACCCCTTCTACGATGCCTTCATTCGTTGGCAGTTTAACACGCTCATGGTGAGACGCGCAGGCGAGTGTCTAGACGTCGCGGCTTGCATCTATCTGTTCGTGGATATGTACGTTGCATGCATTTCTTCTTGAAGCACTCAGACCCGCATATACATACCCACTGGATAGGTATTTACATGAGGTCCAGCCCCCTCAGACGGCTTCGTATGCCTACCTTTTATGTATATGCAGTGTTTGTTCCCGGTGCCTACTGATCTCCAATATATACATTTATACGCATACACATATATACATATATATTTCTATATAAGGCGACATGCTTCGCTCGTGTAGGTTTAGGAACGATGCGGCGGTAGAAGGCTGCCTGCCCAGCGGCTCTCTGCTCGTCTTCAATTGGGGGGGCCTGCGCGTCAGCCCGTGGATGGAGGATATCCATGAGGTCTGATTCCGTATTCGGGAGAGCCGGAGTGCTTTCGAGTGGTAATGCGGCTCACTGGAATAGGCGTCACTTGCTGCGTGTCTTGCGCATTGCTGTGGGGCGTTGCAGAAGCGCGGCAAGCTGAAGTTCGGCATGCGCGCGACGATTTTCAGCCGTCGCGAGAAGCAGGCGTGCGCAGACCATGACCGCGCGAGCGGCGAGGGCGTCGGGCCGCAGGAATACACCGTGGTGAAGCTCTTCGTGCAGGAGGCGCAGCTGAGAGACGAGGAAGCCGAGCAGCTGCAGCCGCTGCTTGAAATCCTCGGCGAGCTCCAGAAACACGGCGAAAAGCGCGTCTCGCTCGTCGCCGCCACGCTCCGACCGGAGACGATGTATGGGCAGACCAACTGCTACGTGCTCCCGGAGGGCAAGTAAGTGCGAAACAGAGACGAAACAAAATCTTTTCTGCGATGTGACGGCAAACAAGCCGCAACACAGAAACGACTGGGAGGGGGGCTCCTCATTGGCGGGTTAGCGGAAGCGAGAAACCAGGCTGCGGCACCCAAGCTTCTTTGGAGCGGCCGAAAGCAGAGGGCATTGAGCAACTATTCTTTCTGGGGCGCTGATTGGTGGAAGAGACAGCGGTGCATGCGATTACGTCTATGCTCCCTGACACCTCTATAATAAGGCAGTGGCTGCTTTCTTGCTGTGCTCGGTGGCGAGATTCATAGATACGGCTTAGATGTTCAGACGTAGGTGATTAGGCAGAATCTCGGACGCGGCGTGCGTGTGGAACAAACCTACTCTGGCGGAAGTGCCTGGGTTTCCTGTGCTTGCCGGCACCGACTCTGGTCTCTCTGAAAGACCGACGCGAAGCGTATGTCGACAACTTATTCATACGCTCCGCCTGCGCGAGTCTGCGGTTCTCAGGTACGGTGTGTACCTGGCCTTTTCGGAGCCGCGCAAGAGCCTGACGAACGCGGGGTCCGAGGACGGAGGCGCGGCCGCGGCGCAGGCGGCGGCGGAGACTGAGGAAGAGTTCGAGACTTTGATGACCCGCGAGGAGGCGCTGAAGGCGTGCTCGGAAGTGTTTATCTGCAGTGAGCGGTCGGCTATCAACATGGGCTACCAGGGCTTGCTGCCTATGGAGGCCAACGCTGCGGACGCCGATGCCTTGCCGCTCCCGCACTGCCTCGGAACTGTCGAGGGCCGCAACCTGATTGGCGTACCTCTCTTGGCGCCGAATGCAACTTACCCGACTATCTACGCGCTCCCGATGCTCACCATCTCCATGAATAAGGGTACGAAGAAACAGGCATCCTGCCCGCTGGAACGCGTTTAATGTCGGTGCGGCAGACGAGCAGGGTTGTCTCTGACCGTAGAACGGACAGGCTTCGCTGCCGTCTACGCTGCGGCTCCTCGACGTGTAGGCGGGTCGTGGTTGCTGCAGTCTGTGGTTTTTTGGTTATTCCTCTCGCATCTAACTGAGCTCAAGAGTCTCCAACGCGCACGCACACGCGTACATACAAATACGTAGATGTATATATATATATATATATATATATATAATGCCTGTCACATGTAGAATTATTTATGTATACACATAGGTACGTGGGCGCTGGACATGGTCGCGATGTGCAGGGGGGGGCGGCGCTAGGTGAGGACTCGCGTACGTGCCGACATCAGCCCACATGCACCTTGGACTACATAGACAGACAGGCTGATGCAAATGTCGAATGATTGACGGGTATGTAAATAGAGCGAGAGCGGTGTAGGATTGAGAGCGAGCTGCATAGGTGGTTGGGGTGGCTTGGGCGTGCGTGGCTCTCCCTCAGGCACGGGTGTGGTAATGTCAGTTCCGAGCGACGCGCCCGACGACTACATGGCGTTGATGGATATTGTCAACAAGCCGGATTTCTTCAGGGACCGCTATGGCGTCCGCCCTGAGTGGGTGAAGCCGTTCGAGCCAGTCCCCATCATCGACATCCCGGGGCTGGGGTCTCAGGCGGCTGTGCGGCTTTGCCAGGAGAAGAAGGTGGCGAGTCAGAAGGACACGCAGAAGCTTGCGGAGATCAAGGAAGAAGTTTACAAGAAAGGTTTCTACGACGGCGTGCTTCTCGTCGGGCCGTTTGCAGGCCAGAAGGTCGCCGACGCGAAGAACGCGGTGCGCGACGCGATGATTGCCAAAAAGGACGCTATCGCGTACTTTGAACCCGAAAAAAGCGTTGTCTCCAGAAGTGGCGACGAGTGCGTCGTCGCATATATGAACCAGTGGTACCTCGACTACGGCGAAGAGTCCTGGAGAGATGCCGTCGAGAAGTACATCTGCTCGCCCGAGTTTCACACCTACAACCCTCAGGTGAGCCCACACAAACCCGTGCGCAGCCGAGCACGCAGTCGTCCTCGACGTCGCTCTGCCGCAGGAGGCAACGAGGGTTGGCAAGAGGGGGTTTGGAGAGTCGCTCGACCTCGCAGGCCTAAACCCGAAACCCTAGTTTCTGGGCGTGCGAATTCTGATTTCTTGCTCGTATGCGCGGTCGGCTCCATTCTTCAGGTTCTGCATCAGTTCAAGCACGTCGTCGGGTGGCTGCGCGAGTGGGCCTGTAGCCGCAGCTACGGCCTCGGCACGTTCCTGCCCTGGACCAAAGACGCGTCGCGTCCGGTCCTCATCGAGTCGCTCTCCGATTCAACCATCTACATGGCTTACTACACCATTGCGCACCTTCTCCAGGTGGGTGTCGCCTCGTCTGCCTATTCTTATTTGCGTACACGCGGTGGTTCATCGGCACCTGCGACTACCGGCCTGCATGCACAGAGGGGTTTGTAGACTAAGCGCGAGACGGGGAGGCGACTCGAGTTGGTGCGATGCCGCCTACAACGTCTCCAACAGAAATAGAAGTGGTTTGTGGTTCTCTCAGCTCCATGTGCACGAATGTACATATATGCATCGACAGAGGTGGAGTACAGTGTGACATTGGCCCCATCTGTCTGTTGCCATGGTTGAATGCCGACCTTTTTCCGTTTAGCGCAGTCATCTATCCGTTGCTCTCCATACGTATTGGCACTGTCGTATCTACGGATCCCTCAGGAAGCGTGCTGGCACACTGTTTTTCTTCCAGGCTACTAATATATCTCATTGTGTGTGACCTTCCTCGGCCTGTTTGTGCGCGTCTTTCTTCTTGCGAACACACGTTTTTGCTCGATTGCCTCTCCTGTTGTCCGGTTTTGTGACTCCGCAGGGCACTGACATGTACGGCGAAAAGCCCGGCCCTCTGGGCATTACCGTGGAGCAGCTCACAGACGAAGTCTTCGACTACATTTTCGTGCAGACGAACGAGCTCCCGCAGTCATCAATTCCGACTGAGCATTTGAAGGTGCGTTTCAGGAGGGAATGAAATCAGTTTATCGTTATGCTTCACCCTTGTCACCCACGTTTGCTGTCTCGACTGGACGGTCGTCGGTACAGACAAATAGGCTGTAACGCACAGATCGCATACAGAATTGGGTGTGTGCTGCCTTGCTTTTGATTTCTCCGCGTGGGCGCATGGGCACACGGCACGGTGCGGAGACCCGAAGCTGCGAATCCTCAGGCTGCTTCGACAATTGAGGCCGAGTCGCGACCGTGGCTGTTTTCGGGCTGCGCGCTGGAGAAAATGTGGAGAAGGAGCAAGTTCCTGCTGCTGCATGAGTTGGTCCACTGAGCACGGGTTCACTCACTCGATTGGAGTGTGAGTGTCTAGGGTTTAGGGTTTAGCGTGTCGGGGGTCTCGCGAAGACGTGTCGAGGCAAGCGTTCTGCGCGTTTGGTGTGTGTGTGTTTCCAGCGCATGCGCGCCGAATTCGAGTACTGGTATCCGCTGGATCTGCGCGTGAGCGGGAAGGACCTCATCTTCAATCACCTCACCTTCTCGCTGTACAACCACGTCGCCATGTGGCCTGACCGCCCTGACCTGTGGCCCAAGTGCGTCTCAGCGACCCTTGAGAAGTTTTCAAAGAACAAGGAAGCCAGACTTGAGCAGCGATGCGGGAAAGAAATGGAAATGTGTTGGCGCCTGCCTCCTCCTTCTAGGGTCTGGGGTCGCGTCTAGGCTGGGGCCCCTTCATGGCGCGGTGTTTCTGCTCATTCTCGCTGGTTCAGGGCCTTCGTGTGCAACGGGCACGTCATGGTCGACGCCCAGAAGATGAGCAAGAGTCTGGGCAACTTCATCACCATCGAGGACGGCATTAACGAGTTCTCTGCCGACGCCATGCGCGTCGCCCTCGCCGACGCAGGTAAACAGACCTTTCCACCCCCGTCAGGTGCTCCCGCCGCGAGAACTCGCGAAAATCATTTACGTTTGAGAGAAATCGCTGCAAGCGTGCTTTTGACTAGAAAACGAAGTTGCCGCGGTTCGTTCAAGCGGTCTGCAAGCGCCAGACGTTCTTGCGTCTCTTTTGTCGCGTTTCAGTGAGTGTAAATGTGCGCAGGTGTGGGCGTCTCCCGTAGGTGTACAGGGGAATGTGGACACCAGCAGAAAAAATAGAGCTTCTGAGAAGGTTGCTTTTCTCCTTTTACTGTTCGCGTTTCTGGCTTCGTCTCGTCTCTGTGACGCTCGGTTCCTTTCTGTCCGTATTACACTTAACTAAAGAGGGTAGATCAGGAGACTGGTGAGCAGTTCTTTCCGGGATTTTACTCTTAACCTCACGAAACTGTATGTCAATGGATGTTGTGCGTGATATCGCCTTTCTCCAGGGTGCAGTTTCATGTTCAATTCGTTGTTATTCCCCCTCGCAGGTGACACGGCCGACGACTCCAACTTCCAGAGAGAGACGGCCAACAGCGCTATCATGCGTCTGTATCTCCTCGAGCAATTCGCCAACGAAGTCGTGAGCGGCGTCCTGCCGCTCCGCGAAGGTAATCCCGCGCACGCAGACCCACTCACGATTGCGCGTCTGTATATTCACTGCATGTGCATACGATCCTGTCTGCGATACATCTACATATGTGGTATACAAATGCCTCAGGGTTTCTGGCTCGAGGGCCGCCTTCACGGAGAGGCGCACCCGTGTGTGGCCTGGAGCAACCTCGAGGCTTCGCTGCCGTTTTCTGTCTGTGTCTATAGCGTAAACTGTAAGCATACGTGTATGATTCCGTATACATGTATATGTATATGTATGTTCTGTGGGCGGCATGAAGCGTTTTCTTTTTCTCTGCGCTCGGCGTCAGGTGCCTTCTCCGACGCCGACCGGTTGTTTTTGAACGAAATCGTCACCTGCACCGAGATCGCGAAGGAGGCGTTCGAGACCTTTCAGTACAGAGAGGCTCTGAAGAACGGGCTCTACGAGCTGCACACGCGCAGAGACCAGTACCGCATGCTCTGTGGAGACGACCACATGCACAAAGACCTCGTCCTCACTTGGCTGAGTAAGATCCTAGGTGTCCATGCACATTTTCGCCTAGATCTGTTTGCGCATTGACACGTTCCCCGCGCGCACAACTCGGCATCCAGTATGGATGCCTGTACGTGTGTGTAGTACGTCTGTGTAGTATGTGCGCGGAGAGGCATCGTTGAGGACGCAGGAGGGGTGGCGACTGGACGCGAGGCGCTGCAGCCGTAGAAGGCCGCTGGTGCCTGCCCTGGCGGGCGTCCCCCTATGCGCTTGCTTTGGCCTGTCCACCTTATTTTTGGCGTTGTTGCGCTCCCTTTCCCAGAGACGCAGTGCCAAGTTCTCTCTCCGATTGCGCCGCACATCAGCGAGCACATCTGGAGTGAAGTGCTGAAGGAGTCTTCACTCATCGTCTCCTCGGCATGGCCTACCTTCCCCGACAGCCCGCAGGACCCCGTCACTCACCGGTAGGCATCCCTATTCGTTCTGCACTCAGAGATCTGACTTCTACGCAGGGCGAGTGTGTATCTGTGTCTCGAAAGCCCTGCAAACGCAGTGGGATGGGTGCTTCGTGAGCATGCGGAATCACGGTGCGAACGGGAGGCAGGGATGCCGCTGCCCCATTTATGTTTTTATATTATAATAGCCATACACATACATCCTACATATATACGTCCATATTTATATATATTTATATATATTGATGTGTATGGCTCTGTCAGCCGTTCGCCGAACTTCGTTTTTGGTCGTATACATGCATCCATAAGTGCTGGCGGATGTATTCGCATGCATGCGGAGGTGGTTCCTCCGGTGGACGGTGGGGCGTGCAGGCAATTCCTGTTGCTGCTTGCGGCCGTTGAGGACTTCCGTCGCACGAAGGAGAAGGCTGTGCAGATGCTTTTCGGAGGAAAGAAGAAGGGTCAGCAGCCCAAGGCGCCCAGCCCCGCCGTCTCTGCGCTGACGCACGCCGTTGTCTATGTCGCAAAGTAGGTGCATGTGCCCTGCGTACATGCATTTATCTATATATATATTAGATATGTGTATCCCTCCCAACCCTCGGAGCTCCTGCGCTTGCTGCAGAAAGACTCTGTAAGCGTCGGTTTCTCCCGAAGCCGTCGCGGACGTGGTGTCTTTCAAACGGAGTAGCACTGCACGTCTTCATGTAGATAGGTTGTATGTGTCATGTGCTGTTACGCTTCTTTCGCTCTGAGTGCAAGTTTTGCTAGCTGTCAGGTTCAATCGGCTTCCTGTCTCTAGAATGCAGATTTACCCGTTGTGTTTCTGTGGGGCTTCGGATATCCTCCAGGTCAGCCGTTATGACCGCGCACGATGTGCGTCAAGCGTGTGAAAGGTGTGCGCATGGTAGTGTAAACCTTCTTGCTGTAGGTGGATGTACGCAGCGTCGTTCGGGGAGGAAGGTTGTATTTTTTCGTTTTGTGTTGTTTTTTTCTTTCTTTCTTTCAGAGAGTACCCCGCTCTGCAGCAGCAAGTGTTAACCCTGCTGCAGAAGGCGCCAGTTCACAAAGGTGAAGACGGCACGTGGTGCGCAGGCAAGGAGTACATGGATATCGTGAAGAACGACGCCGGCATCAACGCCCTGGATAAAAACGCGAAGAAAGAAGCTATGGCGTTCGCCTCCTTCCAAATGAGGGTACGCCTCAGAAATCGCCTGCGCACATGCATGGGTGCACCAAAACCGCAGTACTGTTTTCAAATGTGACCCTTTGCACGATTTGGTACGTGCAGCTTCATGCTGTAGAACTACATCATTATCAGTGGAGGCGTAGATGGTACCTTATAGCTCCCTGGTGGAGGTTCTGGCCTGTTGTTACGCTCTAAGATGCGAGATGTTCCAGGGGTCTGCATCATACATATGTATATGAAAATATATACATTTGTATGTGTGCTTACGTTTGTGCACGTTTTCGGTCCAGTTCATGCGCTTGGTGTGTTTTGCGAGCATTTATTCCTTGTATCTTTCTTCTTACGCCTTGTGCAGGACGAGCTGAAGGCGTACGGCCGCAGTGCCCTGGATCTTCAGCTGCCGTTTGACGAGCTTCAATTGCTTCAGACCCACCAGCGCTACCTGCAAACCTCTCTTGGGCTTACGGGTAAACTTCCGTGTCGCTGTTCGCAGGTAGCCGCGGGCAAGGCGTACGCCGACATGCGCAAGCAAGCATTCCTTGTAATATGCATGTGTTATTGTGCGGAAGTGGTTTCGCACTGCTGAAAGGGGCCTAGAGAGCTATACGGATATGCTGCGGTGGCCTCTCCGGCTTCTTACAGGGAAATGCCCCATGCGTCTCGAGACAGTCAAGCGCTTGAATGTCCATTCGAGCGGCGTCAGGCATCGCGTCGCCTCGTATATAGAGAGTTGTCATCCTGTGCAAATATATAATTACATAGATAGATAGATAGATAGATAGATAGATAGATAGATAGATAGATAGATAGATAGATAGATAGATAGATAGATAGATAGATAGATAGATAGATAGATAGATAGATAGATAGATAGATAGATATAGATAGATAGATATAGATAGATATAGATAGATATAGATAGATATAGATAGATATAGATAGATATAGATAGATATAGATAGATATAGATAGATATAGATAGATATAGATAGATATAGATAGATATAGATAGATATAGATAGATATAGATAGATATAGATAGATATAGATAGATAGATATAGATAGATATAGATAGATATAGATAGATATAGATAGATATAGATAGATATAGATAGATATAGATAGATATAGATAGATATAGATAGATATAGATAGATATAGATAGATATAGATAGATATAGATAGATAGATAGATAGATAGATAGATAGATAGATAGATAGATAGATAGATAGATAGATAGATAGATAGATAGATAGATAGATAGATAGATAGATAGATAGATAGATAGATAGATAGATATGCTTGTGTGTCTGACGCTCTATTGTTTGCAGAAATCGCCTTCTTGCCAAACGACCAGGTACACTCGAAGGACGAGAGCGAGAACCGCAAGCTTGCGAAGCCTGGCAAGCCTTCTATCTTTTTCTATTCTGCTTAGAGCTGGACAACAGAAGATGGAGTGACCGCGCAGAGGGCAATTTAGCCGTACGAATCCTGAGAGAGGAGGGCGACGGGAGTTCGCGCACACATTCGGTTTCGGCATAAATGGCCGCAGCTGCATGTGCAGGTCTCTGTGAAGCTGTGTAGAGAGACGCGTGTTTGTGCACACATCTGTTCCTGTTTGTACGTGTGTTGCATTGTTTTCTGCCGTATGGTTTTTGTCGATTGTGGGATAGACCGGCAGGAAGGGCAGCCTTTCTTCCGGCGTGTCCGGTTTAAACTGGTAGAGACGAGACTTGTGTGATATATCGAGAGGAGAGTGCAGCTGTTTGCGGTAGGCAGCTCTGGGTCCGGCCGTTGAGCCATGCGACAGACAGCGCATCGGTAGCAGAGACGAGGAAGCAGGTTCTCAGCGTTATCCAACACGGCTTAGGCGCTCTGGGCGCCGTCGCGATCACTCCGCTTGATACGGGCTTTCCAGACGAAGCTATATTTCACGCAGGTGTATGGAAATGCATGGAATCTCGAACACGAAAAAAGCTTTGTCGCTTTTTGGATTTCTCGGGAAGAACCCGTCACACAGTGCCTATGTGGTACGTCGCACGCACCTTTCAGGCAAAATGCGCAGCGATCTGATTATCAAAAAGCACCTTTCCTGTCGGTGCAGATGTGTCGTTATGAATACATTTGTCGTCAATGTACTAGGGGTCAGCGAATGCTCCGGTTGTGTCAGGCTTCAGAGAAACTATCTTTGCGGTGAAAAGCACTCGGTCTTCCGGCAACCCTCACTCGCTAGGGGCCCGAAAACCGGACGCCCCCACTCAGACGTACATCTGGTCTGTGTATGAATATTCATTTGTAGCCGAGGTATACGACGGGCAATATAAACAGCAATTACGTAGTGGATGATCGTCCATCGTCGTTCGGTCCTGGCACCCTAAACCGACAGCCCGTGTATGAATGTCGTATTTCTACATGAAATTCGCTAATCACTAAGCGAGAGAGCGGGACTGGATATCCAGGGAACTCTGCTCTCATTAAGGGAATAAGAGGGCGACCATGTGCTGGGGTCTTGGAACAGACGCTGAGAAATCGATTCTCCGTGGTTTTGCCGACGCACACGAAGTAGTAGTCGCTTACTTACAAAGAATTCACATGGAGATGAAGCGGCTGCGGCGCCTGCAAAGAAAAAGGGAAGCGAGCCTCGACCTCAAGAAGCACACTGGCGGTGCTTAGTGTGAAACAATGTTCATTCGGGTTAACGCTGCCTGGCTCTACTTCACATGGTTATATCGGCATGTTGTGCCTCCTAGGTTTCGGGTCTGGCAAAGTCACCGGACGGCGTCTCATGGAGCTGTGTCCCTTGGGAAGATGTCAACTCAATCAGAAGAACACTAAAAGTTGGAATGTTTCTATGAATAGTCAACGCCGCGCTTGTCCCTTTTTGACGTCGAGCAGAAACGCTTTCGTTCTACGCTACTTCGGCGAGATCTTCGCATGTCCGGCCGTGTGTTGTCTTGTATGCGGCTTCTTTTCAAATCCGTCTGTGGAGTTCTAGACAGCACGTTCAGAAATACTATTCCAACAGTCTCTTCCTCAAAAGAGTCTTCCCGGATCGCGAGTTTTGGTAGCGAACGCGGACACTGGCCCGGACTCTTCGTGTGCATCGTGACAAAGTAACGGAAACGTCCCAGGAACCTCAGCAAATTATTGTGTGAACTCCAACCACTCATCATCTCGAAAAAGGTATAGTTTCGCGTTTGTGTCAAGTACGGGACCATGCATCTCTGTAAAACTGCTTGCTGTAACGTGGCTGTAGGGTTCCTCTGAGCCGTACCGACTCTTCCGTTGGCGACGCGGTCAAGTTGTAGAACAGATTCAACAGGTCCGGAACCACGTGCGATTTTTTGCCTTCGCACCGTCTGCTTCGCCTTGTACAGTTCAACAGTCTGTCGAGTTTGGCGCATCCTGTTCGCCGGCGCCCGAAGTGAGTTGTTTCTTTGCCAAAACCTCATGTGTTTCTGCGTTTCCACGGCTTGTGCCTCCAGTCAGAAGCGTACACGGAGTATCTGCCCTTGTGTATTGGAGAGCCGTCGTGCTTTGTGTACGTGTGCACTGTATTACTCGAGCTATAATTCTATTTTGTAAGCGAGCATCCTTTGTGAACTGAATGCTGTCTCTCGGTGCCTGCTTGTCCGCGTAGCCGTGTACGGATAGAACGCAGCAGAGAAAACGGCAGGTTTGTGAGTAGGCATACCCCTTTCTGGCACGGGCGGGTGCGATTCAGTGTGCGTCTTTTCTGTTCGTCCTACTCATGACACCTGTGCTTTGGGGACAGCGCCTCTGCGGAAGTCAGCAACAGCATCCTGTCGTCCCGCCACTCCTCTCTGCGTCCATCCGTGGTCGCGATGTTATTTCGAAGAAGGCTTGGCTCGTTCTGTGGGACTTGGGTGTGACTTCCGTGCGATGCTGGTGGAAAAGCTCTCTGCGCCGCATCCAAGCGAACGATGGAAGGCGAATTGTGGGCGCAGCTTCTTTGGCGGGCCCGCAGTGCCTCGGGTACCCTTCAGCGTGGGCGTGCGGCTCAAGGACGACAGGCACCCGCCCAGCAGGCGGGACTTGGCGTTCGCCACCCTCTCTGTCAAGAGGTTTTTCTCCCTTCAAGAGGCCGCCGCTGAGTTCTCGACGAGGGGATGCTTTGTGTGAAGCTCTGCTGCATGCTTCGCCTGCTTCTCTATCCGTGTCGAGGTCTTCGCCTACGTCGCGCGGCACTTGGTCTCAGATCGGTTCTGAGCTTGAAAGTGCGTCCGCCGGCATCTTGACCCGTACTGTGCGAGGCGGGTTCGCGAGTTTTTCCTCAGAGTGCACAGCGAAGTGCCGCCTTAGTTCTTCTCTCCGCACAGCTTCGTCAGGAGCACGCGGATTTTGCTCCAGTTTTTCTGCTGTGTGTATGGCTGCGAGGGGGTTTGCTTCGGGGCCTCAGTTTCGGGGGGTTTTCCCGGGAGAGCCCGTCACAGAACTTTGTTTCGCGCCTTCAAAGGAGCGCGGCTTGCCGCTCTTCCGCCAACTCGGGGATTCCGGAGACCTGCTGGAGTCTGCGACGTTGTCGTTTTCGCTCGAAGAGGGCGTACGCATGCTGCGCGTGATGATTCAGAGCCAGGTCTACGACTCCATTCTCTACGACATTCAGCGGCAGGGGCGCATATCCTTCTATCTGGCCGCGGCCGGCGAAGAAGCGGCGCTGGTGGGCAGCGCAGCCGCGCTCAAAGACGCAGACATGATTCTCCCTCAGTACCGCGAGCTGCCCTCGCTCATGTGGAAAGGCTTCACACTCGACGACGTTCTCGCGCAGCTCTTCGCGACCGCAAAAGACCCCGGGCGCGGCCGGCAAATGCCCATACATTACACACGTGCGTCAGCTGAAGTCGTCGTTTTCGCAGAGCTCTACGCGACCCAGGCACCGAAAACACACCAATTCAGTGGAAGCATTCCCGAACAATGCTTTGAAGACACTGAAGACTTAGACACAGAGACGTACTGACGTTCATGGTAGCCGGCAAAAGGCCGCTGCGCGTGAACTGTTTTAGATACGCATGTGAAGAGTTGGACCAACTGTCACCTACGACGATGATTACAGGACAAGGATACGTTTATCGCGTGCGAGGGTATACGCGCACGAGTGCGTGTGTGTTTGAAGTGTGTATTTACAGCTGTCAGTTGTCAGCCTGGCCTTCCGAATATGTTCGGCTGGAGGTCGTTTCCGCCCTTCTGTGCCGACGCAGGTTTGTTTTTTTGCGTTTTGTCTCGGTTTTCCAGCGGCGCACATGTGCATCATGCCCGTGTCGTCACCCTTGGCGGTGAAGATCCCGCAGGCTGCGGGTGTCGGGTATGCATACAAACTCGGGAAGAAAGACGCGGTCGCTGCGGTCTACTTCGGCGACGGCGCTGCGAGTGAAGGTGCGTGTCGGCCTCTGCGTGTAGTCTGCGCATTCCACGCACAGCGCCGGCGTCTGGCTTGCCGCGTGACGCCCGCACCCTGCATTTCGCGCTTTCCTACCACCTCAGCGCAGGCCGGCCTTCTGCCCCGCGGGCAGCGGAGCTGGCTGCGCGTGCGGTTCTGTTGCGCCAGGGGGGGTTGCTCTGCGTCTGGGTTGTGTCGGTGCGGCTCATTGAGACTCCACAGAGGGAAACTGCGTAGTTGCACGAAGGAATCCGGACGGAGAGAGGAAGCTTCAGGCGTGTTCGATGAGCGGTGGCTGTCTCTTCGCGGTCTTAAGTGAGTGCAGAGCTGTGGCGTTCGCAGAGCTGCTGTACCCAGATGCATAGATATATGCGTGTACGTGTGTCTATACTTACACCTCTACATACGAATCAGTATCTTCTGCTTGCGTATGTGCATGCATGTCGCGTGTTAGTTGAGTTCATGGATACTAGGCGTAAAAAATCTATGTCGTGCCCTGCGCGAGCGTCTTCTGCGTCTCCTGCAGGCGACGCGTGTGTAGGCTTGAACTTCGCGGCTGCGCTGGGGAGTCAGACGCTCTTCCTGTGCCGAAACAACGGCTACGCGATCAGCACGCCGGTCGACGAGCAGTACAGGGGCGACGGCATCGGCGCGCGAGCGGTCGCCTTCGGCATCGACACGGTGCGCGTGGACGGCACAGACCTCGGTAGGTCAAAACGGCGTCCCACGCGTGTCTGCCTGAGGCCTCGAGGGTGTTCCCGCTGTCACGCCTGTTTTTGAGACACACGACGTCGCGCAGCCGGAAGGTTTCCCAACTGCAGAATCCTGCGTCGCCCTCTCCAGCGCGCGGTCAACCTAGACGTTTGTCATCTGTTCCTAACGAGAGGCTCGCTTGTGACTCCTCGGCACTCCACACAGACTTGTGGCTGCGCTTTGACTGTCCTTTCGCGCTGCAGCGAAGGGTAGCAGGCTGAGCGTTTCTGAGGCGCAGACTGAGCAAGAGGAGGTCTCAGGTCGCTTCATTGTCTCGATAACTTCCAGGTTCCTTGACTGTTGATGACTCGGTGGAAGTAATTCAGGTTGGAGTGCGTGTTCATTTGCCTTTGCCGTTTGCGGTCTAGAGCGCTGGGG
Organism: Besnoitia besnoiti; assembly: GCF_002563875.1. Taxonomy (NCBI): domain Eukaryota; phylum Apicomplexa; class Conoidasida; order Eucoccidiorida; family Sarcocystidae; genus Besnoitia; species Besnoitia besnoiti. The sequence continues at coordinate 28,721 of NW_021703916.1, forward strand.
CTGGCTGTGTGATCACTTTGCGCAACCGTCTTCTGCGCTCCTTGTCTTAATGCAGTGGCCGTTTATGCGGCGGTGAAGGCCGCGCGAGAGCTCATCGTGAAGAGGCAGGAGCCCGCGTTCGTAGAGATGATGACGTATAGGTACGCTACGTCTGGGGGCGAAAAGACAGTTGGTGCTCGCGAGGGAGGCAGTTTGGCACGCCTGAGGCTGCTGTGGAGGCGAGAGGGCGCGCGGGCCTCGCGGAGGGGCTGTATGCGTGGACCCCTCGTAATCAGGCTGCTCACAGCTGCGGGCGCTCAACTCAGGCGCATGGGCCCGGACACGGAGGCCTTAGACGCGAAGCGTTTATCGAGAACTTTCGGCTAGTCGAAGACTTGAGCGAGCAGCGATAGAGCGAAAGGTGGACAGGCAGGGGCCGCTGCGTAGGTGGGCGCGGCTACGGTGAGCACAAAAGTCCGGGTGCTTGTCGACTTGAGACGGCGCTTGTCGTCGACCAGGCGGCATGCATGTGTGGGCATCTCTGCCTCTTTCTAATGCGGGGTTGTTTTCATAGGCTTGGCCCTCACTCGACCAGCGACGACAGCGCGGCGTACCGGAAAGCCGAAGAGGTGCAACAGTGGAGTACTCCAGCGTTACACTGTGTTAGGCGCTTCGCAGCGTTTTTGACAAAACAGGTAAGGAGACGCCGAAACCGGCAAGCGGCGGCTGAAACGGGTCAGAGTGACGCCCGAGAAAGACGCAAGTCACCCTCGAGGCGAGAGGCGCGTAGTTCAGAACTGCTCATAGAAAAATTGAGACAAGAAGCGCAACTCAAGGGTGGATGTGGCGAGTGAACGGACGGCCGCACAGACGAGGTGTGATTGTCCGCTTTCAGCTACGGGCTTCTCCCCTCCGTTCGCTGAGGCGCTCGCACTTGTCGCGAGTCAATTCCTTGTGACCGGGTTCCTCACGTGTCTTTCTCTGCCTCTTTCCTTAGCTCGTCACTTTAGAAAACGACCAAAGGTCGAGGATCGTTTTCTCACGTCTGCTGTTTCCATGTTTTTCCAGGGTGTGTGGAGCACCGTGGAGGAAAACGCACTCGTCGAAGAGACGCGGAAGAGGATCCTCTCGAGAATACGGTAAGGCGATGGTTCAGTCAGAAGAAATCAGAGAGACAGCCATCCGTAGAGCGGCGCTCACAGCCGGAGCCCACATCAGCCGTGCTGTATCTGCGAGGCGTCTCTCATGGCTAGGGCTTGCGGCGATAAACGGGCTCCCGCCGGCCTTCTCCGGGAGCCGCCGTAGTTTATTTATGTATATCTATTTGTTTAGGTACGTTCGAATGTCTAAAAGTACCTGCATGTGTATGTTGTTGTAGGCACGTGCTATTGGGTTGCGGCGGGAAAGACCCTGCCACGGTCGCGCTTCGTGGCGAGGCTGCTTGACTCTGGGAGACATTAGGTCGATAGAGCAGCGTGTGAGAGGGGAACTGCGAATCTTTGTTTGTTCAGAGTATTCGAGAAAATGAAGCATCCGCCGGTGTTAGCGGGGCTCTTCACCGACGTCTACGACAAAATGCCAAAATCTTTGCAAGAACAGCAGGAGGCACTGAGGAGTTTCTTGTCGCATCCTGACAGGGCAAAGACATATAATCTGAATAGGTTTGAGAGGGATCAAACGGGGAAGGGAGAAAACTGAAGGCAGTCAAGCGTCAGACGAGGGGAGTTGCTTGCACGTGTACGAAGACAGACAACGCAGGACAGCCACAATAACTCACACACGGTAAAGCGCGGAGCATCTGCGCTAGTGTTTTCCCTGAACTCTATCGGAGTGTGTTGATTTCGGGTCTCACGCGCTCAAGAAATACCGAGTGAGATGCCACTATCTTTCTACAGCTTGCTTGTGTTCATCAGCTCCTTAGCCGTCTCCCTCGCTTTTGCTGGCGCTGAATTTCGCCTTTCCATGTCGGAGTCCATTTAGATATAGAAACATCCACATATGCAACTCACAAGTGAGGACTTACAGTTAGCGCCCGCGCTCTGACTCCTAAGCGTCCATGCGTGCGTACCCAGTGCTTATTCTATCCAGCTACAATCCTATGTATGTTATGTATATCTACATTCTTATATGTGGGCCGCAGGCTGCTAGTCTGTTTTCGTGCATTCATCTGCATTCATCGCAGTTCTGTACGTTGCGGCATTCAGCACCTGATCGCCAAAGGGATTTTGTGCGGATGGATTTCTTTTCGGCTGTTAGTATTGAATTTTGTTTTGTCACACGAATGGACGACGAAAGAGCCACAATGTTTGTCCGCACAGTGCCAGTAGCATTGTCAGATTTATATCGTCAGTGTCTTCGCGAGGCGCTCAGTGGCATGACGGGAGCCTCTGACTCTAGCGTGATAGATTTCCGCACTTCAAAGTGTCGTCTCCGAACCCAAGAAGTAGCAGCACTTTCTAAGAGAGCAGTGTCCGAGGAAAGGTTAGATACACGAACGCCTCCCGCAGGAGTGAGGCGTCTCGTCTGCCGTCTCCAGCAGTCATCCAGATCTCCGGGGAGTAGATTTCCAGAATAGCCGTTGGCAAGAACCAAATTCCTTTCGTCATCATGCTCCAGTCTCCGCCGCACACGCAGCGTTGCTGAACGCTGTAGGCATTCAAAATAGTGCAATAGTGGCTTGTGGTTCGGCGACGGCGACAGCAGCTGGCCGCACGTGGGTTGTGTCCCCGAAAGCCTGTCTGCCCATGGTGTTAGTTACTTCAGAGTTTAGCTCGAACAATGGTGCCCCCGGCATACGTTGGAAGTTTGACTTGATCGTTTTATGTCTTCATTGGTTGTATCTCACCGCCACAGCAACCACAGTCTGATCACCGCTGCCACAGATCACAGACCAGATGCCACTCCCCCGTAGTATGTTTTGGTCAGGAGTCTCGAACAGAGGTAACGAAACTGGAACACGGTCAGTCCACAGCCCGCAGACAGGATATTCGAGCGTGCCTGATCTCCGCGTGGGAACAAAGCGGCTAGCCATGCTCGGCTCTTCTGCGCATCGCCGCGGCCGTTTGCATGTCCCCTGTTGGGTAGCGGGTGGTCGAGCATCTGGGATTTTGCCGAGATTTGTGTATTGCACCGATTGATCGTTGATAATGAGTGAGAAGCGAAGCGCTAGCGATATACCTGTGTGGTGCGGTTTTTCGAGCACGAAATGTGTTATCTGCCCAGATTCTCTGTGCCCAACAAAGCAGACACACGGCACGCTTAGTTTTCCTAAAACTGTCCTACGGGGTTGAACCGTATTCTTGCCGATTATTACACTGGCTTGATTGTCTTCGAATGTTTCGCTTTAAAACCGGGACTGCTCTTTGCAACGAACTAACCTGGGTGCAACGGTCTCACATATGACGACGGTGGTTTGTCTGACTGCGAAAGAAACCCCTCCGGGTTCGGTTGGCCATGGATCTAAGCAGGCTTGCCTACAAGTTCCCGGAAGTCAGGCTTGCTTCCCTGTGGGTTCGCATATGAATGGTCATGCGTGTGGCACCACTGGGACGGCTTGTATCTGTGGTCGGCGATTCGGAGTGGCGTGTGTACGCGGGTTATAGCTGGAGCCGGGCTTTTCTCAGCTTCGTCCCTGCAGCTTCCAGACACTCTGCAAAGAATGCGAGAGCTGGTGAAACCGGTCCCACTGAATAGGCCCCCTCTTTCCAGGGTAAGCTCCTGCAGAGTGGCAGGTGGTGGTGTGTCTATATGCAACAGGCGGTAGGATTAGCGTCGTGTACGGAAAGGTCATCCCTGTAAAGGTTATGCGAGAAGCCGCTGCCGGCTGTAGTTTAACAGTGATAGCAGGTAGAGCTTCTTTCGTTGTTAACAGTGATGTTCATCGATTAATCGTCTTAGCATCTCAGCTAGTGGTACCCTTTGATACACCTGCTTTGTTCTTTATTTTTTTCCCCGTACTAATCTTACCGCATAAAGGTTTTAGGTGGTCCTTCTATTTTCATTCTCAGTTCTTTGATGTGGGCAGGCGCGTTGTTGTTTGGACTGGGACCAGAGCTCTACGACAGTTCATATTGTGTATGCTCAAATACGTGCATTCACCAATAGCATTAACGACTTATTCAAGCGGACGCCCACCCAACAGGACCTCAGCCTAGATATTTCGAATGGGCTGCTCAAAATGCGGCGACTACTGCAGGGATGTGCACATCTTTGAATCATGAAGTTACCTACTCACTGAGCTTCACATTTGCGTTAAAAACGCGTGTCGTTGTGGTTCATATTCCGGCTGATGTCAACGCTGTTAATAGTGTGATTCCACCTTCAGCAAGAGGTTCGACAGTGGATTCAGGTGCATACTACTGAATGCCGATGTGACGAGAGACCCAGGCAGTACCTGTATTGCATTATTTTGTGGGCACAGACCCTGGGCTAGTCGTCTCTTTGGATCCGACATTGGTTGTGACCGCGGGAGCCGACGCCTACCTAAAGATCTTGGAGTACGGGGTCAAAAAGACTCAGCTCCGGATCGACAGGCTTCTGCTTCAAGCGTTCATGGCAGGAGTGTATGTAGCAATGGCCGGTCACTGCTGTACAGTTCTGGGTGAGTCATTGAACGGCACGGGGCTACATACTGCGTGGTGGCAGGCTGAAACACGCGGCTTATGGAGACACATACCGTCAGAGCCTCATAGTTCTTGCTCTCTGCCACGCTCCAGTTCAGCCAAGTACGGGTCACGTACGATATTAAATGCTGCTTTATCGCCTCAGGCTCAGTGTACGTGTCGTGCGTGCAGCTGGATCATACCCGACGGAAACTGACAATCCCCTTGCTGTGGCAAAGCCTACGCAGAAATTCATCTACGGATCGCTGTTCCCTGTCGCTTTCATATGCATCATTCTTACCGGAGCCGAGCTGTTTACCGGCAACACGATGACCATGCTCATCTGTTGGTTTCAACGACGCGTCACAATTCTTCAGCTAGGGGTGAACTGGGGGGGCAGCTTCCTTGGTAACTGGTTAGGCGCCCTTTTTGGGGCTTACTTCCTTTCATACCTGACGGGGGCCCTGGACGATGAACACGTCCGTCATTTCCTGTTTATTACGTGCAAGACTAAAGTGTCCTACGGATGGGGTGCTTGCTTCCTGAGAGGAGTTGGTTGTAACACGTTTGTATGTCTCGCAGTGTGGACTGTCATTGCATCGGAAAACGTCGCTGGCAAGGTCCTAGTAATGTGGTAAGTCCGTCGTTCGGAGACCGTGCTGCGATTGCGCGCGCGGGGAGGGGAGACGGGATGAAAGAAATCTCAGCTCAGTGAAGGAATGGCGCCAGGCGACCTCGCCCTTCATATGTTGCATGCTGCCTCCCTGTGTGTGATGCGATCGTTGCCGGTACAGCAAGGCTCGAAGCATTTGTAACGCATGCTGTACTCCTTCCGCCGGTGTTTCAGACGCGTGAAATAGGCATTTCAAGGCTGTGGATCATATCCTGTCTCCAGGTTCCCAATTGTTGCTTTCTGCGTGGGAGGATACGAGCATATAATAGCCAACATGTACACGTTACAGGCAGGCCTCATGATTGGGGCACCCGTCGCGATCTCGGACGTCGTTGTTTACAACTTCTTGCCAACGCTTCTTGGCAATATTGTAAGCTCTGTGGGGTCCAGAACGCGAACTATCAGCTACGTGTTCCAGTGTGTTGCTTGTTCACTCTGTATGCGCCGAACGGTTTGTTACAGTAAAAACCCGCGGTTTTCAAGCTTGTGTCTTCCGAATTGAATTGCGGCGCGTGATCTGGGAGTGTTTTTGCAAGAAGCTAGCTAGCTTATTTCTAGGCGGGGTGTATTGAATCCTCGGTAGAGTCCAGACCCACAAAGAAGTGTTTCGTGTGCCTTGCTTTATTTTCTTTAGGTTGGAGGGTGCCTACTGGTAGGCGCGGTCTACGCATACAACTTTTATCCGACGTTGACATTTACGGAAACCACAGGCGCGAAAGTCTTCGTCCAGGATGTTGCACCGGCTCTAGACCGGCGCCACTCATTCCAAGTGTCGATGACGGAGCGAGAAGCAGATGGTCGCGTGGTTACCGAATACGAAGCAGTGCCTTTTGAGTCTTTCGGCGGGGACTACATCGTCAGCAAGCATGCCACGACAGCGGGCCCAGTTCCGTCTCGGGCATCTTCATTCCTGTACCCGTTTCAAGGACGGCCGAGGCAGTCCTCTCAGACAAGCTTTCTTAGCACACAACCTCTTCCGGAGCCATCCGCCGCTTCGCCTGAGCCTTCCAGAGTCGGTCTCGAAAATGCGCAGTCATCCCAGGTACAAAAGATGCATGCCCTATCTCTAGTTTACTGTGCCTCGTAAGCATGCTCTAAGCTTTGAATTGCGGACTACGACGTCTCAAACTATTTAACAAAGAGGAAATGCCTCACGCAGCACGGAGTTTGTTGCAACCGTACCACGCATTCGTTAGTATTCCCTGTGTCCAAGCTGAGTACAGCATGACGCGCCGAATATGAACAATGGCCCACCTGTTCTTGCGTACTGCTTCACTTCAGGTTGGCGTTGCCGCAAGACAGGAAGTATGACCCGCCTTGCCCGCAGTCGCCGGCTACTTTCTTGTGAAAGACAGCTGTCGGACAGAAGGACGATACCGAGAACAGCAAATTGCAGCGGTTTAGTTTCGACTGTAGCTGCCAACCTCGTGTATGCATTCCTGCCGGGTGAGGTGGGTCACGTCGGGGCTTGAAGAGACGTACGGCAGTGTATACACTCTACAGTTTCTGTTTGGGGGTTGTTCGTTTCACTTGCCCCTTTGCCATCCGACGGCCAAGTGGCCTTTGACCGTGCCAGAGGCTGTCGTGGGACTCCAGGGATCCATCGCTTCAAAGATCACCCGAGAGGGCGCCCGAGACTAATAACCACACATCCAGCATAAATTTCTCAATGGACTACCAAGTGGATGTCGGTGCACTTCATCGTGTAAAAGCTCAGCATGGATTCAGTACTTATGACCTAGTATATCCGGTTTGATCTTCAATAGGGGAGACTGGCGACTCGACTGACCAGGTCGTGTGTGCGGCTATTATCAAGTTGTCGGGTGCCTGAGACTGTCACATGCAGGACGACAGTCTTGCCAGCGTGATGCGTGTGTTGAAGCACAGTTCTTTGGACTCTCACTGGCGCAGTCAGTAGCTACAAGGCGCCACACACTCCGCAGCCGTTGCAACAAGCGAACGGCGGCTATTTTGTGTAGAGCCGAACGAACCTGAATGAGGCTCGGACCCTGCCACAGAAATCTATTTGGAAGCGCACGATTCGGGAATATCCGCAATTGAATTAGTTACTACCATCATAATGATTGTGCAGCCAGACGGTGAGCTCACGTCGTCACCTGATGTACACGAGGTACTTGCGGTCTGTGGGTATAAGTAAGAAGGCTACAACCTACTTTCGACCAATTTCCGCTTTCGGTAGAATTGAGGGAGGCTGCCTGGCCTCAACGTGGTGGCAAGACGCCACGCAGGCGTGCTGGCGCGGCACCGTTCTTAGGAGCATGGTACTAGATATAAGTTGTTCATCTGTGCGCAAGTTCGTCTTGCTACGCCGACGTAGAGATGTAGCTTCATGGTATGCATGCTGTCCTTGCACAGTTGAGAATGCAGAATCGAACTGAGCACTGTCATGAAGACGTCTACCGGAGTAGCGCCGGCCTGTCACAGACATGTACCACATGGTAGAGAAGCAAACTGAAAGCCGGAGCGTTCCACGTCTGAGCTATATGATTCAGAAAAGCTTCCACCAAAGCGTTGCTTGCGTGCCGGTTATCCGCACGGCAGTATCAGAAAAACTACGGCTAGAGTGTGACTTCGAGTACAGCATCCCTGCCATTCCAACCCTCTGGGGGTTCCGCAGCTTGCGCTATCGATAGAAATTCCACCTCAGCACAGCCGTCATAAAGTAAGCCGGCAGAGAGTCGTTCCTGAGGGGAAAACGGATTCCTGAGAAATCTGTTTAGTGCATTCCTCGCTCCTGCAGCGTATTCCCAGGCCGGCGTAGGAGACTGCTGTATTGGGCAAAGTTCTTCACGAAGAGCAACTGACTCTTTGTTTGGCATGCAGGCACACTGTCGATCTCTATCCATCTGCATATATGCATGAGATAAATACAATTAATGAGGAACTATGGTAGGTACTGTCTTCTGAGTGTGTGGCCGCTCCTGGCGCACACAAAAGTGCGTGCCTCTGAAGTGATTGCCGTGGGCTTTTCAATGCTTATCCAAGCCGAGTCGCCAGGCCAGTATCAATGCGATGCTGCATTCTCTGACGGGAATTGGCGATTCGAGTTAACCGTGACTGATGACCGAAAGGGTGGGTATTACGTTGTTTTGCTTCACAGTCATGCTAACCCAGCATCAAGAATGCTCGCAATCCCTCCTGCAAGTGCGTGTCTCCCTAGGTTGCGAGCGAAAAAAAAAGGCCTTCTTGTGCTTCGAAATTAGCGCCGTATCCCCGACTGTACGCGCAAAGCTACTCTCCGATAGAGGCATAGACGAAAGGCCACATATCTACATATCCTCCTTGTCTGCAGTTTATCAGAGTGGAACTTTTTACGCAGACAGTTGCGGTTCCTTCTCGCAAGTACATACCGACGCGTTTCTAGACTTCTTCAGTGTGCACGACGCCACAGAGGGAACCTGCGGGAGGTGCTGCGTTATCGCTGTAAACTAGCGCGATCGCTGCTGCTGCCATTATTCGAATGAAAATGGTACCGCTGCGCCCGCACACGTGGTCGGGGTCCTTGTGATCCGCGACGGAGGCGCGGGTCACACATCTATGCTGATATTGTTGGCATATTGGCGGTAACCATAAACTTCGCCTTTTCATCACCCACGATCGTCACAGCCTTGGTGTTGCCTCTGTACGCGTGTGCCTGCAAAAGGGTCGCGGCTGTCTACGTTTTCCGCGCTCCAAGCCACCTCTCTTTAGACACAGAAAAAACGAGGACGGCGCATCTATCTATGTTTCTTTGATGTGGGGCGCGTGAAGAGCACGCTGTGCCCGCGCACACGTTTGAGGTAATAGTAATCCCCGGCGGGGAAAAAAGTCGCACATCTACGCGGATATGGCTGCATACATTCACAAATTGTGCTGCGAAAACGCAAAAAGAAAAGGACCTCTGTTGAACAAAAAAAGATGTTTCATGGGGTCCTTCACTGAACCAGCAGGCAGAAGCACGTTAGGAAACGCAGGGGGACGGCCGCTTACACACGCACAACTCGTGAGAGGAGAACGTCGCCGAGAGCGCCGCGTTTTTTGGTTTCTCAAGTCCACGCGTACGCAGGTCGTTCTCTCTGGATGATATCGTTCCAACAGAGTCCCACTCTTCACAAACATCCGTACTCTGTCCGGAAACAGAGACCACCGTCTCGTTCCCGTTTAACTCATCTTCCTCTCGTGACCTCCCTGGCTGGGGGTGAGCCAGTCCAACTGTCGGGTAGTAGGTTGCGGTCGCGCGAGTCGGCTGCGTCGTCCCCGCTCTCTTGCATTCAGAAGTTGCATGCTCGCTGTAGTTTCCTGTTTGAAGGGAGAAACCCTCGAAAAGTCTGACCCTGTCCTTCTGTCCGGTGCTCGCCTGTTTTTCGGCCTCCTTCCTCGGGTGCTTCCCTTCTTTCTCAGTTGAAGGCTCTTTTTCAAAACAGCTGGTACGTCCCGTGTGCCACCTCTGGTACACTGCAGTGTCCTCTCTCCGCCTTTCAACGCACTCTTTCACAACGCGGTCTGCGTGTCCTCTGTTCGTTCCTTTCCGTCAAAAAGGCGAAGTAAAAGGCGGTTTTGCGTCGTCTTTTTTGTTGACGTGTTTCCTCTCACCTCCCGACCCGCAACTCATGTGTCAGCCCTCGTTCGCAAAGTCCTGGGTTGCATTCTCTTGACCCCTTGGTGGTTGCTCAAAACGGCCCCAGAGCGGCGCGGCCGAGAACCGAAGGTTCTCATCAAGGCACAACTGAAAGGCATTCTTCGTTCCCGTGGTCTTCCCTTTGTTCTTTCGTGCGGCTGTTTTTTGCACTTAGCATCCATCACATGAGTCGACATCGGAGCACATCATCTTTGTGAGCGCGTTGTGGACACGCACCACCTCGGTGCATTCAACATTTCTGTGCATGCCGTGAGTGTTGCTCAACGTGGTGTATTTGCTTAAGAATAGGGTGCAAATAGGTACATACCGCCTGGCGTCGTTTCGGGTGGGGCAAGGAAGTGGAGCGTCTGCTCGTTTCCGCAGTTTGTGGTTTTCCGACGGCTCGTTGTGGCCAGCCCAGTCATGGGCGCCTGCAAGAGCAAGCCGAAGGCCAAGCGGCCGGCGGAGGCGGAAGCCGATGCGGAGGGCGGGGTGGCGCCGACCGCGGCTCCCGCCGAAGGCGAGACTGAAACGCCGAAACAGGAGCGGGCTCTGAGCCGCGAGGATCCTCAAACCCGAACAGAAGGGCAGGAGGAACCTGCTGCAGCGGACGGAGGGAGCTCTGGCGACGCATCTGGCAATGCAGACAGCCACGTAGAAGCGGACAACAGCGACGTGAAGAAGGATGAGGAAGGAAAGGCGTCCGCAAGTCCTGTGGCAGGGAACTCCAACATGAGTGCAGCGCCGCAAGTGGATGTCAGTACAGTTCAAGGAGAGGTGGCTGAGGGAGAGCTGGTGTCGAGGCCCGTTGTCACGCTTGCCAACGGCGTCACTTACGTCGGTCAGTGGCTGGGCTCGAAGAAGCATGGGCAAGGCGTCCAGCAGTGGCCAGACGGGGCCAAGTACGTCGGGCAGTGGAAGGACGGCTTTGCGGACGGTCAGGGTGTCTTTACACACGCGGATGGGGACTACTATGAGGGTCAATGGAGGATGGACAAGGCAAATGGGTACGGCGAGTACCGGCACTCCGACGGCAGCGAGTACCGCGGCGGCTGGCTCGACGACAAGAAGCACGGGGACGCCGTTGAAAAGTGGGCGGACGGCTCCCACTTCGAAGGCCAGTACGCGAACGGCAAGAAAGAAGGCGAGGGGGCCTTCACGTGGCCCGAGGGGTCGCACTACAAAGGTCAGTTCAGGGAGAACGAGATCCACGGCCGCGGCCGCTACGTCTGGGCGGACGGGCGCTGCTACGAAGGCGAGTGGGAACACAACCGCATGAACGGTCAGGGCGTCTTCATGTGGGCGGACGGCCGCAAGTACGTCGGTGGATACGTGAACGACAAGAAGGAAGGCTATGGCACCTTTTTGTGGACCGATGGACGGTCTTTCCAGGGCGGATGGCTCAACGGCAGGCAGCACGGAGTCGGCAAGTTCACCGCCCGCTCCGGCGAGACGAGGCGCGGCTTGTGGGAGCAAGGCGTCCGTCAGCGGTGGCTAGAGGACGACGAAGACGTCAACGAACAAGGGGAAGTCGTCCGCGTGTCTGGCGGCACCGGCGCTTCGGCAGGAGGGGGAGGCGCCGCCGCTCAGGGCCACGACGAAGGGTCCGCAACAGGGACTGCCCTTGGCTCTTTTCAACAAGGTGGATCGAACCCTCTGGGAGGAAGCGGAGAGTCCCCGCAGGGCGGCCAGGCGCCGGAGGGAGGAACTGGCAGCGCCGACCATTCGCTCGGAAAGAACGAGGCCGCGGCGGTCTCTGCGTAGAGGAAGACTGGACGAAAACAGATGTTTGGAGCCACGTACGCGCTCTCCGGCTTGCCTGGCTTCGATACGGGCGCGTGCATCTACTTTATCCGCATGCGTGCACGCATACAGCTGTCGACGTGTGTGCCAGTGGAGACGAAAGAAAGGCCAGGTTGGGAGACACGCGGTGCGTCGCACTAAAGAGGAGAGGTTTCTGCTGCACAACGCGCGAAAGGAACGGTGGCGCTCAACAATGAGATGTGCAATCGATGCTGTGTGGAACGTGCACCACGAGCCTCGACCACACCGGGGACAGGTAAACCACATCCAGTGGCGAACTTTGGAGGAGAAGTGCTAATACCCGGAAAGGCCTGTGAACTCTCGGTTCTCTTGTGTTCATGGATGTCAGTAATACCACACGACTGCCTTACTCATTCGCGGCAGGAGAAGTGCCTCCTAGGTCGGGGACCTCAGTTCGAGCTCAAGGGCGCGTCAGAAGCTTCAGTTAGCAGTTGCCGAAGGCAAGATATTTGCAAGAGGCTGCAGTGGTGGCACAACCCTGCTCGCTGACTCCGACGCGCTTCAGCTCTACCTCCTCGGTCGATCTGTGTGGACAGGATGTCAAAGTTTGCTCCTTGCGACAAGAGGGGCAGTGTGGGTTTGATTTTTTTCCACACACTTTCAGCGCGCGGGTCGTCTGAGACATCTTGTCTCCGTCTGCGTGCATTCAGCCCATACGTCTGCACATGCAGTATTCGTGTAGACGTGCACGAAGCCTCCGGCGCGTCGCTGTCTTCGGCCGGCGAACTTAAGCTACGTAGGTATGGCGCAAATCCAAGTCTGCGCGGATGCCGCCTGGAGTGGCTAGTGACGTGGCACGTCCGTCGCGCAGCCCGGCGTATCGATTTTTAGTCTTATGTACGAGGTCGGTGTGGTGCGTAGATTCACGTGCGCGTGGCGCTCGATACCCCAGAAGGTTCGGTGAGGACGCGAGGTCAAGGAGCGTCGAGAAAAGAAGAGTGGCGTTGTGGGGGCAGTTTCCTCTTCCGCTGGTCTCTGTGTCTTTTTGTCCTCATACGCCGGTGGCGGCAGCTTCGGGCCTCTTGAGCTATCAAAGCGCTTACTGAGTTGATGGCGCGGTTTGCATCTTTCGGCATAAGCTAGCTCTTCAGGGGTGTCAGAGTTATCGGTTCATCGCGTCCCCTGCACTCTCCGACAGCCCGCATTCCCACCCCGCTCGGTTTTTTTTTTACTTTCTGGCATTTAGATGGTGAGGCGGGGACGGTTTTGATTTCCGGTGGGCATTATTTGTTGAGGATTACATGAACATGACAGGAGGATGCTGACATGTAGCTCGTTTGCAAAAAAGGTGGACTGTCTCCCAGCAAGGGACCCAACACGTCGGCGGCTCCTGATGCGTGTTTCGTATCTCTCGAGCGCACGTGTGTGTAAAGAGAGTCTTACCCCGTGGATCTTCTTTCGCGTGTCCTGCAGAGCTGTCTTCTCTGTTTTTCGGTGTGTCTTCGTTCCGATCCCCTGCCGCCGGAACCCAATTGAACGTACTGGTTTTCTCCTCAAAGAGTCGCTATTCTCTATTCGTGGCACACTCGTCCTCACCTCACACACGTGGTGTGGGGAATCGTCCAACTCCAGAACAAGCTAGATGAAGTGCGGGACTCAAGCCTCCCTGCGAAATCCGATGTCGGTACAAAGGCTTGGGCGTGACAACATTGCGCTGTCGTCGCTCACGGCAAGTTTTTAGACCAGAAAGGAAAAAATGTTGCTGAAATTCGGGCGGACGGATGTTTCATGACACTGATAAAATCGTCTGTACTAGAACTGCCTCTACGAAGCACGGCGTAGGGCAGCAGGCTCACTAATTTATGGCTGAACTAGGGATTTTACTGCGTGAGCTACTGGGGAAACGGTTTCCAAACGCCTGAAACGTCGGCGATGCCGGACACTTTTATGGGAGCGGAGTACTGAAGTCCAAGCGCAACTGCAACATTTCTTTCTCAAGTGCTGAGGATGCGGGGCCTTCCAGCTGCTGTGCTGATGCGAGCGACTAACACTTGTTCTACATATTGGTGTCGGCGGAGGAGCTTCAGATACGCGTATCACCCCAGGAACAACGTTGTAATGAAGTACGTATGTATGCGAGTTCACTTCTGGGCTACCAAGAGGCCCATTGACGATAGTGAAGGCATCAGTGGAACCTGTGTTGGACAGAACTCTCTGAAAAGGGTCGCTGAGAGGATTCTGATGCAGAGCATGTGAGAGGCCACGCCGAGTATGTAACCGAGATGCTGAACATAGGTGCCAGTGAGCATGTATCCCAGTATACTGCCAGATATGTCACCATCCGACAACCCGTGGCTTCGTTTCGATTAAGCAGTCGGTGGGCTACCGGACACAGGAGCCTCTTTGCTGACTAGACTAGCCAAAGATACGATCGCAATTGATCATTTCTACGGCAAGTGTTCCGCTCTATGTAAAAAAACAACGGCAACCGACATGTGCGGTCTTTGTCTGCTGATGCTGGCTGCATTATATCAACGTGTGCATTGATCCGCAACTTCTCCGCTGTTGAACACTTTCCGTTCACACTAGCGCGCCCCTTCTCGTCCCACTATCATGTGATGGAATTGCATCCAAGCCGCACTTGCCAAGCACGCTGTTGTTTCCACACGTACTCAAACCCAGTACAAGAAATCCACCGGCATCGCTTTTCGGACCGCCCGACTGCGGGCGTCCGAGTTTTTGCGCTCGAGAAAACGAAATTGTATGTGGAAAAGAGGATTAACTTGGGTCAGTAGCGATCTTAAACTCTAACCATCGACACCAGAAACTCTGGTTTGACTTTGTGAGCACATACAAGAGGCCGGCGCGTGTTGCTCCTGTACTACGTCAAATGGGTGCTGCTCAAATTGACCAGTTCTGCGAATGCAATTTTGCGCATCGGAGAACTTCGTTTCATCTCTTCGATATCAAGTGAAAAAGCTTGCAGGGTGGCAATGCGGAAACTCGTACGCTCCTGTCGCCGCGGACAGTGGAACTCATCGATGCGTCGCGACGTATCATTAACTGGTGCGAGTACGCTGGTGTCGGAGTTTACTTTCCCAACTCTCTGAAGCGTCGCGGGAGTACGGTTCCCGATTACTATTGATTGCACCTCCGCATAAGAACCCGGATTGCGCTTAACGGTGCCAAATGGAGTCAGCTGACATGGCGAGCCGTTCTGCGTGATCTTTTTGCGGCTGCAACGTCGACTATTCTGTGACTAGCGCTTGCGAATGCATCGTGGCTCGCGCCTTCTCCAGGCTTGCGGACTGCGAGACAGAAGGTACTGAGTGCATGCACTGCCATCTTTCCGCGAGGTTCTTCCGCCGCTCCGAACCCGCCGCGCGGTGTTGCGCAGAGACAATGTTTACGCATTTGCACGGAGTTGTGCAAAATCTGTCACTCGATTCATTTGTCCTTCAAGACAATGCTCTCTCCACCCCACATAGAGTCACTCGGAACTGACCTCAACGTCACACGCCTACCGCCTTCAGAGCGTCCCCAAGAACATTTACTGGTTGTCCCTCGCCTCCGCTATTCGTCCAGCACGCGACACATAAACAGAGACAAACACGCAAAGCCCACGCATCCACACAAACCCCATGCACATGCGGAGCACGTGGCGCTGCACGCGAGTGAGTCGGGATGCCAGGCTTATGCGTGGCCGTACTGCTGGAGGAGGGCGACTTGGTCCTTGGGCAGAGTGGCTTGCGCGAAGCTCTTGGCCTCTGCCTGCATCTTCCTGCTTTCCTTCTTCTTCTGGTAGTAGGCGCTGGAGCGAGTCTTTCTCTTGGCCTCCAGGCGCGCGACGAGGTCGCCGTGAGACCAGCCGACCTGAGACGAAAGATCGCCCAGTCTGCAGTAGTTGCGCGTGGGCTTCAGACGCACGATGCGCAGAGCGCTCGGAACAACCATGCGCTTCATGCGCTCAATCATGGTAGGGATGCCCTCGAACACCTGGAAAAGAAAACAAAAGCACACAGCGGCATGTAGTACGTGCACCCCTGCATGCGTGGACGTGCATAATTATACACATATACAGATGCAATACATATACATACATATATACATATATATATTTATGCACAAGCACACACAGACACGACACGTGATGTTGGTGTATGGGAATCATGGGAACGGATTCCATCATCGCGCAAAGCTTTACAGCATTCGGCGCCTCACACCACGTGTATGATACACGCCCTCAGCCGGGAACCGGATGAATATGTATGTCTCCAGGTAGGGAGGCAAATACTGCTGCAACCGCCTGTAGGCCGTGCGCCTCCGCATTAGCCTCTAGAAACCTTCATTAGGCCCCACATCGACGCCAGCAGTGCCGCGCGAGCTCTATGTGCAACGTATCCAGGTTGGGAGCATATATATAAATATATATATATATATATATACGTATATGCGCACGCACCTGAAGTCTGGAGAGCGCCTTCTGACCGCGCTCAACCTTGTGTCTCAACATGCCGCGGATCGTTCTCCAGAGGATGCGGGAAGGGGCGCGCAAGTGATAGGGGCCGCGAGACGGGTTAGAGTTCATGCGGAGACGAAGGAAACGCTGGTACTTCAGTCGGTTGCGGTGAAGAGATCCTGAAAACAGGCCATACCCACGCAATCGCGTTTGCTCGTGAAGAGCGAGGGTGCCCGAGTCAGCCACTACGCACACACATCCATACACGTCTCTTCAGAGGTACGCATACGCTCCGGCTCAGGAAAACCCGCCGCAAAGCACCACTCAGCATTCGCATTCTCTGGGGTTCGAAACGCAGGCAGACGCGGCGATGAGTAGACGCGCAGCCGACCCAGCTCAAACTGCTCACACCAAAATCCCCTTGCTTGTTTGCGCGTGTACGTCCTATACGCGCGTAGCAACCAAGGGAGTGGTGTTCCCATTTCCGGCGAATGGGCGACAGTCTTACCGGAGATGTTGATGTCTTCGCAACGGACGCAGATGATTTGCTGACCCTTGAGGAGCTCCTTGGCGACGACCGAAGCCAGGCGGCCCAACAAGTGGCCTTGGCAGTCGATCACGACGACCTGAAAGACAAAAAGTAAAAACACAAACCAAGGGAGATGCACGCGTCATGGAAAGAAGACAGCTGCGAATAGCATGATGTGCAAGCAAACGCCCCTCCCCGGCAGGATCAAGCCTCCAGTTATCGGTTTGTACGGCCTCTGAAAACGCAGGCACCGACGCAGGGTTCACCAGTGTACGAGGGAGAGACACGAAACTTGAAAAAGCGCCCCCCTTTTTCCTCGGTCTCGTTACAGACTTAGTAAGCCACCGGACCCTAGGACGGCGAGAAAACCGACCTTCAGGCCAGCGTCCAGAAAAAGGATTCAAAGGAACTTGCAGAAACAAGGCGTCACAATTCGGTAGGTACAGAATTAGCTCGCACGCTTGGAAACTCTCACACAGACGCAGAGAAACGGGTCGTGCGGAGGCGGTGCAGCCCCGTAGCGCCCCGTCATGCCTCGCTCCCGCCAGCTGAGGCGGCCTCGTGCTCCGCAGGTGGAACTGTCGAGAATACAGCACGCTAGACTCGAGAAGGAGGATTGAGACAGAGAAAAAATCGAGTTCTCCCCCTCAGCTCACGGGGCAATAAAGGGAGAAAATCTGGAGTAGTTGATTGGGAAGGCTGCTGGGGGTGTGCATGCTGTGCCGCAGCCGAATACAGATCGCCGCGGGCGGTGCACATGCGGCCGGCAAAACGGGAGTTGTTCCAGCTTTTGAGAGTCGAAAAAAAGGATTCCTCCCGTCTCACGTTGAGAGAACGCGAAAACGGACAAAGACCAGAGCTACGCATGCACATCGTTGACGCGAATATCGGCCACTCTCCTTCCCCACAAACCGAAGGGGGGAATCTTCTCCCCCTTTCCCTCCCCTCGCTTTCCTTGGGATCATACAGACACTTCAGCCACAACTCGAGACGTTTGCTCCCCACTCAAGCCGTCTTCTGAACGGCAGAAACGTCAGGAATCCCCAAGAAACGAGGAACAAACCCGCGAACAATGTCTGAGCCGCATAGGGAACGCGGGAGGGGCGATGAACACGGCGATGTGTCGACGTTTTTCGTTTTCCCCGTTTGCGTACCTTCTTGAACGTCATTTTGGATGCTTCCTTGGCGAATCAGTCCGCTGGAGACAAAATTCTTTCTACGCTGCGAAGTTTCAAGCAGCAGAAAAGAAGAAGGAGACACAAGAGTGGCGCGTTCTCCCTGCCGACGGCAAGGGCTAAAAGCAGCGAGGCGTTTGGCAACGTACTTTCACAGAAGGACTGCTGTATATAAGCCGAGCACGGTCACATCTGCGCAGCGCCCACCTGCATGTAGACGACGCCTCTATTTTTTCGGCCCAGTCAGCTAGGACTACGGACCTTGAGCGCCACAGAGAACAGCACATCGCTATGAACCAAGTGCGCGTGTCGCATGCATTACACGAAAACTTGCTTTCCTTGCGTACATCTTGATGCGAGCTGCTCTGACCAATGGCTGCGGGGCTAACGTGAATCCCTCTACAAATATCCATGCATGCTCCTCTGTAATTTCAACTCTAGCTGCGATTTTTTTGCGCTCTTTTTCCTCCTCTGATGTGTGATATGTGGAAATGCGGCATACAGAGAGGACCGCCAACAGGGACGTAGAAACGCGGCATGCATGCAGAAATCGTGGAGTTTGTACTAAAAGAGAATGCTTTTCAAGCCGCGGCAAGACCTTTTTCACTCTGCCTTTCCAAAAAAGTTACCTCGCAGACCTAAGCGCAGGCAATGATGCCACCAACGTATTGTGAAGGCCGCTAAAAGTGCTGGATGAACCATTTTCTGGTGATTCGAAAGCCTACTACAGCAGGGGTCCCTCGACCTAACTTACTTTGGACGGCCAGGGAGCGAAAAAGCACCCAACTGCGGTGGCTGAGAGATTCTGCTGCATATGAAGTAGTTCACGTTCCGCAGAATATGCCAGCGAGCTGACACACGTACTCTGCATGTCACAGTTCAGGCAAGAAAGACCCCCGCAGAGGAAATATATCGGATGATAATGGCAGGTGACACGCGATAATCGAGCCATTAGTCCCTCAAATCTGAAAGGCTGAAGATGCCAAAGCTGACGCCAGCCGGAGGTCAATGCAAGAAACAGTTATGACGCTTGTGCCTCTTGACGGGAAACAGTATTCGATCTGGGTTGCACGCCCCTTGGTAGCGAGCCTTCCAAAGTACTAGGAATTTTAGATTCTGTAACGTGCCGAGTGGAGTGACGGTATTCACCGCGCGACTTCGGATCGAAAGTGCAGAGCGCTGCCTGAATGGTCGCTTCCGGTGACGAGCCGCGGAAGAAGTTCTCCAACTCGTCTGCACAGAACTACTGCTCATTTGTGCAGCACGCCGACGCACCGCGGAAGCAAACGTCATGTTCATCGCTGCAGTCTCGCGCGATACTGCAGAAAATGGCCATAGAGCGAAGGTGCAGCGTGCGAGGTACTCTATTCCGAAGCAATCCGCTTCACGCTGGCATTCCTGCTCTTGCGGCAACAGACGATAGCTGCTAAGGCGCGCTTTCCAGTTGGAGTCGGCAGTGCGGCCGCAGCAACGACAACCATGAATATGCAGATGTATCTACCTTTCTGTATCTAGGGAGAAAGCGAAGAGAACGGACTGTCGATGTATCCGCGTCGCTGTGCCACAGCTTCCTCCCTTTGAGGAATGAAATGCATTCTTTCTGCTCAGAGTGCACCCATGTATCGTGTGTGATGACGGGGTGGGCGGGAGCGTCGCTTCGACCCTGAAGTGCACCGGCTCGGAAGCTAAAAATACCTTTTTGTAGAGTTCGGGGGGATCGAGAATAGACGTCTCGAAAAACATGACAAAAGCAGCGACAAATCTAACAAGGACTGCGGAAGTAGGGGTACTTCGTCCATGTTGCTCACCCTCCGACCCAACGCCGCTTGCGCTACGAGTGCATGCACGCGCATATGAAATAGAATGACCGCGCGCAGCCAGGTGGCGCTCCCGCGCTCCTCGTGCCCTCCAGATATATATATATATACTACTATATATATATGTACTATACATATATATGTACTGCAAGCTCGGACAGAGAACCACGCGGCGAAGACCCTCGAAAACTAAATAGGGGGGCCGACTCCGAATCGCCCGACAGCGGGTGTCGCTGCGAGGCCGCACACGCCTCATCTGCGCTGGGCGCGCCCTCCCCTAAGCCATGTGGCGCAGGCGGCAGTTCGAACGTAGACTCGGACTCGCATCGCTACCCCCTACGCATTCGGAGCGCTTCACACGCCTCCACCTGACTCTTCTTTCCATTCGTCAGCCCTTAAATGGAAAAATAATCAGACGCACATGCATCCGAAACATACACGGGCTCAACGGGGCATATGGCCCTGTCTATCCTGGGACACCGGAACCGGCAAGACTCGAGAGGATGGGGTCTGCCTGAACCTGCGCGGCATGCATGCGCCGCAAAGGCCTTGCCAAACAAAAACTACTCGAGAAGGCGCACCAGAGTCTTCATCTTAGCCAGTCGGCCGCGCCGACATCGGCGCGGAGTCGCGGTGCAAAGAATCAAGGAATCGACGCGCTGGAAACCGACATTACACGCACCTCCAGCCCCACGTGCGCCATCCGTCATCTGTCGAATGCAGACCCGCTGGGCGTCTTTGCGGCAGGAACCCCTTCCGGTCTGTTCCAAACGTGTTCGCCCCCCTGCCGTGTGTTCGCCTAGTTCGCCTCTTGCCTTCCTCTCTCGGCAATGAACCCCGAAGACCGCGGCGCCTTCATCTGCCCGTCGCCGAAGCCAGAGAGGAGCGAGGACGGAAAGGCCGCTCCTGCGGCGGCATGAGCAGTTTCCAAGTAGTTTCTGGGGGGGCATTGACCCACGAGTGCCCACTTTCTGCGGAGCCTCCTTCTCCGCCCACTTGCGACGGGCCGTCGGGGACTGAAGCAAACGGAGACTCCCGGTACCTCATAGGGGCGCGATCCGCGGACGCGTTGCATAAGAAGTTATCAGAGCGCAGAGCCTCTCCCTTTTTTCCAAGCGAACTCGGATCCGAGAAGCACAAGACGTCGGGCTGCGGCACACAGGGCCCCGCAAAAGGGACGTGCCTGCTGGCCTTGGGCGCGAGGTTCTCTTTGTCCCTGTCTCCTTCTCTCCGTGACAACACTTCAGAGTGGGCCTCAAACGAAAACTGCGATCCCTCCTCGTGACCCGCTCGCGGCGCGAAGGAGAAGCCCGGGGCCTCGAGATCCGCAGCCGGGCTAGTCCGCTCGGGCACCCTCGGTGAGGCTAGGCCCATAGGCCTTGCTTGCCGCATGGAGGGCAGCTCAGCTGTGTTGAAACTCTGTGAGTCTGGCGACGAGTAGACTTGGAAATCTTTGCTCGGGAAGGAGGAGCCGTAACTCGGCGGTACGCTCTCGCGCTTCCGCAGGCCTTTCATCTTTCCCGGCAGCTGCGGGCGGAAGGCGTCCGTTTCTTGAGCACCGAATTCAAACCACCGCTCACTCTTCTTTTGCAAGAGCTTCTCAGTCTGCACGCGCGGCGAGGGATACCCTCCAACCTTCCGCTGAGAAAAACCCGTTAACGACCGTGGAGCTCCCAAGTGCGATTCCGCGTGCGGTGCATGCGCCTCTGACGTCCCACCAAAAAGCGGACTTCTCCCATCGTCTTCGCGCGCATTTCGACCTAGCTGAAACTCTGTCGAAGACCCGAATCGACAGAGGCCCACCTGCCCCTCCAGAGAGTCTCCAGACACCGGCGCGCTCACGCGGCGAGACATGGGCGCGCAGTCGCCCAGAGAGGCCTGGGCTCGTGAGGCCATCGCACCGCCTTCGGTCGCCCCTGCGGGATGGAAGCAGTGCCTTCCCATCGCGGCTCGCTCCGCATACGGGTCTGAGTCTGTCGGCGTCTCATGGAACCCCGCAGACGCGTGGGTAAAGCTTGCGGCCCTGGGGGCGCCCGCGACACCGTCCCCCGCCGGCGCGAGCCGCGGAGAGACAGGTGCGAAACCCGAGGACGTCGTCTGGCTGATCCACTCCGGCTGCGCCTCTTTCCGTTCCATGAAAGGCTGCTGCAGGACAGACAGAAAAAAACAATATGTGATGGCATCGTCACCCCGGCACTCGACAGGCGGTCTAGCGGCACGTAAGACGAAAGCCACACATCCGATGTAAGCGGCGCCTTGCCCAAAGAGTGACTCCACTCGCACCACAAAAGTGCGAAATGAGCTTCGACGTCGCGCATACCGAGACACACGACACATCTCATCGCAGTCAAATAAAAAGGAAGAGGCCAGTGCTGCGCAGCGCGAAACCGGCTCCCCGCCCTGGAGCGGGGGTCGGCGCTGCATTGGGCTCGAGGGCCGGTACGCGCGCGGAGACCAAAAGCTTCGGCTTTCTCGTTGCCATGCGCGTCCCCGTGTGAACTACATAAGTCCTCCTGGCTCTCGCTGCGCGATCAGAGACACCTACCGTTTCGCTCTGCAGAAAGCCGCGCAAGTGGGAGTGTGGAGCCCCTGGCGCGCAGGGGTCCCGGTCGTGGCTGTCTGTTCTGCCGCCGTCTCGTCCGTCCCCCGCGTAGCTCTTTCCGCCTCCAGGTCGCTCCCTCTCTTGAGAGACGCGGAAACCCGAGGAGAGCGCAACGTCGGATGCATGTCGCTCGAAGCCGTCTCCGCGGCCTCTCTCCTCGCCCCCCGCGCCAACCCCACCCCCGGGCCCCGCAGACCCGTAGGGCGGGCGCCCGGAGGAGGTGTGTCCGGCCGAGGCCGGCGGTGGAGCCCAAGCCTGTCGCTCCGAGGGGCGAAGAGACCCCGGGCCCGAGGTCCGCGCGGGCTCCGCGGATCGCGGGAACCGCGGAGAGAGAAGGGTGGGGAGAGACGAGCTGGAGGCGGCGTGCTCTTCTTCGTACTCTCGTCGATGGACAGATGGAAAAGCCGATCCGCGCCGCCCCGGCGCCTGAGGCCCCTGGCTTACCCCCCCCGGCTGCTGGCAGGAGGCAGATGACGCGGGCAGCGACGAGGAAGGGGAGGAACGACTAGAAGAGGAGGGGAAGGCGCTGAGGAGCCCAGAGTGAACAGCGGGCGCGGCGGCCGCCGAAAAAAAAGGTCTCTCGCTGTCACCTCCTTTCCAGGAGCGCGGCGACGGGACAAACCGATCGTAGGCGCTCGACGCCGCAGACGAGGAGGAGGAGGAACTGGGGGCGCCCGGCCCGCGCGCCCGGGTCGAGGCCGGTGCTGAGGGAGGCGAGAAACTTGGGGAAGAGACAGTTGACAGGTCGGTGTATGTCGAGCTCCTGCGCGTGAGCGGCCTGGCAGACAAGAAGGGCGGAGGCAGCGGAGGCGCAGCCGCGTGGCGCTCGCGCGCCTCCTGGGGCGGCGGCCAATACGAGAAACGCCTCGCGTCTTCACCGGCGCCTTCCACCTTTTCTTCTCTCCCCCGTCCTCCGCCGCTTGGGCCTGCAGCTCCCGCGGGCTTGTGGCGGTCGGCGTCCCCGCCGTGGGGCCCCACGTCGCGGAGAGTGCCTGCCTCGGGCAAGTCTCTTGCGTTTCGCTCTGCAGAGAAAAGCGGCGTGTGCGCAGGCCCTGTAGGATGCGGGCTGGCGTGCACCGACAGCATCTCTGCCTCCGCGCCAGCTAGCCAGCCGCCGAAGCCCGGCCGCGCATCGGGCTCGGGAGCCTTTTGCGCGCGAATGCGCGGCGAGATGCCTCCATTTGCCCCCCCGGGAGACGCAGATGGACGGTCTTCGGCAGAGTGCGTTGTCTCGCGCGACAGAGATCGCCGGGCGAGAGACGAAGAGGACGGAGAGACGGATCGCGAGGAAGAAGTCTTGGAGGGCCCGAAAGCCGCCAGAAGGCGTTGGCCGGGCGCCTCCCACGGAGAAGAGGCAGGAGAGTAGAACGAGGCTGGGGGCTCGCTGCAACGCCGCGAAAGGCCTGAGGAACTCGAGGAAGGGACTCCATCCCGAGCGGAAGGCAAAAAAATCGGCTCTCGCTCCTGACTTAGATTCGCTCTTCTCGCCTCCACGAAGGAGGCGACGCCGGCAGAAAGCCGCTGCCCATCAGTCGGCTCCTGCGGCCGCGCCCCGTGGTCCTCGTGGATTCGCCCTGCCCAGCTGCCCTCGTCGAATTCTCTCTTCCGGGTCTCCGCGGACATCGCTCGCTCCCGGGTCTGCGGGGCCCGCCGCTCGGGCTGCAGGCCCACCCCTCCGTCGGGCGCGAGCGTTCGGCTCTCTCTGCCGACAGGCAAAGAAGCGCACGGCGCCCTCGCAGCTCCGCCCACACTCGCGGGGCTGCAGCCGCCGTCGTCGTCTTCTTCCTCCTCTTCAATCGCAGCGAGTGGCGCAGACGGGTCTGACGCAGGCGCCATCGAGCGCACCTCTCGCTCTTGCTGCTGACTCTCGAAGGCCGAGAGTGCGGCGGCCGCTGCAATCGCAGCTGACGCGCGCTTCGTTCGCTCTCGGGCCTTCTCGCACTGCCTCGTCTCCTCGCCCACGGGCCCCTCCAGGGAGGCGGGCGGCGCCGGAGACAGAAAAGGCAGAGGCGGCTGAGGCTGCGCCGCCGGCGGCTCGAAGGAGGGAGACCGAGGATGAGGAGGCGCTGCCCCGCCAAAGTAGACGCCGGCGCGGGCAGCGTTTGCCTGGAACTTCTCCTCTGCGCACGGGGGCGAGGGTGCGTTCTCAGAGGCGCAGGCGCCACCCGCAGCCGCGCCAGAAGGCAAGGAAGTGTATGAGGAAGAACGCGGATACGGATACAGCTGCGCGGGAGAAGCCGCGGCTTCGAGGCCAGGAGACGAAGCAAACGAAGCAGAAGACGGCGGAAGTGCAGGTGACGCAGAAGACTTTACAGATGTGACACTGGGAGAGTGCGAGGTGGCAGACGCAGGCGGCAACCCGCGAGCGGGCGAGGCTTCGCGCGGCGTGCGCGACGCGGAATTTGCAGAGCGATACAGCGGAAGCGGAGTGTACGGACACCCGCGGAAAATCGTGTAGCCCAGGCACTGGAGGGCAGACGGTCTGTTGTTCGGATTCGGCTGCAGCAGGGACGCCATGAGAGCATTTAGCGAATCCGAGAACCTATAAAAACACAGAGAATTCACAGAAATGCACGTGTATTGATGTGGGAGCTCATCACATGAAGCACCAGCATCACGCGAACACGCTTGACACACCCACGTGCGTCCACAGTCGTTTCCGAAGATGTGGCACTTTGCTTTTTCAAAGGCGAGTCACAGGCGCCGAGGAAGGTTGAAAGGGCCAGGCAGACGCCCCAGGCAAGCGGCGTTCTGGGTTAAAACTTCCGCGACAGTTGGCCTAGCTGTGGGGTGGCGCGCGTCGCTCTGAACCCAACTCGACAAACAGCCAGGTTTCTGAAAGGAGATAGGCAAATAGGAAAGGCAAAGCGCATCGCCCGCGGCCTTACCCGGGGATGGGGAGAACGGGCCCGGAGCGGACTCTCTCCTTCAGCTGCGGCATCGTCTGCGCCTGCGCGAACGGCGTCTTTCCTGTGCACATCTCGTAGATGACGCAGCCCAGCGCCCACATGTCGCTCTTGACGTTGTATGTCTTTTGGCCGTCTTCGAGAAGCTCTGGCGACCAGTAGTAGGGCGTGCCGACGCACGAGTGCGCCATCGAGTGCATGTTCAGGTGTCTCGACAGCCCAAAGTCCCCGAGCTTCGCGATGCATCGGGAGGGATCGTCGGGGTACTCCGGATGCGAAGCCAAAAAAATGTTGCAGGGCTTCAAATCGCGATGCAAAACGCGGCGGCGCTCCTGACCTGCGCAGCGAACAGTAGACAGCACACCCAGCGCAGAAGACTATTCCAGGTGGTTCCAGCGTCGCCGCATCGCAACTGAGCACTCGCGAAAATCTACACAACCGAAACATTGCACTCGTTTCACGCCTGACAGCGTCGTTTCCCACCGCAGATCTAAGGAGCCCCTTGATTATTTGAAGACGATTTTGGCAGAAACCGAGTTCCCCAGTGCCTTCTTCTCATTCCCCGCTTCGGACATGTGAAGTCCTGTCCGCATGGTCAAAGCCGATGCACTTACCGACGCCTTCATGGCAGTACGCAAGAGCGTGGATGAGTTGCACGACGACGAGAACGATGCGATCCTGGTCGATGCCTCCGTGGTGTTTGTGGGCGGCCTCGATCTGTTTAGCCAAGTCGCCAGCGTCGCAGTACTCCATCACGATGTACAGACACTGCCGCGAACGGCACACGATGCGATCGTGGTATCGAACAATGTTTGCGTGACGCAACTCCCGCATGACATTGACCTCTGAAACGAGCTGCTTCTTCTCCTTCTCCCGCAGCCCCTTGTAGAAGACGAGCTTCCAGCAGAGGAGGGCGTTGGTCGCCTGAGAAAAACACACACGCAGACTCCGTCTTAAACACGAAAATTCAAAGAGCAGCCCCCTAGTGTAGAGGATCCCCGCCCTGAGAGAGCTCGGCTACCCAAGTCTCGAGTGCTCAACATCCTACACGAGGGGGAATCCGCTGTGACTTCGCGTGACGGGGCCTTCGAGCCCAGAGAGCAAACGTTGGACGGTTGAATGGTGAATCTGTCTCTCCTCCGCCTGTGGAGACTTTTGCAGATCCTTCGGGGGCGAACGGGGCGGGGCCACAGGCGGCAGCGTGGCCCTGAGCATCCAGCCAGTTGGCTGCATGCGGCTCTCGTCCGCCCGTGTGAGACCCCTGCTGTCTCGGTCTTCCACTTGGCCAAGACGCGACGCCCGGGTTTGACAGAATCCTCACTTTGTGGCGAATGATGAAGACCTCTCCGAAGCGACCTGCGCCGATCTGCCGTATCACTTCGTACTGCGAGAGTCGGGCTTCCTCGTCCAACGTAACCGACGACGAGGCAGACGGCGCCCGAGGCGCAGCTCCTCTGCAAAAACCACACGCCGCCGGCACGCACACAAGATGAGTTGCCGGAAGAGGCAAAGAATTTTGCAAAGAAAAGCTGCCACGCACAAGACCGCCGGCCGCCGCAGCACCAGGCAACCCTGCGAAGCGCTACTGGAGCCAGGGCGCAAGGGAGGCACCGCAGGGCACAAACAGAGAGACTTTCAGCGGTACAAAAGCCACATCGAGGGCCGCACCAAAAACAACACCAGGTGTTCCAGTGAGGCGGCATTTATGTGCGGGTGTGCATCAGTGACGCAAGCAGACAGGCGGGAGAGCCGCCGCGAGAGGACGAGGTGGGCTCGAGTTTGTTCCGACGTATTTGCTTCCACGTAGAGACGCTGGAGCCATCCCGGAGGTCGCAAAGAGGTTCCTCACAACCCGCACGATTACACAGCCCTTGGGGCTCGCGTCAGATGACTTGCCGTTGGCACTCACGCAGGCAGCAGATGGAGAAGGCAATAATGTGCTGAGTGAATTGGACCCAGCGAGGCGAAAAAGAAGCGTGTGCCAGCAGTTTGGTGGCGGTGTGCAGAATGACTGGCTCTTACCTAGACGAAGGTTGCGCTGCAGAAGCCGATTGATCATCGTGGGCGACCCTGGTACCCCCCGTGGACGGCACAGTGCTTGTATGCCGCGGAGTCAGGTTGCCTGTGGGTCTCTGGTTTTCGATGTTAGAGTGGTACGCTCCCTCGCCGACATACGGAACAGTCGTCGCCTGTCTGCTGCCGTATTTGCCAACAGGTGTCGGTGGAAGCGGGACAGTAGGAGGCCTGAGCCCGCCGCAGGGCCCCCCGTACTGCTGCATCTTAAGAACGGCACTTTTCCAGGTGTAAATCGCAGATAGCCTTCGCTGTTCAGCAGCACTTTACAGGGAAACAGTTTAGAGGAAGGACCGTATTTCAGACGAGGTACCGGCGCTGCCTGGGACGACCGGTGTGCACGGTTGTCGTCCTCAGTTTCCGCGCGGCGAAGTGAAGGAAAACCAACTTAGCGAATGGCGAAGACAAAAAAGCTTTCAAATCCCGTAACAACTTGAACTCACACAGCAGCTGCAAGATAAACTCTGCAGAAGACACCCCCCGGAAAAGGAGCGCAGCAGGGTCTGTTTCCCTTGGTTTTCACCGTTTCCCACCTCGAATGGATGCATTTTCTTCCGAAAAGATTCTCCATAAAGAGTTTCCAGACTCATGTTCGATGCTTCCTTCGATACTTTCAGTTGTGTTTCGGGGCTACCGGGTCGGGGGAGGGGTATGAATACAGCGTTTTCCCTTCACCTCCAGCAAAGATACACTGGCCCAAGGTATCAGGTAAAGGAAGTAGACGACAAACACTGAGGAAAGCAACCAAGAGCCAGACGGTCCAGACAGTATAACCGCCATAGAGAGCGACAACTACGCAGCCATACAGGCAGACAAATCAGGTGTCCATGGCCGCTGCCGGCAGGACGGACGGGAGTGCCCGCCGGCGGTCGATCCTGGGGCATGTGCAGACAGTGCCGCCAGAGCAAACCAGCGGGAGTTGAAGGAAGGAAATGTGTCAGAAGACGAAGTCTACCCAGGAACAATTATGTTCCAGTGCGTAAAATGTCGGTATCCGAGATCGAAACTTTACAATCCCATCTGAACCACCATCCTGTGGTTGGTGGCTCTACGCTAGCGGGTACGGGAGAGGGGGATGGTGATCGTGCGGCTATGAAAAGGCGAGTCAGTCGGTCTTGTGTGTCGCCAATTCAACGGTGGCTCTGCATCGCGTGAGCCTCTGTCAGTCCAACTTCTTTGATTCAACAGGGTTAATATCGGCTGCTTTGTTGAAAATCGACGCTAAACGGCACTATCGGAGAGCGTGTGCGCCAATCTAGTGCTCAGGCGTCTGATCATCGGCGAGCCCGCCCCCCCCCCCTCCAGTCTCCAGTCTCAGCACAGTCTTGGTTCCGCATCTGTCTTCGGACACCCTGGATGCGTCATCAGTTGCGGTGGATTTTGTGGCTACCCACTCCTGGCGAGGCAACTCCTTCTATTCGTGTGGGTAAGGACCGGCGTGTGTGTTGCCCCAGTAAGCAACCACTCAGGAGGCATTTGTGCACGAAGGCAACTGCCTGTCATGGTATTAAAACCACCAGTAGTGCACGGTATAGCACGAATGTACCAACCACAGAGTAGGTGTGACCCTCGGCAAACCACAAACCTGCGCGGAGGCCAACCATACCGTCAATGGGTCAACAACTCTGTGAGAGCGGAGACCGCTGTAGAAACAAGAGATAACGAAGTTCCTGATGGGCTGCTTATAAGTCTAGGAAGGGGATGCCTCCGATGAAAGTGAACGCCGCATTGGTGTCACCCTTGGATGTCTGGAAGACGGTCGGTCCATGCTCAAGCGAAGCCTGCGGAATGGCGACGGAACACATACCTCTTTCGAGCTTGCATACTCTTTTTTTATTCCCTGTAGAGTCCACAAGGAAGATAACTATGCTCAATTTTTCGTCTCTAGGAGCTTTATACCGTTGGAGTTTCCTGGCACATGCAAGCACTACACGCGGGACGGGAACATAAGTGGGTTCGCACTCACTTCACTTCCAACACTGCGCCGGAAAAACGTCGATCGCCGTAACTTCTTATGGAGCCTTCTGCATGGCGTGCAGTATTCATCTGTCTACGGGTTCACATGGCAACACAGTGACTCACTCTAACCGTTTCTCAGCTGCCTGAATCCTCTCCAGGACGGCGCCGAGCTCAGGTACAACGGTAGTGTGCAGAAAGTGCAGATTTGTCATCAACTATCAGTATTCACACGGGTAGGCACTGGACAGTCAGCAGAAGAGAACGCCTCTTACGACAGGCAAAGTCATTGAGACATCCGCTGTTCGTTTAGTGCCTACATCCATTCTATTGGTGATGCGGGAGTCGCGGCAGCGCGGGGAGCACTCCGTACGAGTGAGTCCCGGTGACAGCTCTTCAAGTTTTCTCGTAGCCGTCTCTATCGAATCCTTAACAGCGTGCGGATCAAGTGCCTGCGAGGGGTGATCGGCTCCACCGCTCTAACGACGGCACGGCGAAGAGTCATCTTATGTGGTTGTCTGGCGACCAGAAAAGTGCGAAGCGCATCCGCTCTTCCCCACCCAGCAGCATCAGAGGTGACGCAGTGCTTGAGCCCCTCTACGAACTCGAGTGCATCGTGCAGTTTTTCATCCACTTGTGCCCGTGCCCCCTGAAGCCGGGATTCAGCGGTCTCCAGGAATCTAACCGAGGCGTTTCCAGACTCATAAAGGGCTTGTTCTAAACCTTCTAGCGTCTTATAAAGCTCGTTAGACGGCAGAAGCGCATAAGCAATCTCCTCGGTTGTGTCTGCGCGGCTATGAATCTCGTGCGGAGACAACAGAATGAAACGGTGCTGCCCACCTTTTCCATTCTCCATGAGAACTGTCCGCAGGGGCAGGACCGCATGCAGAGCCTTGACCGCTGAATCTCTCAGTTGGTCCGCATATCCGTTTAAGCGCGAGCCCCCGTCGACACTTGTGAGAACATACGAGCTTGCAATGACCTATCGGGTTTGATGCGCGTGGGCTTCCCCCCCATTCAGGCTATATAACGTAGCGTATCCCTCTCACATGTTCTAGCTTGCGGCGGATTACAGCGAAGATACCGATAAGATCTAGAGGACTTTCTGCGGAGTCACTAACTATGGCCGTTGCAATCGCACCTACCCGCTTGAAGGGTAGCCGCAGTCGGCGCAGACAGAAGTGTCATGACATGTTTCATATGCGATCCGAGCCCCGAACTGCGAAAAACCCGCCGTCCACGATAGTGCATGTTGCTTGGCAGCTCAACTACAGGGCGCACTTACACAAGAGAATACACCTGCGCAAACTGAACCTTCGCAGACGTTCCCGCCTCGACAAATCGGCCGAGCTGCGGAATTCTGTCTTGCAGCTTTTCAATATTAATTGCAAGTTCTGTTGCGGAGGTAAAAAAGCATGTGTTCAACGTCTTTGTGGGGACGTGGCCTCGACAATCTCACCGGCAAGGGGCTCGAACAAGGGAGACCGGAGAACTGACAACGCCGCGTTCTCGAGTCCCTTGGCTGCAACAAGTTTTTCTGCATAGCAGCAGTCGGAGAAATACAAGGCGGCACCGCACACTGCATACGCTAGAAACCGCATGTTTGTATCATGGCATATCTAAGGGAGGAAAAGCTGCTGACGGTCGCTTGCAGCTCCCGAGGTTCGTTTTTTCACCTGTCTATGATCGGGGCCAGCAGGCCACACAGGCACATCTCAGTGTATGTACAGCAAAAGCGAAGGCAGTAGGCACTTCCTTCAAAAGGTGCATATACTACGCGTCATCCATGCGGTCATCCACACAGCAAACCGAGCAGCGCGTGACTGTCCAAGTGCAATTTCCCGGGACGTTGAAGCACCCCCAGGATATGAGGCGGGGCTTCACTAGCTACCTGGCAGTGCGTGGCGCAGCAATGCAACCTCCTGATGCTGTGGCTCTTCCTGACACTGGCAGTACCGGTCCAGTCTATTCTCCAACACTCCTGACAGCTGAGAAAGACTTTCGACTTAAAGACAGATACCGTCGTTTCTCCTGCTGAAGTGATACTAGCGCGAAGCATCTCTAGCGCTAAATTTAACTTGCTCTGTGCTCCACCGACGAGAGGCCACCAGTATGCGACGGCAGCAAGTCCGGTTAGGATCTAGGAGATTTGCGCGCAGCTGGTAACCGAACTGACTCGCAGCGGCACCACCACACAGGTGGCATCCATCCATGCACTGGCTGCTTCTCGAAGCTGCGGAAGAGAATCACGTAGGCAAAACAGTCTCAGGTACTTGCGACTGCCACTGGGAGCAGGCTACCGCCCAAGAGCTGCTCGATAGCATCACACCGAAGAAGGTAGTTCGCGACCACGAAGGATCCTCCCCAGCAACTAATAAAAAAGAATTCCGCAATATTTTGACAATTTACGGCAGGTTATGCCTCGTTAGACGTTGTGCATTTCACTTGCTACACTTGTAGCCAACGCTGTGCTCGCGCTGTTGTGACAAACAAAACTAGCGCCGCTAAAACTACCGAGCTGCCCCGGGCGCACGCCCTGACGCCGCCTCTCCGTTACGAGGAACTTTCACGGTGCCAAGCAACTCATCGACACTGGAACTCCCACTGATCACCCAGTCTCTTCCCCTCTTTTTTGTCTTCTCATCCGCTGCCGTAGTGGCAGAGACGCGGAATGCATCCGCACGCAGTTTCGTACTCGTGGCGCAGGGGGCCACGACAATTGGGTGAACAATAGTCTTCGCGACATCCGCCGACGGCGCTCTGCCACTTGTCGCTTCAGCACTTTGAGCACTTGTCCCACCAGTCCCACGCTGCTTCTTAGCTCTCTTCTGTGCCGCTTTCTCCTGTGTATACTTTTCAACTCGAGCTTTCACCTTCTCGAGTTCGTCGCCTGTCGGCAGCAGTGGAATTAAGTCTTCAGTAGGATCATACGGCTTCCCGCAGTTCAAGCAAAGTCTCTGACCTGCATGAGAGTCTGAGGTTACATCGCTGGTCGGGTCCGTCTGGCTTGCACTGCCGTCATGCTACAGGGACACACGGACGACAGAGTCGGGAAAGCCATGAATAGCCAGCGACTTCACCTTCCAAATGCAAAACTGCATACAGTGACCGTTTTCCTGCACTACTGCCCATGCAGTGCGACGGAAAGGATCCCTTACCGACTTCACGCGGAACTCCTTGTTGACAGGCGAGGCGGAGGACCCTTGAGCCTTCGAGGCCTGTGCCAGAGCCGCGGCTTGAAGCGCCTTCGCCGAAATGATGCAGCCGCAAGGCCAGATGATAGACGCCTTGATGCCACTACGAATGTCGACGCGGGAAATGGGGCACACCAAGAACTTCGTTGTCTCGTTGATCTGTAGCGAATTATCCAGAGGAGCAGAACGAACGGCGAATAGCCTCACTCAACCGAATAAGCATTACAGAAGAGCACAGCAGTTTGCTGACAGCTCGCGCTGCAAACGATGGCTCTCACTAGAAGCCTTACTTCTGTGTTGCACTGCTTGACGTCTTTCAAAGAAGTGATGTGCTTCATGTGGGGCGGGAGCGCTTTTGCGACAAGTTTATTCAGGACCTCCTCTTTGTTGTACAGCCTGCCCAATCTGCACGTGACTATCGGTGGACGGAGAGGCTCCTGAAAATATTCCACATGAAAGAGAGCGGAATTTGGAAGGCACATGGAGTCTTGCCCTTGGTCATTCAGAAGTAACGATGAACTTTCACCGCTGCAAACTTCGCTCCAAACCCCCGATTTTCCGCCACACAGCGCTCCAACTGTCTAGCAAGAGCGCAATCCTACCTGCGAGAGAGCGCATGTAGACAGCTGTAAGTCTCTGGACTCATTCCGACCGAACCGTTCGTCGCCCTCGCGGACCTGGGTGTTGGGAACGTAGCCCATGCCTCCCAAGTTCCTCAAGAACTTGTACCCTTTTGTCTTGACCATGTCGGCCCGAGTAGGGACGGAGCCACCATCGCCTCCCATTTTGACAGCAAGGACGAAGACGTGATTTACTCAAAAAGTCGTCTTCTTTTCGGCGTCGTCCCCGCGACGGGTCTGTTGCAAGATCCAAAGGGTTGTTCTTGAACACTCCTCCACAACGTCTGGGACGACCTACACCCAGTTCCAATGCCACCCTACGCTCCTGCCTTTTGATGAATCACTATAGGAAAATCAATGTACATCCCAGACGCATCCACCTGGGAAAGGAAGAACGACCGGCAGCACTAACAACAGCCATAGATGCTCCACAAGGCCTACCTGGCACTCTTGCTCCTCGTTGGCCGTCCCATGAAAACGCTGGCACCAACGAAGACAACAGACAATAACCTGTAGAAACGTCTCAACGAAAAAGAATAAGCTTAGTCAGGTTCTCATCTGGCGTCATGTCTCAAAAGAACAGACACGCGCTCGTTACCGCATGCGTGCGGAAAAAATTGCACGGGCATGTCAGCTGTGTTCTCGAACCTTGTCCATGTCACTTCCGAACGGTCCACTATTTCCCTCACCTACCACCTCCATGGCATTTTTTTCCTCGCAAAATGTCGGACTTTACTCATATTTAGCTAGCGCTGTTCCACAATGGAAGGAAAGTGTATTTCATCCGCTAACCTACTCCACTCGCTGCCGCAAGCCTGTCACGAGGCCCACCGTGTAGCGGCAGGTACCTGGAAAACATCGCGCCATGTTCTTCATAGGCTTTTGGGCTACATGGCATGCTTTGCGAGAGAAGCCTTACCAGGCATCCTTGTAAGGCATCCCATAGTTTTCTTTGTATCAACTCACCGACGCACGCGCTCGGGACACGCTCAACTGCCTGTCATTTTCGGATTGAAAAAGGGTGTTGCTTCCAGGTGAGCGGGATTCCACACTGCGCGTGATCCACGGGTGCTCGGCTACATGATGTAGACCCGAACTACGCAAAATTGCTTGAAATGTGTCTCCTCCCGGCTTCCCAGACCGACTCAGACACGACTGAGGTGTGATGCTGTTCTCCTCATCAACAGGCATCCCCAGCGCCGGCATATTCTTATGGCAGCTGACAACTAAGTTTTTTCTCTTCTACTCTCACATTCAAGAGGCGTGGCGAGACAAGTCTTACAGAAGCTATGGTTTCAATACCTTTGGGGAACCACTGCGCGAGTTATGCTGTGACTATGAAATGCTCAGCTTACAAGCACAGTTCATATAGTAGTGAATGCCGCGGATTACGAATCTATAGCTCTAGGCAGGCACATGGGCACCGAGAAGAAAGTGATTTTTGGCGAGCACCCTGGCAACTCACAGTTTCAATATATCTCATCACCGAGAGACTTCTTTCCCTCCGCGAGAGATAGAATATACTGAAGAAAACTAGCAGTGCCCCTGTCGAGGTCTTGCGCTTCTGAAGTGTCACTGATTTTCGCTTTGGAGCCGCGTTATGTGCAAAAAGAATAACCAATTGAGGGCTGCCGTGCCAAAGCTCGCTTTGCTCTTTGACGCCTATACACTACCAACCAACAGCCTTGGGTCACTGCGGTGGTGCCCGCTGTGCCCACGGAAAACAGTACTGCGTTAGTGCTAACTCTCACAGGCAGTTTCTTAGTCGAAAAGTAGAGGTTCGCTCTTTGAATAAGTTTTCCACTCATCGCTGAATTCTGCGCAACTCGGTCAACGCGGGACAGTCTTTGAATCTCATTCAGAAGCTTGAGGCCGAAAGGAACAGCTCTGCGTTTTGCAAGAAACTCCGTGTTACTACACTGCACTGGTTCGAGAAGACACACTTGGCTTGACACTCCGTTCACACACATACATTCTAATCGAGTGAGCCAGCATGCCCTTCGAATCACCGATACACTTCATGCTCCCGTCTTCATAAGGTTCGCTTTTACAAGTTTAGTGACTACCGTAGTGACAGTTTCAACAACAAAGTTTATGCCCTAGTCCACGCATTTCTACTTTCTGGCTCACCCGTGCCTTCGCCCTGACCGCCAGGAAGGCAAGACCGCAGCTCGCCTGCATAGGGGCTCTATACACACGCGCCAGGAGAAGTGCTTTTCGAAATTTCACCCATACACGCTCGACTAGGGGAATCGACAGGATCCTTGTCCAGACAGTCCACGAGAAAAGAGTGTGCGAGAATACCTAAAGAGGGATGGCGCACCTCGGCTCTGATCTGCCCCTTGCTCTGAGAGTATGACTTGAGCCAAGCCGAGGCCGCACGCCAAAATGAACGTGAGAAGAAAATCCTGCCTCACAGACCGCGCGCATGCCTCAGCACTTTTTGCCTCGCGCCATTTCACGCTTTGCTTATTTCTTGGGGGGAAGCTTGGGAGGGCCTTTCTTCCCCGGCAACGGCGGGCCTTTTGCTTTCGCTCCCCCTGGAGGCGGCGGGCCTTTCGCTCCCCCTGGAGGCGGCGGGCCTTTCGCTCCCCCTGGAGGCGGCGGGCCTTTCGCTCCCCCTGGAGGCGGCGGGCCTTTCGCTCCCCCTGGAGGCGGCGGGCCTTTCGCTCCCCCTGGAGGCGGCGGCCCCTTTGCGGGTAGAGACGCTTTCGCGCCTTCTTCCTTCTTTTCTGCCCCCTCCGCGGCCGCAGGGGCCTTGAGGCCTGGCGGCCCTAGTGCCTTTTTCGGATCTTCCTTAGGCGCGCCGGCGGCGGCCTTCGCGTCTGGGGCAG
This sequence comes from Besnoitia besnoiti, assembly GCF_002563875.1. Lineage (NCBI taxonomy): Eukaryota > Apicomplexa > Conoidasida > Eucoccidiorida > Sarcocystidae > Besnoitia > Besnoitia besnoiti. The sequence continues at coordinate 64,521 of NW_021703916.1, forward strand.
GCGACGCCCCCTTGAGGACAGGGGCGGCCAGCTCGGCTTTTTTCTTCTTTTTGAGAATTTCATCCATCAGCACCCAAGGCGCGTCTCGCTCGAGCTGTTTGCGGCGGCGCTCCACGAGGTCCTGGCGTCGCGGAGTGATTTCTCCGGCACTGCGAATCGCCTCCACGCGCACGCCGCCCGAGCGGAGGAGCTCAACTAACCTAAACACAAGCTGCCCGGCGGCTTTCCACCCCGCTTCGATGTCTTGACGCTCTCTATAGCTCAGCGCCGCCAGCCGCAGCTCGGACTGCGTGACGACGACGTTGCGCAATTGGAAAAAACGCTCCCAGAGGTGGGCGAGGAGCTCCGACGCGGAGAATCCCTTCTTGGTCTGGCGCGCATACGCCTCCTGGTCGCAGTACCGAATCAGGAGCCCGCCGATGCTGTTGGCGGCTTTGAGCCTCTTCAACATCTCCTGAGGGAAGATCAAGAGATCCGGCGACAGCCGCGACACCACTGGAATCCTGTCATCAATGCAGTCTGTGACCTGCAGGTACGCGGGGCTCTTGTTGTAGATATTCGCCGCGAGCGTGCCCGGGTTGAACCCCATGACGACGTTCGCCTCCAGCGTCTGCCGCAGGTCCAGCGGCTCGTACTGGACTTCGAAGTTTCTGCACACGCCGATGGCCAGCGCGTGCAGGACGGTCATTTGGTCTCTCTGTCCCACGACGTTGGCGTCCGCGCCTCGCTCCAGAAGCAGTCGTACCATATCTCTCTGCAGCGCGTACGCGGCAAGCATCAGCGGCGTTTCTCCGCGCTCGGTCTTCGCATTCAGATCCGCCTCGGATTCGCCCGCACTCGCCTTCTCGGCGCCCCCCCGGTAACCGGTGACGTTGGGACACGCCACGCGAGGCGCGAGGAGCTCCTCGACAGTCTGAACGTCTCCACTGTAGCAAGCGAGATGCAAAGGCGTCGCGCCTTCTCCGTTCATGCTCTTGACGCTCCATCCGCTGCGAATCAGCTGCCGGCAGAGCTCGCGCTTCCCCCGCGCGGCGGCAAAGTGTAGCGGGCCGTTCATGCCGAGGATCTGGTGCGTGCAGGCCTTCATGAGCATGTCTTTCCACTTCTTGTACCTGTCCTTCTCGTCGCGCCGCGCACACTCGCGCAGAAAGAGCCGCACAATCTCAGCCTGGTCGCGGTCAGCGCGATCCGCCGCCGCAGAGCGCAGCTGCAGGCGCCGCTGCGAAAGGTCAACACCTCCCTTCGCCTCCTCTTCCACAGCTACCGCGCGGTTCTCCATCTCGACCGCGGCCGCAGAGCCCAGCGCTGGGACCGCGCCTGCTGGCAGAGGCATCGCCGCCATCGCCAGCAGTGGCGTCACCCCCATCTCGTTCCCCCGCAGAAAGTCGAAGCCGACGTCGAGGAGTCTGAACAAAGCGCCACACGCGAGCCAGACGAAACGAACGTGGCGACGGAAATAGGGATGCGTGCGCAACGCGACAGCCCGCACAAAGCGGATGAAACAGGGGCGTATCCAGCTGAACCTATACATCTCTTCCCTCCACACACCATCATCCGTGTCGAAGCATGCAAACCTGACGGCGCATCGCCGCATGCGTGCGGCCTGTACGCTTCGTTCGCCCCCCGGCATCTCAACATTCGTGTCGAGGAAGCAGGACGCGACGAAGTGGCTTCACTCACTTGCGCACGAGGCCCAGACGGGACTGCGAGGCGGCAATGGCCATGATGGAGAGGCCGGAGGCGAGGTGATGGACATGATTGAAGGCCGCGAGGATTTCCATCGACATAGGGCAGTCGAGGCCGAGGCGCGCGATGGTTGCCGCCAATTGGAACGGGTCGGTCTCCACGGCGCGGCGGATCGCCTAGGGAACCGCGAGCGACGCGACAAAAACGCACAGCGAAGAGAAACAAGGTGAAGCCTTTCGTCAGCTACCAAACCTCTCCCTCTCCTACCTTCGCGCTCTTCTGGGCAGCAGTCCAGCCCATTCTCAGGACGGGCCTGCACTCGAGTCTTCTCGCTTTCGGTCTGCCCTTCAGCCCTCCCGCTCTATGCGCCTCGGTCGTTTCTGTGTCTGCCGGTGCTGCCGCCCCTCGCGTTTGCGTTTCGCGGCTCCTCTTGCAGTGCCCCGACACCCGCGGAGTCTGAACGAACCCTCGCCTTTGTCTCGTCGTTCGTCTTTTCCTGGCGTCTGCTGAGGGCGTCCTGCATGCAGACGTCGCGTCGCTTCCCCGCGTCGCACTTCCTTTCGCCTCCGTTCCTTTTCTCCGTTCCCAATCTCTGCTTTCTGTGGTGATTCACCCTTCCCTGTCGTTTTGTTTGACTTGTCTGTCTCACACTTGGCTCCGCGAGACGGCTCCTCCCGCCCCTGCTTTCTTCGCTCGACTTGCATCTGCTATGCGGCGACTCACGCAGGACGCGGGGCCGGTATCTCGTCTGCCGCGAAGAACTCTCTGGATCTCACTTACCTCTTCACTGTCTGTCTGGCGCCCGAGGACCTTCCTGTAGTAGCTGAGGAAGACGCTAAAGGTGGAGACCTTGACGGAGATCATGGCGGGCGGCGTGGCGACTTCGAGCGCCGCGGCATACGTACGCAGCTGCTGGATGGCGGTGAGGGCGACGGTGCTTCGCGGGCCGCAGCACACCGCCGCGTTCCAGAGAGACGCGTACATGGGCTCCAGGACGAGGCCGCTGGGGGGCCCGGCTCCGCGCCGCGTCAGCTTGTCGACCATCGAGGCCGCGAAGGTGATCTGCGCGAGCTTGTTATAGAGGTGAATCTTTTCGCGGTGGCAGATCGGCAGAACGGCCTCGGCCGCAATCACCGCGCGCCGGATGTAGACCAGCGCCTGGGGCACGTCCTGCCGCGGATTCCGCGAGAGGAGCCCCGCCGCGATCACCTCCGCGTTGTAGAGAAGGAAGTGGTTCGGGTGGAGGCGCGAGCTGAACTGGCGAATAATGTCCACGTAGAGCTTCTGCGCAGGCAGCTTCTCGCCCCGCACCAGTCGCCGCTCGGCCTTCTTTGCCAGCTGCGCAACTTCGGCCTCGAGGGCCGCGCAGTGGACTGCGAGGTAGTCCGAGGAATTCCCACACCGACCGCACTGCCAAATTTCCTCCACGCGGCGCCCGCGCCGAGCCCCGCTCTGCTTCCGCGACAGACTGCCGTTGCGCGACGCAGAGCCCTCCGCCCCATCCCCCGCCCCGCCTCCGCCGTCGCCGGAGCCGGCGGCGTCTTCAAGGACGCCGATCCTGCGGGCGACTTCGGCTCCGCCGACTCCGTAGGCCTGCAGGCGCTTCTGGAGCGCGCGGGACTTAAAGGGCGAGCAGTAGCCGCGCAGGCAGACGACGCAGCGGACGCCGCGCAGCATGCGGCCGCCCTCAGAGGGGTCAGAGCAGCGCACGCAGCCGCAGCCAAAGACGCGCGGGAGCGCGTCGACGCCCTTGCGCGCGACGGCTGGCGTGAATAGGTCCTCAACCATGGAGATGCAGAGGCGGCCGCCGACCGGGATATGGCAGAGCGCGCGGACGGAGACGTATCCGTCCTCGTCGAGGCTGTAAGTGCACGTAGGCACGCAGCTGTGATGGAAGTTGGCGAGGACTTGTGAGAAGACGAGGCCGATGCTGGCGTCGGGGTCGCGGCGCTGGACCGCGGAGGAGGGCGACGTGCTGTGCACGAAGGGAGAGTACTGGCTGAGGATGAGCATCACGTCGATCAGCTCCTTCTGCTGCAGGTAGCAGTAGAAGGAGGGCGGGAACTCCTTCTGGATGCGCCGCGCCAGCGTCGACAGCTTCCGGTACAACTCTGGCTGACCAAACTTGACGCTGTCGCTGTACGACTGCAGCTCGCCCACGACCTGGAAGAGCGTGTCCTGCTGCGGAGGGACGACTTGGCGCTCGAGCCCCGCGCGAAGCAGCGCGCGACACACGTGGAAGACCGCTGTCACGCCGAGCCCAGCCTCACGCGCGGCCGCCATGATCATGGGCAGGAGCTGACACTCGAGCGAGTGCACGCGGATGTTCCGCATCAGACACTCCCAGGAGCAAAAGACAAAGGGACAGGTGTGCGGCGAGATCGGGCAAGAGAAGCCGCGGTCGGGGACCCGCCGCTCGCGCAGACAATGGAAACACGTTGTGAAGATGTGACTCCCGCTTCCCTCCAGCGTCACCGGGGTGCTGACGAACGGCAGCTGCCGGCAGACCAACTGCCCCGGCTCGAAGGCCACTTCCGCGATGCACATGGCCTTCTTCTCCTGGCGCACGACGATGAACGGCAAGTTCATCGAGCTGCTGTCGTTGCGCCCCCCGCCGCCGCCCGTGCCCTGCGCGCCGCGGCCTGCGGCGCCACTCTCCCGCATGCCGCGCAGGAATGGCGTGAGAAGCCGCGAAAAGTAGTTCGCTTCTGCGCCGCGGCCGGCGCCCGCGCAGTTGAAGTACGCCAAGCCCCCTGAGTCGAAGAGCGCAGCCTTGTAGACGTGCGGAATGCGTGTCACCTGCGCGAGGCGCAGCTCCTCCACGGCCCGCAGCGACCTGACCACTGTGCGGTCGTCGGGCGAGCAAAACAGCGCGCCCCAATACATTTCTATCGCTTGGTCGTATTTCTTCTGCTGGACATACACCTCCGCCGCGAGGACATACAAGTCCGCGAAGCGCGGGAAGCTGTCAAGGTAAAAGTGCAGCAGCGCCTCGGCGTCGCTGTACTGATGCTTCCCGATGAGCTGCGGCACCGTCGTTCGCAGCACTTCAAGCTCTTCTTCCTGTCTCCTGCGCTCCTCCTCGTGATCGTCTATCGACCGGCCCAGGTCGCGCCGAAGCATGCCCCGGCCGACCGCCGACTGCCCCCCAGGCGAACCCTCATGCGAGGAGTCGTGGGGTGAGGCCTCCACGATCCCCTGCCGCCGGCCGCGGAGCCGCGCGTCGCCCTCTGCGTTCTCCGCGCCCTCGGCGGCAATCTCGAAGCGCCGCGTGGCGGCCTTCGCCGCCACCGGGGACGACGGGGCCTCTTCCCCCGCCGCATCCTGGGAGGCGGGCGCGTCCCCCCGCGCGCCCCGGCCCGCGGCAGCGTCGGGCGACCGCGGCGCGCCTTGCCGACTCAGCTGCAAACGCTGCCGCAGCGCGCGATCTGCCGCCTTGTCGATCTCCGCGAGAGACGTGCCGCTGTCGTCAGCCGGCGTGGCCTGGACGACGCTGCGGAGAAGCGTGTCAAACATCCTGGCGCGGAGTAGGAACGAAGCGCGCGCGCTCAGGCGCCGAAGAACAAGGGTTAACCGCGGCCGAGATAAGGGAGACAGAAACAAACAGCAAGCCAAGACAGAGCCGCCGGGAGGTGGACACGAGGAACCAGCAGAAAGACATAACACTATGCCACGGTTAGGAAAGGGTGGGGAGGAGAAGAGGAGGGGGAGCGGGCGCACCTCTGATGTCTGTAGCGTCGCCTTCGCCAGGGAACGATTAGAGAGTCTAGAGGGCACCGGGGAAAGCAGCGTCGCTCACATGGTGGCGATAAGGCAGGGAGACAGCCAGACCTAGACAAATCCGCCTGCCGAAGAAATGCATATCATACCTTCGAAGTGGCAGGACGAAGCGATTCTGTATAATAGTTTCCAGTAGACTCTTGTCAGGGCCCAAGCTTTCTGTTCCCCCCTGTGCAAAACCGCTGGCATATACCAGCACCACATGCTAGAAAACGTGCCCTCTTTCTGGAGCCACTGAAAGATCCTGTTTCGACGAGTAAGAAATGCAAAAAAACTCTGGCTACCACGACGGTTTCGAATGCGAAACTGCAGAACAAGCGCTGCGACTCGGGTGGCAACGAATGGGACAAACATGCAATACGTGGAATGACAAAACAGATTCAAAACTCATCGAAGGAAGGATATTGAGGGCACGTACGGTACCACCAGGAGTCCCGCCAACTCTGTCGGTGAATCGAGACACCGTCACCGGGGCGGACTTCCCCCACTGAAGACGCGTGGAAAAAAGTTTGCCGTTTGGTCCCTCCAAAGGTCGTCAAGAGGGGCTGGTGAAATTGACAAGACACTCTTTTGAAGGAACTTGAATGAATCGCGCGTTTCTCTCGACAGTGCGGCACACTGCCCGACGGAGAGGCGAAATAAGGCCAGGGCGGACCCGCGTAGGCTTTAAAAAGAAGTAGGTACCGAGCAGAAAAATAGACTGTCACCAGCTGATGCGAACGGGGCATGACAATTTCAAGGCTTTACTGTTTCGCAGTTGCCTTGTGATTGCGTGGACGGAGGGTGGCGCCCTCCAGTGGACGCGGCCATCGGCGGCGGAGCTCGGAACTCGAAGTCAGTTAAGGAAGCCGCCCGAGAAACGCAGAAAAACAACGGAAAGCCTGAAGGATTTTCCCCCGAAAAAGCACACTGGATCGAGAGAAGCGAAAGACAAGTAGCCAGCCTCCTGTTTTTTCAAATGAATCTTACAGCGTAACTGTCTTGCTGAAACACACCGCATGCATGAATGCATATACACGGTGTGCGCCTCAAAAAGCCCCATGTCTCACGCGGGTTCAGGCTCGCCGCCTCGATCCCCTTCCTGGGCCCTCTTTTGGGTCTGGCAGTGGGAATAAGCTGAAGTCCACTCTGATGCGCTCTAACCTTGAGTCGATTTTCCAGGGAATAAAAGACTCTCCAGTTTTCTGGAGCACCGGACTTCCCTCTGCTGTGGTAAGAACATAGTCGCGGAGGTAGGCAAACGATTCCAGCTGGATGCTCCCTGTTCGCGCACGAGACAGAGTCATGTTTGTGAATTGCATGCTGGTGCGATAAAGAAGCCGTGTCGACTTGCAGAGAACACGACACTGCGAATCTGCTTTCAAACACAAACACTGCAAATACTCAATACCCTGCATTTATCGGTTTGACATCGTGCACTCTGCGCGGTGATCCAGCGCCCGCATGCCACCGCGCCACATACCTGTTTCGACACGCCCAAAGGACTCTTGCGTGTGAATCATTTTTTGTCACCAATTGACAGAGGCATATCTGTCTTTTTCTTCTGTAAACCTTGTGAATGGGAGAGTCTTGTAATTGAGAGAGTAGCCGAGACTCGCATTACAAACGGTTGGGTTCCAGCCTGCTTAGCTTAGTTGGTAGAGCATCCGCCTAGTAAGCGGAAGGTCGTCGGTTCGACTCCGGCAGTAGGCTCTTTTCCGGATCTCCGGACTTTTTGTCTCATCTCAGTATGAGGCACACCTGATGGGTGGACACGTCCGTTCTATTTCTCAATGCTGGATTTTGTCGTTGAAAGTACTTTACTTGAAAATCCTGCGGAAAGTGTTCGCAGTCTTCTCGCATGTCAATTTTGCTGACCGAGCCCCTTCGTGACAAAAATCGGGTTCTTCTGACTGTGTTCCACTCTCACAGTGGCTTGCCTCTGACACACACGTGTAACTGCTGGATGATGTTGACACATCTAGAAAGATGAGTTCAACTGATGCAATCAATAACTGAGGTGTACCGCGTGGAAGTATCTTGCACCAGTTCTGCGTCTTGCCGTGTATTACCGGCGACCTGGTTGTCCGCTGAAGGCAATTCACGCAGGAGCAGCAACAGAGTATTTGAAAGGAACAGGTCACAAGCCTCGACGACTACTGCGCTTCCTTTTGACAGAATAACCGTCATGCCTGATCGATTTTTTTCCCCAATAATGCTTCAAGCAGAACTAGTTGCCGATCCTTGCTTGCTCCACGATGCTCTAGTACAGGCGCTCGCTTTGAGATCGCACAGATATTCGTAGATGCATGATAATCTTAAACTGTGCATGCCATATGGGTTGACAGCAATCGAGTGGCGCTCTTTCCGCCACCTACCCCATCGGAACTCGCATCGGCGGGTCTCCTCAAGCAGACCTATCGTCTTTCATATGCGCCACCGCGTGCCGGTCATGCCTCTGTCTCCGCGTCATACAGTACTTTTTCTTGTGTGAGTGTGAAGCTCCCCAACATGCCTTAATGCAGAAACGAACAAAGACGTAAGCTTCAATCCCAGCGTCGCGGAAAATATCTTCCGCCAAATCACCCCTCTCGGGCCCCGGCGGCGGACACTTATCCCGGAGCCGAAAGCAGTTTACGGCTTCTACAGTTAGGACGTGCTATGACCAAGGGAAGGCGGAATGTCCTCACGGATCTCCGAGGAACTGGCAAGTGTATAGCGGAGTTCAGCTGCTTAAAGAAGGGTGATTCTTAATAGAAGGCGACGCACAGATGCGTCCCAGCACGGATAGAGGACTCAGCGTGCCCACGCAGCGAAAGGGCAATTTGACTGGACACGCCTCGCAAGCCAAACGAGGGGGATCCACTTCATTCCATTACAGAAGGAGGGAAACACAGTGTTCTCATATATTGAAGCGGTCATTTACAATGGAGGTAGTCTCTGCACACTCCACAAGGTATACCGTCGCTTCCTAGCAGTAAAGCAGCCCATTTGCCAGGGTCAGGTCACGTTGCCTCCGAGAGGCAACGTGACCTGAACACAGCGAGCCCTCCCTTTAGAGAGGGCTCGCTGTGTTTCAAACAAAAAGCCACCAAATGTGAGAGCACAGTTGATTTACATCTCAGAAGACCCCGCTCGAAGACCTCGAGCAGACATGTACGAGAAAAAAAACTCCAAATATAACTAGGATACCCGCATGAACCTGTTTTTGACCAAGCGAGCGTTAAGTGTGCCTTTTTAGCAGGTCAGGGGACTAAAGTCCGGCATTTGCTGCATTGCACTGCTGAATAGTCACGTGGAAATCACGAGATAGCCCCGCACGAGCCCCGGGTTCTACAGGCAGGACACGCGCCGACGTTTCCCGTAGATATCCAAAGCGTGCATAGGGGACGCTTGACCTAAGAGGCTTACATGTGGTGCACATTAGCGTGGCGACGTTTGCTTATGCTGCCCTACAGCTGCACACAGAGAATTTGATTCGTTTGCTCCCATTGCTGTAAAAGAATACCTCCAGTTCACCGCATATTTTTTCTGCAAAAAATTACGTATGTGGTGTATACGTGCATACCGCACGCACGCGCGTGTGGACGTTTCCCTTCAGTGGCCGCGTGGAATCTTTCCACGTGCACGATCTGCCTGCGACAACGCAAAGCATCCCCCGCGTCGTTGTTAACAACGGAAACACCGGAGGGCTCTAGTCTTTTTCTTTCACGACGACGCGGCCGATCTTTCTGCGCCGGACGCGGCGCTCTTCTTTCTCCTGGATCGCGTTCGTTTTTTCGTGGCGGTCTTCTGAAAAAGGGGTGGAAGGAGAGGAAACATGACGCAACGCACATGCCTGAAGGAGTTGCCTGACCGAGAATGCAGCTGAGAAGCACCGCAGAGCAAATCTGACCAGCGTGAACAAGAGACGAAAAACGGGCTTGCCGCCCTTGCCGATGGCTGAGGCCGGTAGAAACAGTGATGCAAAGAAGCGTGCGAGTGAGCAGATGCGCTCCGCCGACATCACACGGACCCACGAATGCAGATCGCCATGCCTGCATATATACATATATATACCGATATATATCTGCACACCCACATAAATATATACAGATATATAGATATATGTAAGTGATCCACAGTGTACCTAGAAGTACAGATGTTCGAGTCCACATCCTAGTGGACTCAAACATCCATACTTCTAGATACACACGGATATTCTGAGTGTTTCACATCGGCAGCTTGGTTGTGCCCGAGCCGCACAAATCAGAAGACGCGCTGTTCACGTCACAGCCCTGGACATGGGAGTTTTCGTGGGCGCGCGCCTCCCTCCCTTTCCACCAACACCGCATGCCTCAACTCTTGCGCATGAAAGGAAGTCATACTCGTCCATGGCTAGAGGCGCACACCGGACACTGCATAACTTCACTTTTTCTCAGGTGCCGACCGCTCGTCTTTCGGTGGAATGACGCCACACGACGCTCAAAGATCTCCGCAGTTTCCTTACAGGCGGAACGGTGACAGTCTTCTGCGCCTTCTTGCACGAGAGCGGATTCACGCCCTTCCGTCCCTGCTTCCTGTTCAGAGCATACACCCCACCAGGCGCTCGCACGCTGCAGATGACGCGCAGAGTTCGCGACGATGGAAAGGGACGCATGCGGAAAACTCACGGCTCTCCATTTCAAAAAGGCGTGATCATAAAGCGATCCACGCCGCCCTGCTCTGGGTATGTCGCCCCTTCCCCTCTCGTGGATAGGTTTCTTCCGTTTTACATGCCTGGTGCCATCCTCTCTCTGCTCCCTCTCTGCATGGATATATTATCTGGAGACTGTGTCCCTCCCTCTCCATTATGGCAGGCTGCTTCCACAGCGACCCGTGCAGACTTTCTCCTCTCGTCTATGAAAAGTGGCTGCGGACCATCCCCCGAGGTCACCAGCTGGCAAGTCTCTCGCCAGAGAGATGAAGACACGCGCATCGGGAGACTAGCTATTCCTCGCACATTCGATTGCCTACCTACACGCCCCTGTCCCGAAGAGTACCCACTCGAAGCTGGTATCTGATTGGAATTGCATGTCTGGTGACTTAACGATAACTCTGATTAGGGTTTAGAGTTTCTACGCCAACGTGCTGCCTTGGGCTCGCCGAGCTGCTCGCGCGCATGGAGCTGCGCGAGGTCTCACTTTTTCTTCTCTGTCGAGACCGCGGCCATCCCGCCGGGGGCTCCCGGCTTGGCGCCGCCTGCGAGGGCGTTCTGCGCCTTCACTTTCCGCCGTGTCTCGTGGAAGAGCCGGCGCTCGGCTTTCCCCATCTTGAGTTTTTTCTTCTCCTCTTGCTTGTGCGTCTCGCGCGTCTTCGAGGTCGGCGGCTCCAGTTGCAGAATGCCTCCCTTGTAAATGAAGATCAGCGGCACGCCCGGAATCTGCCTGGGTGAACGAGGAGAGAGCGAAACGCAGAGACGGAAAAAACCCGACGCGTCTTTCAACGGCGTGTGGACATGAAGAAAACGCCAACGACCCGACGTCACCGCCGCACAGGAGACAAGCGGATCACAGCGAGCCGCCTGCAGGAGCGAAATGGAAGGGGAGGGAGCCACTGAACAGACATGATATAGTCCCGACTCCACGCGGAGGTTGACGCGCGACCCGCGACCCTGCTCGCCCCTGTTTTCTTAGATTTCATCTCAACTCTCTGTCCCGCCTTTCGGTTTCAGTGTGTTGTGAGTTTCGAGCTTCAAGTTGTCGTACCTCAGTCTTTCTCGAAGGCGTTTGTCCTGCGTAGCCACGCAGAGCTTGGAAGGGTTTTTGTGCCCAATCACACGGCAGACGCAGCGGAAGGCATCTGCGCAGAAAACGGATCCCGACGTCGCTTCGTCGCGCTCTACAGACTCAGCCTCGGCGGCGGCGGAGGCCGCCGCGGGGCCCCCGGCAGGCGCGTGGCGGCGCTTCTTTGCGAAGCCCGTGCCGAGTCGCTCTTCTTCCTGTCGCGCGCGGAAGGCCGAAAGAGCGGGATGGAGAGAGAACTTCTCTCTCGGCGCGGCCCCGGCTTCGGCGTCTGGGGCTGCGTGCGCCCACGCCGCCTCATTCTCGCCGCTGGGCTCCTTCTCCTCCTCCTGCGACTCGGTGGGATCCGCGTTTTCCGGCAGAGTCACCAGGTGGCTCCGCGCGTCGTCGAGCTCGTGTCCGCACTTGAAGCTGAGCAAAGGAAAACAGACGCCGCCTCGCCACGACCGTTCCCCGCATATCCTTCACACAAACCTCACCGAGCCCCCCCCCCTCCCCCCCCGCTGGAATATGTCTCCCTGTCCAAGCGGGCGTGTCTCGCGGCGCGCGCCTCGCTCAGCCACACTCGGCGGGCGCCGCCTGCCGCGAAAGAAGAGGGTGGAGACGCTCTGTGAAGCTGCTCTGCATGCGACTGCATACGAAGGCAGCGCCAGCTGCGTGCAGGGACCCTCGCCCGTACGGCCGAGGTCGCCGCACACACACACGCGCCACGTATTCAAACAATATATATATATATACATAGAGAGATGTGCACAGATACACACTTATAGATGTTTATACATATAGGAAAATCTACGTGTATGTGTATAGATAGTCGCTCGCCGAGGTAGCGATCGCCTGTCGTCTCGTGTTGACGCGAGGATCTGCTTTTCGAGATCTGCGCCTGCGCGCCGACAGCTGAAGTCCCCTCATCGCCCACGTCGCCGCACGGACCGCGCACAGTCGCCCTGCATAGGCGAGGCGTGCCTCGGCTGCTGGCATGCGATGCCGACAGGCACTGTAGATAGCGTGAAAGCCATGCTAACGAGAGAGGACATACACACTAAAAAACTGCCGGTGTTGGGCGGGATGACTTCCCCTTACCGACGAAAGCGCTTGCATGCCGCAATGGCGCCCGCGCTCTTCTCGCGTGGCAGCTGCCGCAACTCGCTCACGATGCACGGCGTCACCACTGCGGACACAAACGCGCGGGGAGGAAGCAGGCAAAGACGCAAACAGAAGGCACCCCGCGGCACGAAGCTGAATTTTTGATACATGCAGATACATCTCTCTACATACATAGATACGTGAACATCCACCTTCACGTTGTAGACGCATACATCCATGCACATACGTCGACATACATAGATATGCATACGCACTTATCCGCACATGCACCTGAGCGTATGATGAGGTAGGCGTGACTACGGGGCCTGAGAGAGAGGCTCTCGAAGCGATCGACTTGCGCGGAAAGCGCAGAGGGGACAAAGACGACGCACACGACACGGATACCTAGAGCGTACTCAGAACCCCTGAAGCCGGCAAACAAACCTAGCGCGCGACCCTCAACGAGACACACCGAGACTGAGAAGCTCGCGTGCATGCTCGCGAGATGGAAAGGCATCCGTGCAGCATGCAGCGCCGCCTCTCTCGAGGCTAGCAGTCTCAAAACCTGTTGGCCTCTTACTTGTGGAGCACTGCCCGCCAAGAAGAAGAGGGAGCTTGTCCGCGAGCGAGATTCGGTGCTTCAGCGCCGCGGTTAGAAAGGTTCCGTCCACTGCAGAAGGCGCAACAGAGAACCAGCGAAAATGTGTACGAACGAAGCAAAGGATGCGGTCCCCACAGAAAAAAAAAGACCGCGACCCGCGACAATGTTGAGAAGAGACGACAGGGCAGGGAGAGAAAAAGAACGACGCGGCCATGCGGGCTGCATGCGGCACAAGCCCAGAAGCGCGACAGGGGCAAGGGCGGCGCAAGCCACCAGACGTGGAAAGCTACCTGCGAGGGAAGAAACCGCAGAGCCACAACAGGCGGCGGAAGGCACGAACGCTGGACAGGAGGTGGAGATAGAGCGGTTTAGTTACGCAGTAAGCAACAAGTCAAAAGACTGAGGGGGCTCGAGAAAGAAAGTCCGGGGGAGAGGAACTCACCAAGGACCTTGAAAGGCTCCCTGATGCCGAAGCCGACGGAGTAGAAGCGCATCACGCGCTTAAACTGCTTTCGCCGACTAATCCTCATCGTGGAGAAAGCTAGAGAGACTCAGAGGAAAGGTAAAAGAAAAAAACGCGAGCGAGGCACGGTCACCCCCCCCAAGAGACCAACAGGGAGAGGAAGAGAAGAAATCCGGAGAAAAACAGACAATCCGTGCAGCGAGAAGCCAAGGAAAACGCTGGGAGCTTGAAGGTGAGAAGAAGGAAACAAAAAGGAGGCAAAGACGACTCAAAATGAGAAATTCGGGAAAGGAGACAGGGCGTGTCGTGCTGGTGAAGCCCTTCCTCGAGAAGGCGCTGACGAAAACGAAGAAAGGCCAACACGACAAGAGACGCTGAAACAGACCAAAGAACGAGATAATAACTCCAAAACGGCGAAAACGGAACTCTGGCGGCAGCGGAAACGAAAAAGGAACGACGAAATTTCGGCGCATGCACAGAGTGAGCAGGCCGCTCCGGACTGAGTAGAACTAAGCGCTGCTAAGTGAGAAGAGAAACATACAAAAAAACGCTGGAAGAGAAAAAAACAAACCGGTTGACATTCGTTCGAGAGTCTCAGCTGGAAGAGGAAAGAGAAGGACTTGTGTGATGTATTTCTTCTTTTCGCCGATTGCATGCGACGAAACAAACCCGCTGCATGTGATGGAACCCGCGAGAACGACAGCCGACACAATCATCACGCCACCGTCTTCCCGTCCCTCTTTTTCTTCCTCTCTCTAGCACTTCTCACACTCTCTTTTAACTCCCGACTTAATCATAGGCAACGGAGAAGATTCGACTCAGGAGAAACGCACCAAGATCTCTTCGTGCCTTTGAAGCCGCCCGGTCTGTCACGCTTCGTGTCATTTTTCTGCTTCTTCGCTCATCGCGCGGCATCCACGCCAGCGAGGAAAGGGAGCGCAGGCGAGAAACGAACCAACCCGTGCTTCAGTTTTACACAGAGCAGCCGGGGTAGGTGAGCGTCTCTGCCTCAGGCAACTCGTAAAAGGAAAATCTCTCGCACTTTTGTCCTCCCTGTAGCCACTCTGACCTCACTCACATAGCTGCGCAGAGAGTCCTCCTCACGATGAATCATTCGCTTGAGAGCGTTGCCCTTTCGTTGCGGCGTAAATATACTTCTTTTGCGACAGGCAGTGAATGCTTGTATCAACGGGTTCTAGCTCACAGCTAGAGGGTTTAAGGTGCTCGCCAGTTTCCCCGTAAGAGGAATCCAGCGAGCCTATTTCAGAGATAGTCCGACTGAGTAGATGCATTCTAGAGAGCGCCACGAAGTCATTCGACATGCATACATACTATATATGCGTCGCATCGCTTCGCCGAAGTCAGGCCAAAATGTGACTGGAACGCACATACTCCTAGCATTCACGCTTGCCGTCGATTAATGAAACGTGCAAAAGCCTCGAATATCGCTAAGCGAAGGCACGCCACTGCATCTCCGCAGAAGTTCCTGTTGTCTGCAGACTCCCCGCACTCCCCAGGGCTCTCCGGGTTCTTCTGCCTGTGCAAAAACCCTGCAAGCGTATATTCCCATACAGATCTCTTCCTTTCGTGGACCCTAGATGCAGACTGAGGCTGTTCGCAAGGAGATTTGAATTCGTCTCTAGACCTTAAGTTGCGGCCGGCACCGCTGAGTTGCTGACCGTCGCTGCTCCACCACGGCTCGAGAGAGGTGAGGTTTTTAGTCGTGAAGCCTTTCCGCTTTCCAGAAGGGCACCTTCGCGTCAGAAAGCCTGTTGGCGAAATCCCCATCAACGTGAACACTCTCACAAGCAAGACGCGTGCAAAAACAACCCTATTAGAAGCTCTGAGTCGTGCATTCGAAATGCATCATTTTCTTCGCTTGTTTGTAGCTAGGCGGACATGCCCCCGAAATAAGCATATTTCGGCACGGCGCGTATAGAGAAGACAATCGACTCTCAACTGCCTGCGTCGTGCTTTCCACGTGCAACGGCCTGCGGCGCCTCATCGGGCAACAAGGCACTGCGAAGCCGAGCGCAAGGCAAAACGCCGAAGAACCGACTTTCCCCTTCCGGCGTCTCCGCCTCCCCTTCCCTCTCCCCCCCCGGCCCCCCTTGCGCCGTTCGGTTTAAAGACCTCCTGAGAGAAAGAGTCTCCTGAAATCTGCATTTGTCTTCTTCTTCTCTCCCTCCGCGCCCTTCTCCGCGCCCTTCTCTGCGACTTTCGCTCGCGCCTCGCCCGCGTTTTCGCCTCCATCCCCGGCGCCGGCAGCCGGGGGCCGGGAAGCGCTGCCTGGAGTCTCTGGGTCCTGTTTTCGTTCTGTCTGCGCGAGTGCGAGACGAGGCCTCTGCTGGCTGGCGTGCGACGCCGCGCGATACCCCAAGCCAGGGCGCTGCCGACCAACAGCGCGCGCGCCCGCGCCGCCGCCGGCAGGCGCGCGCGGCGACGGATGTTCGGGCGTCGTGATGCTGCGCATCGAGCGGGAGACCGTGATGCAGCGGCCGCCTGAGACAAAAGGAAAGAGAAATCCAAACGCGCAGTCTTCCTTCTCTGCCGGCTGCCTGTCTGCCGGGATCTACGGCTGCCTCTACCTCCGATCCCCTCAGACGACTCCCCCCCCGAGTTTAACGCATGCGCAGAAAACGTGAGCGTGAGCTGCGGCAGGACGCCGCCCGCGCCACAAAGTCTCTCCAACGTAAAGGCAATGGACGGCGCCGCGACCAGAGGCTCCTGCGCACGCGACAAAAACTTTTTTTTTGCCGCGCGCCGCTTCCTTACTGAGGTTTGAGTCGTTGGCGAGCATCGCCGCCAGTGCGTCGGCCTCCTTCTCGAATTTGACGAATCCGAAGCCGCGCGACTTCCCGCTGCCGTCCCTGAGAGACAACACGCACGCGAGCCCGCGCACCAACACGTCTGGACAGGAGAACTGGAAAAACAACTAGATATGCAGATACACGTACAACGGTAGCGACTCTGCGTATGACCGCGTTCGTGTGGGGTTTTCGAGCGCGGAAAAAACATGAAAATGTAAAAAAAAGCAACCAGCAGACATGCGCAAACCCGCGTACTCATAGGCGGACATCGAAGTGAAAATGCGATATTTCGGTCTAAGAAGGCGTTGGAGTTCAACGAAAGAAGCTAATAAAAAATCCGCCCGCGAATCCGCGTAGGCCGATTCGTACCTGCAGACGACGGTGTGCGACGGCGTCACGTTGCAGAGGGACGCAAAGTGATTCGATAGGCCCTCTTCATCAACCGAAAAAGCGAGATTTTTCACAAAGATCGTTGTGGCATCCACGGGCGCCTCTTTCCGGATCTCTTGCTCGCGCCTCAAAACCTCCTGAACAACCCAACAGCCTCTCACAATGCCAGTTCAATCTGAGACTTGCATATCGCCTTCCCTCACTTCTTGCGCGCGCAGCTATGACCGTCCGCTCAACCTCCTCCCTTTTCTGTTGTACCTATGTATGAATATATGTATGTATGAATATATGCGTGTAGATGTGTATGCCAGTGCGCCCGCTGCGGCTTTGTTCGGAGTCACTCAACCTCCACCTCAACGGATGCAGAGGCACACACATCCATGTGTGAACATACATATACCTATATAGCTCTAGATATAGAAATATATATATATATATATACCGACATATATATCTTCAGATATGTAGGATTTCACGAATGTATCCACAAACATAAAATCATGAACATCTGGGTATGTATTGCAGCGTCAAGCGAGACCGAACGTGTAGCCTTGAGTAGGCTGTCGTGAGGCTTGCCTTGTTTGGCGGCGCTAAAATCCAGCGATGTTTCTTCATCGGGATCGACGGGGCGAGCATGAACGGTTTCCCTCCAAACAGCATCGCGTCTCCCGCGTCGCCTTGGTCTGCAGCCGCGCCGTCCTTAGCCTCTTGTCTCTCTCCTTGTTTGCGGCGCCGAAGAAAAAACTGCAAGGCCGCAACCGCGGCGTCGTGAGACAGAAAGTCCACGTAGCCATACCTGCGAACAAGAGCGCCAAAAAAACAACGAAACTGCTTGAAAACACACTAAATACTTCTGTGCATGTACGCTTGTATGCATGCGTGCCCCGTTAGCCACACCATCCACAAGGGCCAGTGAAAACTCACACATGCAAGTACGTACACGCATAAGCAGAGAAATTCCTAACTATAAGGAAGACAGAGTTTGATGGAGTGCTTTTTTAAAAAACTGTTCAAGTATTTGTAATCGCATGGTCATTGAGGCGGAAGCTGTGGAAGCGCTGAAAGCGGGGCGGCATTCCTGCAGGCGCGTAGACTTCGTGAAAGCAGATTCTTCGTTCTCACCCTTTATGCTTTCTCGGGTGTTCACGGGGGTTCGCTGCGGCCTCCATGGCGACGTCCTCTGCAGATTTTCCCGCTTTAGGGTGTGACTCGGCGCTTCGCTGCGACTTGGCTTTTCCTTCCCCCAGCGCGGCGGCCTCGCGGATGAGGCGGACGCCGGTGACGTCGGCGAATCCGAGGCTCTCCAGCGCGCTTTTGACGTCCTCCTCGCTCTGCAGGCTGTCTGAAATCTGCGATAGAAACAGCGTTTTCTCCTCGTAGAGCGCCCGCGTCGGGTGCGAAACAAGCACCTTTATCGCCCGTTCGTGGAGCTTCGTCCCGTGCATCCGCGACGCCGCTTCCGCCGCGAGCGCCGGCGTCTCGAAGTCGACGTACGCAAAGCCCTTCGAGCGACGGCGGAAATCCTGGACCAAACGCACCTGAAAAAAACGAACCAAAGCAGGAAAATCCGTAAGACTCACACCCCCGCCCCACGAAAGCGAATACTTGATTGATGAGAAAAAGCGGCGAACCATGCAGCGAAAAGCGCAGCGCCTTTCGTCCTGCGGACTATCGCTCAAGCAGACCTCTCCCCCCGTCCATGCAGGTTTCCTGAACCTCTCTTGAACCGTCTCCACGCAGCCGACAACGCAACACAACGCATGCGTTCGGAAGAATCGGTGGAGGCAGTCTGTGAGGGAGGCTTACCGCAGTCAAGCCGCGGCACTGCGACTTGAATAGGAACAGGAGATCCTGCTCTGAGACGGATTCGTCGAGATTCGAGACCCACACCGTCCGGCTCTCATCGACTTCCGCCATGAACGCCGCTGCGCGCGCGGCCTCCTCGTCACGGGGCAGCGACTCGCGCCCCTCCGCGGCCTCGCCCATGACCGCGTCCAGCGTCGCTTCCTGCGCAGCTCTGCGAGACAAAAAACATGGAGAAACCGAAGAAAATCTCACGCGCGGCACGGGGACTCTCGACGCAGCAGCCCGCGAGCGAAAAGGCGACCGTCCCAAAAAAAGGCGAAAGCGAGAGGGCCCGACCTCCTCCCGCTCCTCCCGGGGGGGGGGAGGGGGGGGGGGGGGGAGGCACATTATCACAGCGAGTGGAGGGCTAGACGCGTGCGAGAGAGGCCAGACGAGCCGCCGGGCGCAGATTACTTCACCGTACCGGAGTTGGTGAATATGTTTTCCGCGTCTCGGCACGACGCCTTCGTGTTCCCTTTCCTCTGGCGACTTTGCTTCCTGTCGGGGCTTCGGTTCCTCGCTTCGCGCCTCCGCGCCTGGCTTCAGCTGTCGTCCCTCTGTGTCTTGGCTGTCTCTTCGCAGCCCTTGTCTCGCAAGACTCTCTCCAGTCTCTCGACCCTCTCGATCCGCCCCTCGCTTCCTCCGCTTTTCTTCTCGGCACGCGTCGCCCGCAACCGCGTCGCCGTCCGCCTCCGTGCTCTCGCCTTCCCGGGCCTCTGGCCCGCCGCGCTTCCGCTCGGTGCGCGCCTCGTCGTCGGTCTTCTCGGCGCTGCCTTTCCGCCGTTCGTCGTCCCGCGCCTCGCGCGCGCCGCCGACCTTCCGCCCCTGTCTCCGCGGCGTGAAGGGCGGCGGAGGCATGCTGCTTGCGCGCCGCGCGTCCTCCGCGGAGCCCGCCTGCGCCGCGGAGACGTGTTTGTCTTCTGCAGCGGAGAGCCTCGCCCGCTCGCTGCCTTGGCTCTCGTCGCCCGAGTCTGAGACCCGCGACGACGCGCCGCCGCGGCGCCCGCCGGCCGGCAGCGACAGAGCCGCGGCGCACGAGGCAGTGGAGGGCCCCGAGGCGGGAAGGAGACTCGGAGACGACTTGGGCGAGGAGGGCGGGACAGGCGGGGCGAGCGCTGGGTCCGCGGACTCGCGGCCGTCCCAGGTGGCGCGCGTCGCGCGCTCGATCTCCTCGGGCGACAGCACCGCAGACGCGGCTGCGGCGGCGAAGCAGCCCTTGTCGGCGGCGGCCGCGCGCTCGGCAAAGAGCGGCAGGAACACCCCCGAGTTCCGCCGCGAGGAGAGCGGCGACGGCGAGCGGGAGGACCGCAGCGACGGCGAGAGCGGCGTGCGCGGAGACGCCGACCGCGAGAAGGACGAAGGCGACGACGATGCGCAGCAGGGCGCGAGCGCCGGAGAGCCGCCGCCGCCGCTCAACACAATCCGCGGACTGTTGGAGCTCGTGCTGCTGGCTCCGCTGCTGCTCGGCGCTCGCCCGCCCCCCACTGCCTCCTTGCCCTCGCGGGCCTCGATCCCGGGTCCCAGACCGACCACTGCGCCCGCGCTGCTGCGCAGCTTCTTCTTCAGCGCACCCAGCGCCGCGCTGGGCGACGCGCAGGACGCCAGCGAGCTGCCCGGGCTCGCGGCGCCGGCGAGCGCCGGTGTGAGCAGCAGCGGCGGAAGCGCCGTCGCGGCCGCGAACTCCGGCCCCGAGGTCGCCACTGCAGAGGCGAGCGGCGAGGAGAAGGCGCCCGCGCCCGCGCTTCCGCCGACACCGGCCGCCCCCGAGGGGCTCTTGAGCGCCGCCGCCGCGGACGGATGCAGCAGCGAGAGCGAAGAGGATGCAAGCAACTCGGGCGAGTTGCACGACGCCGAGGACGCCACTGCCACCGCCACGCTGTCTGTGGAACAGTCTGAAGACGTCTCCCAGTCGGTCTCGCCCTGGAGCCTCTGACGCTTCTTCCGCAGCCGCAGAATAGAAGAAAGACACACCGCCGCCTGAAAGGAGAAAAGACACGAGACGCAAAGACATCCTGGAAACGCCAAAAACCCACACGCAAAAACACGTGGGGACCTCGCCTGCCCCACAAAGCTGAGGGTGCGTCTCACGGCCGATTTACGCGCCTGCCCTCGCGACTTGGGCCGCTGCATGCTCAGGCCGCTCTGCACCTCCTTCCAGTCCCCGTGCCTCTCTCCCTCTCTCTGCGTCTCTGAAATCCTTTGCAGCCCCCGCAGCTGCGCGCGTCTGAGTTTTTGCTTATCGCCCACTCACTCGCTCCTTCTGGGCGTCGTCGTCGGCCGGGCCGGCTCCGGGGCTGAGCGCGAGGGCCCTGTCTCCGTCCTCGCCCAGAGTGTCTCCGCTCGGGGCGCCGGCCTTGCGGGCGCCGCCGCTGCCCCACAGTTTGTCGCGTTTTTGCGACTGCGGTGCCGCGAAGGACTCCGACCCCGGCCGGCAGAAGGAGTCACGGCTGACGACGGTCGGCGACGCGGCGCCCTCCTCGCCCTCTCCCCCGCGAGCCTTCTTCTCCCTCTTCAAGCCGAAGTGCGACGGCGAGGAGACCCCTGACGGCTGCGACGACGCGCGGGACTGCGACGGCGAACGCGCCGAGAGCGAGGCGGAAGAAGACCGCGAAAACGCGTCGCATGCCGACGCGAGCGGCGCGGAGTAGGACGACCCGAAAGGAACCGCCGGCGACGCCAGCCGCGGCCCCCGCGACAGGAGTTCTTCGCGCTTAACACGCACACACCAAGCACAGGGACGCGCGGAACAGCCTGCAGTCGCGAAAAAAACGCAGCGCTGGCGCGGAAACGAAAAAGTGCGCCTTGTCGCCACTCACACTCAATCTTGCACGCCGCGGCAAGAGGGCGCCGCCATGACCTCCCTCTGAGTGCCCAGGCGCTCTCTGGGGCGGCGCGTGAACGCCTGCCAGCAGAAGCCGCGCAAGCGCGCTTGTCTTTCATGCACTCCAGGTGCCTTTTCCGACGCCCAGACTTGAGCCTCTGCCTCCTCACTCACCGCTGCAACGCGATCAGCCTCGTCGCCCGCGAGGGCAGCCACGGCCGCGGGCATCCAATCGGCAACGAACTGGAGCACCTTCTCCTCATCGGGGCCTGCGCCTGCTGCGTCGCCCGCGGCTAAGTCTGAGTCGCCCAGCTGCGCAGCGCCGCCGGACTCGCCCTGCGCGTCTTTCTCGCGCTCGGGTAGACGCACGAGCTCAGCGAGAAGCGCGCCAGCAGCCAGCCAGGCGCGCGTCTCCTGGGGGAAGTCCGCACGCAGCTTCGCGGCGAGCGCGAGGCTCCCCGCGATGACCTCCGCCCGCGACTGCTTCTGGACCGCGAAGAAGACGCGCGGCGCGAGTGCGTGGAGAAGATCTGCCTCGCCCTTCGTGCGGCCGACAAGCGATTCAAGCAGCAGCTGAGAAGACAAGGCGAGCGGCGACGCGGGCGCCGCCGCTGCGTCCAGCGCCTCGCCTGCAGCCGAGCCGGGGCGCCCGTTCGGTGCGCCGGCGGAGGTCGCAGAGGCCTCACTCGCCGGCCGAGAGGGCGGCGGAGACGGCGCCGTGCCGTTGGTCGCGGCCTTTGACTCCGCCAGGGCGATCGCGCAGTCGAAGGCTTCTCGGCGCTGCCGGAAGAGCTCTCCCAGCAGGCTGCTGTCGCCCGACGGGGAGGCGCGTGCCGCCACGCGCTTCGTGAGCGTGACAAGGCCCTTCGCGAACGCCAGCTGAATCTCCACGTCGCGCCGCTCCTCCGGCGCAGACGCCGCGGGCGAGCCCGCGCCGGCGGCCTCCGGGCCCGCGCCGGCGGGGAGAGAGAGCGGCGCCATGTTCAGAGCCTTCAAGGCCGTGTCGCGGATCGTCTGCAGCTGCTGCGCGTCGCACACAAACTCCGCCTGCACGAAACAACGCACAACGACCTACAGACCTAAGTAAAAGTATATACATAGATATAGATAGATATACATATAGATATCTGTGAATAAGTATCGCGCTAAAAGGAGCCCCAGAGCGGAGAGGAGAGGGATGGGGGGGCAACTGCCGCGCGAAGAGACTCCGCTCATCACACGTACCCCAGCTGGTCACAAACAACCACAGATTTGTTACATGCCACGACATGAACAGATACACGCTCTGGGATCTTTTCCCGCGATTGCACGTCCTTGCAGCACTCCAAAGCGTTCCTGCGGTCGCTGGCGGCTTCGCTTGGAAATGCGAGAGACAGAAAAATCGCGCATCGCCCTCAACCCTGAGCCATGAGTCTAGAATAGACGCGCCTGGCTCAACGTACCGCGCACTGAATATACCGCGTCCACAGCGACGTGTCGCGTGGGAAGTGGCGGATGCCGCGTTGCAGGAGCACGAGCTCCTTCTCCAGAAGCCAGGCCCTGAGCCCAACGCACCGCCCGGCGGTCGCGGCTGACTCTTCTTCATCTTCTGGCGCGTCCTCCTCCGCGGGCAGCAGACACCAGCTCTCCGCGAGACTCCACTTCTTCTGGGATTCCTCAGGCTGCGCCTGCGCGGCGGCCTCGAGAGAGAGCGAGTAGAGCGCGTCCGCCGAGTCTCGCCAGAGCTGCAGATGCACTGAGCCGAGCTCCTCCAATGCGCGCAAAGTCGTCGCGTAGAAGCGCCGCGGGTCGCCAGACCGCCGCTCCGAGGCCACGTACGCCTTCCAGACGCGCTCGGTACACTGCAGAGAAACAGCCAGCCAGCCGCAGGCGATCTTCGAACCCGCCGGGGAGGCGACACCGCGGAAGCCAAAGAAACAGAGCGAAACCCCGCGCCCGCCGCGGATTCGTGACGACAGGCTGCCGCCTGCGAGAGACGCAGACGCGGGCGAGCACCCCGAAACCCTAAAACGGGTGAGAGAGAAAGAGAGAGAGGAGCTGCGAGACTCGAAAAACGCAACGAGGATGCGAACGAGACGCCAAAGAGACCTCCACAACCCGAGCTGGAGTGATGCGAGCCCATGGAAATGCAGGATATATACATATCGACAGAAAGGTAAGAAAAAATATCAGGCCCCAATCGAAATCAATCAGATGGAGGAGGTGGGCGTGTCTCCCACGGCTCAGGGCTTCGACTCCGCCAGCGATCGCCGTTCGGCGCGCGGCCCCGCGTTGGTTTTCGCGCGTACCGAGATTTGCCGGTTCGCTTGGTCGTCATCGAGGGCGCTTTGCACTTCGATTTCGAAGTCTTTTCGCTCTTGCTTCCAGACTGCGAGGCCGACGGCGTGCGCCGCCTCCGCCTCCGCCAGCCACTCGCGGCGCTTCCTTGTCTCCTCGGTGCTGCTGACTGAAGGGTCAGGCGGACTCCCAAAGACCTCGGAATCCCACAGCCTGCGCGACACCCGGAAACAGAAAAGGCACGGTCGCCACGTGGGGACGGAGGAGGGGGAGTGGCGTGACTGCTGAGGTCTGACGCGGAGAGAAGGCGAGGTGGAGACTCGACGGCGAAGAACCGGAGGAAAAAAGAGGCGAGAAGAAGAGACAGCGGCGAAGAGCGGTCGCGACCCGAGCACGAAGATAATCACTGAAGGAAACAAGACGCAGCGACGCGCCCAAGAAGCGAAAACAGACAGAGGGCACACCCCGAAGCGCCTGGAGCTGAAGGAGCTGATCTACGATCGCCGCGCCACCGGGTCTCGCCCGCGCAGGGCCGGCAGGGGCACACATGGCGCTGAGGAGACATACCGGTACTCGTCAAGGAGGTCTCCCAGGCCGGCGAGCGGGAGTCTGAGCTGGCGACAAAAGAGGAGATGAATGCGTTGCATTTGCTCTGCGATTTCGCGATCGAGTTCGCGTTCTTCTTCCGCACCCTCCGCCCCCCCGCGGTCGCGCCTGCACCCCCCTTTGACGTCCTCGCGGCGCCTCGCCGCCTCGAATTTCTCCCGCCAGCCGCGCAGCGCGTCCAGAAGCGTGCCCTCGAAGTGGCGGTAGGCGGCCCAGAGGAAGGGACCGTCCAGCGCGTGGAGCGCAAAGTCGTCCAGCGCCTCTTCAAACAACTCGCGGACTTTCTGCTTCGCGCGGCTCGAGGCGACCGCGGCCGCAGTCTCCCGCGACTTCTTCTCGTCGCGGGCCTCGTCTGAGGCCCCCGGGGCTTTGGAGTCCCTGGGCGATACCCGCCGCCGTGCGGAGGGCGACAGCGCCGCAGCCGCGAAGGCCGGCGCGAGCGACGCCGCCGGCACGCAGCTCGCCTCCTCGAAGCGGAGATGCGCGAGAGCCAGCGAGACAGAGGGCAGGACGAAGCGCGCGAGGCGGAAAGTTCGCGCGACGTGGCTGTGCTGCTCGCGGGACAGCGCTAGCGAAGAGGTGAACGGCGCCGAGTCCCCGCCGCTCGACAGCAGCCGCGCCAGGCGCTTCTCCTCGTCCAGCCACGAGAGAAGAAAGTCCTCGCCGACAGGGCAGTACGCGCAGAGCCGCCGCGCCGTCCGGTTCAGCTGACACAGAAAACGCAGCAAAGAGAAAGAAAGACTGAGGCCCGAGCGACAGGACGCAAGAAAACCGCCAAGAAGAAAGTGGAGGCACGACCAAAGAGAGGGAGAAGGCACACACTGAAGACCAGCGACTGGAAAACGCAGACACGCGGCAACGCCTGAGGGGGGCAACGAAAAACCGCGCCACGAAGGAGGGGTCAGAGCAGAGACTGAACGAAAGAACAGGACAGATACAGGCGATAGAGAAAAGGAGCCACACGTAGACAGACAGACAGACAGAAAGGCCATTCAGATGTCAGCGCGCTCGGCGTCTGGATACACACACGCGAACTCCCAGTTTGCACTCTCAGTTTTCGTTCCTCAAGTTCCTCGTCAGCGCCCTGAAGACGCTTGATCGCGGAAGATGCGTACCTTTTCGTATTCGCCGAGGTGTCTGTACAGTTCGGTGAGGCGCATGAAACTGAGGGCGCCGTCTGACCCTCTCCAGGGATTCTGCTTCAACTCCACGACGAGCTTCTTCGCCTCGGCAAGCATCAAGCGCTCCTGGGCTTCTTCATCTTCCTCCTCCTGTTCCTGGTCTTCTTCCTCGCGCTCGTCGCTCCCAGACTCCATATGACCTTCATCTTCCCGTTCTTCCTCCCCCTCTCCGCCCTCCACGTCCATCTGCGCGTCGGCAGACTGCGTCCGCGCCTCCAGCTCTCCGCGCTCTTCAGAGGCATCCATATTTCTCCTGTCCTTTAGACCTCTCCCGACTCTCTCTGGTGCGCGCCGCGCCCTCCTTTCTCTTTCTCCCTGAGCGTCGCGCCCTGCTTGTGCACTCTCCTTCCTCTTGGAGGCACCCTGGAGCTGAGTCGGTCAGGCGCTCGCGACGGCCGCAATCCTCAACGGAAGTTTCGCCGCCCCCTCTCTGTGACTCAGACGACGAGGCCAGGACTGGCGATGCCGTCCAAAAGAACCAGCACAAGAAAAGATTGAAGTGGCGCGTCAAGGCGCCAATTTGAACGCGCCTCGGCGGGGCAAGAAAGCACCAACGCTCACCCCCTCCGCGCCGGCAGCCGGGCACGAGACAGGGCGAGAAACGAGAGGTGTGAACCTCACACACGACCTGCGCGGCGGCTCAGAGACTGACGCGAGGCAGAAAAGGTAAATCAGGAGAAGAAAGAGATGAGGGAGGGACGCGTGTTGCTGTCTCGTCGCGCTGTAGCTTCCTCCCTCGCGACGGCAGACCCCGACACAAACGGATTCACTTCGTAAACTATCTGGATTCCACTGCGCCTCCTCTTCAGGTTTCTCGACGCACTCCGCTCTCCTTCTCGCTCTGGAGAAAGTGACATTTGCCTCGCGCTCTAGCCATTTTCTGGACGCGCGGATGAGCACAGAGCGGCGGCACACGCAAAAAGTGCCGAGAGGGTTCCAGACAAACGCTGACCGCGCCACTTTTTCACGTCGTAGACAAATCAAGGAGAGAAAAACCAAAGGGAGGCGCGGTCGGCTTGTCTCCGCTGCTGTCGGCCGAGTTGACAGGGTGGAAATGCTTCGGGAGACTCGTCCAGCCGAAAGCGAGGTTTACAACTGGACCTGCCGGTCACTTAGTCCTCTCGCTCTCTAGGCGCTTGCCACCAGAAACAGCGACAAGGCGCGCGTGCTTGGATAGGAAAGGCGAAAAAACGCAAATCGAATCCAAGAAAGCACAAAACCACTTAAAACTGGCAGAGAGAGCGAAGCGAGGAACTTCTCTGTTTGGCTTTTCACGGAGAGCCTCTGGCTCGTTGTGTGCGGCTAAAAGACGGAGAGCGACCGACGGCGACCCCCGTCCACGTCGTAGAGCTCTAAAGGACACCAGAAGGAAGAACAAATAGTCGCATTCTTCCGCGCCAGACACAGGCGAGAACCGCGCGTGAGGGCAAGAGACAAGCAAACAGCAAGCGATGCTCGAGAAGAGCAAATCAAAGCAAAAACAGGAGGTACACACTGGCTCAAGTCGAGTAAAGCAGAGGGGTACGCTTTTCTGCGCATTCACGCTCGGCCTGGGGGGTGCACATACACATCAACCGCGACCGACCCAGTGAGAGAACACGGGGAGTTTTTGTAGTTTTCTCTCCTCTCTTGAGAGGGCGTCGTTGCGAATTAAGGTGGACGAAGGAGAGAGAGGGACATCGCGCTCGTGCTGTTCTCTGGAGTCTTAACGTCTCTCTTTTCTGTTTCCTTCTTTGCGTCAAGGAGGCCCGATACACATTTCGTCTGGGTTTGTCTTCGATGCGCACATTTCGCCGCTCAACTGTGTCTTTCTTCTCCCCAGTTTTCTAAGTCCCACAGGCCTTCTCTCAGTTCCTTGTTGGCTCCGCCTTCGGAGAGCCTCTCTTTCCGCAGTCGGACTCTGTAACCGTCCACCTCGTCCGACCGCCAGCGAGTGCGTCATCTTTCCTTGGAGTTTTCCCTGTCTTGTTCGTCTCCCAGCTTCCTTCTTTGCTCATCTTCTCCCTTGTTCCGTTCTCCTTGTTGTTTTCGTCCTCCCTTTCCGTGTGCCCAAGTCTCCTCCCCTCCTCGTTCTTTTCGGCTGCTTCTTCGCGTCCTCGTAGGGTCCTCTCCCCGTTGAGTCGCGGGATGGCGCAGAAAGACGCCGCTCCAGCCGCGTCGGCTCCCGAGGCGCCTGCTGCCCACGGTAACGCCTCGGGGGCCTCTGCGGCCGCGTCAGAAGAGAAAACGCCCTTCTCTTCGCCGCTCCTCACACTCTGTCTGGCGCTCCAACAGCTGGCCCAAGGCGTCGAGCAACAGGATGACCGGCCTATCACGCGCATGCTGCGCCAGTTCAAGGCGCTGCGCGCCTCCTGCGGACTGCAGACGCTTCGCTTCGTCGCCTCGCGCCTTCTCTGGGACGCCGACCTCTCGCCTGCTCCCCCGCCGAAGGACGGCGAAAAGCCCTCCGCTCCACGGGCTTCCGCGGAGAAAGTCGAGCCCGCGCCGCCCGTGCGCAGAGAACTCGACGAAGAAAGCGTTGCGTTCTGGGCCGCGATGAAGGAGACGCTCGAGCACGCGCTGCAGGAGGAGAAGAAAGAGAGCATGGACGTCGACGATGCTGTAAGACCAAACACCAACTCTCCACGCGACTGAGTCACTGAATCCTGAGAAGACCTGTTTTGAGGAAGCCCCGCTATACCACACTCCACGAGATGCAAGCTCGAATGACTTCCATATGTATTTATGTATGCACCGAGAGGTTGTTCTGAAAGAGGGGAGAGAGATACGTACACGCCGAGTGAATAAGCGTGTATTTCTGTAGGCGGTGATCCACGACGCGGAGGCTGCCGTGCCTCTACGGCGCAGGTGCAGGTGTGCGGGGGGAGTGATCGTGCCATACATGCGTGTGTCTGTTGATGCATCTGCGGGGAAAACACCCCTCGCCGGCTCTCTTCGCCTTGCGAAATCTGCCTCTCTTTCTCTCCGGTCTGCCTTCTTCGGGGCCTCGCAGGCCGCCGCGCCCACCGCCTTCCCGCTGTGCGCCGCGGAGTTCACTCCCGCGCTGTACGAGGTCGAGGCCTTTTTGGCGCTCCTGCTGCTTCTCCATCTCCTCGACTCGCGCCGATACGCCGAGGCCGCGACCTTCGGCGACTTGCTCGTGTGGCGCGTCGTCGGGCCGACGGGCCTGGAGGAAGACTGTGGGGTGTCTCCAACCCCACAGCCCCGGAAGGGCGGCGACTCCGCGGGCCCCCTGCGCAGGCGGCGGAGACTCGACTTGGTCGGCGCCAAATGCGTCTTCTATTGGTACCGCGCGCGCGAGCTCAGCGGAACGCTCACGCAGAGTGTGCGCGCGTAAGTCTCTGCTCAGAGCAGAGACGCGAAAACCTCGGAGTCATCAGCCGAGTCCCCTGCGCCGAGAGATGCACACTACCAAACTCTCGCGGCTTAGTTCGGCAGTTTCGCAATTTCGCTATCACTGTGGATGCCTGCGCATGCCCCCCAGAGCCAGGCACTCGGAACGGGACAGAGAAACGAAAGCCGCTTGAGGCGAACGCGCGGAGAACCACGCATATATTTTCATTTATTTTCAGTATATCTCTATGTATATATGTACGTGTATGCGTACGAGTATGCACATGCGTCGACCCGGGAGGACGCTTCTCTCAAGCGGATGGATGTGCCTGCGTTTGACTCAGAATGCCTTTCATGGATAAGCGAGATGCGGCCGCTGAGGACGCAAAAGGTGCACGAGTCTCCTGCGTCTCTTTACAGGAAACTTCTTTCCGCGTACACGGTCGCCAGCGTGCAGCACGACACGATGACGCAAGCGACGGTTTTGAACCTTCTCCTCCGGAACTACATCGCCCACAACCAATACGAGCTCGCCATGAAGCTTGTAAGTGGCAGCTTGCGTTCATAGATGTTTTCTTGCGTCGGAATCTTTTTGTCTTCGGTCCCTTCCCGCTGCGCCATGCCGTATGTGAACTCGCCGCTCGAGGGACCTCCCGGTGCGCCTGCGAGCGTCTGTATCCCCTTGCCTATCTGCCTGCGTCTGAACTCGCCGGATAATCTCCGTCAGCATCTTTTCTCTCTCTCCTTCTCCGGTCTCTGCATATACATACATGTAAGCGACTATCAGTGTCGACTTCTGGTCCCCCCAACTGCCTATTTCTCTTCTCTGCGCACCGAGCACTCAGGAGCATGTGTGTGTGTGTGCGTGGATGTATCGAGTTCAGATTTCAAAGGCCTGCTTCCCAGAAAACCTCCGCTCCAACGCGCAGCAAGCGCGCCATTTGTACTACCTCGGTGAGTCTCCAGGGGCTTTCGGAGCTTTTTCAGAGGTCGCATAAACGAGCCGCAAGCCTCTCGCCTTCGGCGCATCTCCACCCCCCTTCTCGCGCGCTGCACACACGCTTCATGCGACGCTCATCCTCTTTTTCCGCGTCTTTCTCTAGAGCTTCTTCCCGCGTTTGCGTGCATTTCTTCATCGCGCCCTCGCGTGCTGGAGGAAGCTCCGCCGTGTCGGTTTTTCGTCTAATTTCTTTTTTTCCCGGGATTGTTTTTGCGTTTGTGATCCAGGCTCAATCCAGGCTGTCCGTCTCGAGTACAGCGCGGCGTTCGCGAAGCTTCAAATGGCCTTACGCAAGGCGCCGCAGCAGCCGCACGTCGCCGCGGGATTCAGGCTAGCCGTGAGTGCGGGGGCGCGTTGTAGAGGCGAACGGGTAGAGACGATTTCGTCTTCGCCTGACGGCGGAAATCGGTCATCCGCCGCGCCGATGTGGAGCCAGTGTAGGGTCGGGGATGTGTTTTCGTTTCTCTCCACGATTTGGTCGCTAGTCTGCGTGCTCCTCGCTTGGAGGTCGCTTGTGGAAGTGGCGGCGAGCCGAGTTTTTGGGTTTTTCGTTTGTTCTCGCGCAGGTGTTGAAGAAGTCGATTGTCGTCGAGCTCCTGATGGGCGACATCCCCGAGCGCGCGATCTTCAACAGAAAGGAAACGCGAGCCGCACTCCTCCCCTACAAGCACATCGTCTTGGTATGATGAAGATGATACACACAGCCCCGTATGCATCTGCATGCGTGCTTGCAATTTGCGTGCTGCTGCTTGCTTGTAGACGTGTCAGGCGGCGCTTTCAGTTTCCCGGCTGGCCTTCAGGTCTACGTAGAAATGAGGGTGTTTCGATGAGGGATGTGTGGCGTGCGTCTTTGCGCACAGGGAGCGTGTTGGCGTCCGCGCTGTGTGTATCGTGCACTTACGCACAGCCCAACGCCGGAGGGGGATTAAGGCGGAGCTCGGTTGTGACGTTTTTCTCACGAGCTCGAGGTCTTTGAAACGCCAAATCGTGGGGCGAGGGCTGTATTGCTGGGCGGAGATCACGTTTGTTGTCTTTTTTTCTTGTTCCAGGCTGTGCGGAGCGGCGATCTCCACGCGTTCGCGAGCGTCATGGCGAAGTTTGAGAAGGCCTTCGTCAAGGACGGCACGTTGTTCCTCATTCGCCGACTTCACCACAACGTCATTCGCGCCGGGCTGCGCCTCATCTCGCTCTCCTACTCCAGGATCTCACTAGTGAGTCCTCTCCCCGGCGTGATCGCCGCCAAGAGACGTGACCTCGAGCTTCGCTGCAGGTGTCTTTGAGGCATCGGTGTGGATGCAGCTCCAGCACTGGGAACCCTGACGCTCCCTGACGCGCGTATACATGTATTCCAGTGTAAATACGTGCGTATAGCCCCGCAGCAGCTGTGAAGTGTCCGGTTGCGTACGACGGAAACCGCGCACTAGCCTCGATACACCTGACAGTCAGCACTGCCGGCGCGCCTGGGCTCTGCGGGAAGGCGGTGAGGTGGGGGGACACAGGGGATGGATGGGCGGTTGTGAGAAGGCGAAGAACGCGTGTTTGCCTTTTTCTTCTGCAGCAAGACGTAGCGGACAAGCTCGGACTTGACAGCGCGGCGTCTGCGGAGAGTATCGTGGCGAAGGCGATCCTCGACGGCGTCATCGAGGCCACCATCGATCACGAGCAGAAATACGTTGAATCGAAAGTAAGGAAGAGATGAACACTTTGTTCTGCTCCATATACACGTGGCGTCTCTTCGTACACATCACATGCAGCTGGAGTGCATGCATGTGCTGAGGCGTGTGTATCATCTCATGCATGGACGTGTAGATGGAAATTCATCATGACGCGGTCACGTTAACATTCTCTGCACGCGGATTGGGCGCAGTATTCCCGCGCCTCGCACAACTGACGCAGCAAAGGGACCCCTTCAGGCTGTAGGGACTTTTCGTCCTCTATCTGTGTGTCTTCGTGGTAGATTCTTTCATACGCTGTCGCTGCCGGTGTGTGGCAACTGAATCAGGATTTCCTGTGAGAGGCGCTGTCTAACTTTTGCGTTTTGGCATATTTCCTGGCTTCGTGGTGGCGTCCGGTCTCCGCAGGCAAGCGTGGCGATTTACTCCT
The DNA here is from genome assembly GCF_002563875.1 of Besnoitia besnoiti. NCBI lineage: Eukaryota > Apicomplexa > Conoidasida > Eucoccidiorida > Sarcocystidae > Besnoitia > Besnoitia besnoiti. Next base: position 96,244 of record NW_021703916.1, read on the forward strand.
CCACGGAGCCGCAGAAGGCCTTCAACAAGCGAATCACCTTCTGTCTGCAGCTGCACACAGACGCCGTCAGGGTACGCTGACAGGAAGCGACTTTGAGGCAGCGCGGCGCCGCACGTTCCACGCCCAAATATGTCCAATTGTACTCTCGCACGTGCTTTTTCTTGCGTGTGTATGTCCGGAAGGACAGGGATTGCAAGAGTTTGTGAGACTCATTATTCGCCTCTATCCAGAGAGCTACCTGCGAATATGTATTACAATACTACGAGGGTAGAGCCGCTGCTGCGTACCCGTTGTTTCGAGGCCGTATGAGAGGCCAGCGCAGGGGGCGTGCGATCACGAGGGCGTGTCTTTGTCTAGTTTTGGAATTTCTGCAGGCTATGCAGTACCCCGAGGCCGACGATACGCAATCGAGGAATAACGACGACGCCGACGAACGCCGGAAGGCGCTTCAGGAAGAAATGGCTCGCGTAAGATGAGAATCATCTCGCTTCGAAGCCTCAAGTTATCGAGTGTATCCAGGATGTGTGCGCGACCATTCCTGGTGCAAGCCGTCTAACAGGATGTTCGTGTCCGTATGTAAACATTCGCAAGCGCGTGTATCTGGAGATGGGCCATCCACTTGGCGAGCGGAGTCATTCATATGTAAAGTTGGAGATATATATATTGTATATACATGGCCTTGCGGTTTTCGTACGGGTACGAAAATGTATGCAGCGGAGCATGCTTGCATGGATTTTTAGGTGAAGAGGAGCCCCGCTCGGCCGTGTGCTGTGTGCGTGCTTGTGTTCAGGTTGAAGACGAAGAATTGGATGATGACGACCTGTATATGCTGTAGAATCGTATGCAGAGAGCTCTGAAGAGAACTCGAGGGAATGCGGTGCTTAACTGACTTTTAGGGGCCTCAGCAAAAGGGTGGTTTACCTCGAACGGATTTCGGGCCTGTGAGTCACTCGTGGTGCATTCACGCGGGGCCTGAGGAACTCTCTGAGAGCGTCGGGTGTGCGCGAAGGGAAAGAGGAGATAACCTGAGTCGTTAGATCTGAAGCCGTGATGACCTATACTGTGTGCAATATTCTTCAAAGGAAGAAGAACGAAGGCTTCTGACCATTCGAAATATTTAATGTTTTTCTCAAGAATCGGGTGTGAGCATGCCATGTTGCACAGCGGGACGTGGGGTGTAGATACACCCGACTGCGAAATGCACATTCGGCACACGCGGAATTACGGTGAATAGGTGTGTTCAGACAGTCGCAAGAGAAGAGGTGCTATGGTGACAGGAGTGACCATCCGCCTTTTTGTGAGCTCACTCGGACTCAGAAGCAGCAGTCTCAGGTCCCTGAAGCTTCGAGACTCAGGGCTACAGTATCAGCATATGGGTAACTCGCAGCTGCATGAAGGAACAAAGCTTCGGTACTGAGTCAGGCGTCAATCCCCTCTTCGGTGAACTACTCTGGAATTCTAGGCAGTACATGCTTGTGAGGTTACCCCCTAGCGTATCGGTCTCTCAACGTCGAGACCATTGAATACAACCTCGTTGGCGCTTGTTTCTAGAAAAAAACGTTACGCGGACGTATCTCAGAGAGCTGAGCGCCGTGCCTCCTAGTGCGAGTGCCACCAGCCAGAGATACCGCGGATCTTCTGGACGGAATCGAAGATCTGTTTACCCACGCCAGTGGCAGCTAGTGATATAGCACTGAGGCGGGACAAACTCGACTCCATAGCGGCGGTTCATGGAGCTTCAGGAGCGAGAAAAGGGCCTGCAAAAGCAGAGCGAAGTGCATCCACCGCCGTCTGCTTCGCTTCAGGGCCGATAGTTCAGTTGGATAGAATGCCCGGCTACGGACCGGGTGGTCGTGGGTTCGAATCCTGCTCGGCCTACTTCTTTCTTCTTCGTGTTTCGATCTTTGATGGTTCCAGCTAATTTTATCAATTTTGAGGTCTTACGCTTGTTGAACGTCGGGATCTGGTGCCAACGAGCCTATTTCGGAAGACCTTCCCGTGGCAGCCCCCCCCCACCTTGATGATCTCTGTTCTACCCTGCTGTAGTTTCCGCACCAACTGCGAAGATAATCCTCGCGTCAACTGTGCAGCTTCACGCCGGTTTTCAGAGTGTTTCCCACCACTTTCCCAGAAAAAGTGCACTCCTGGAAAGGGCAACTGCGTCGCCTTCTCTGGCTGGAAGTTCAGGGGCAAATCAGTATCGCCGCTTCATGCTCACGGTTGCTCCCCGCTGACGTCGTACAATAAGGGCGATCCCGTCTGCGTCTCGCAGAGCCAACACACCCTCCACACTCGCTGTACAGAGCGCAGAACTCCCTAACGCCAGCTCTGGATAGCAGTTCGTGTATTGAAAACTCCTCAGCCGTACCCACCCCAACCCTGAACGGTGTGGAACTGGCGGGGGCCATTCCCTACGGTGCTGTAGGACGCTAAAGCGCGGCAACAGAAGACTGCGAGTCCCACAACAGAAACAAGAGAAACAAGTCTTCACCGCAGGAAAGGGAGATACTAACACTGGATGGGCAACTTATATGGAGGAATACAGCACGCCCATGCGCGCACTGGTCACGGCCATTTTGTAGCAACGCACCAACGGCGCCCACGGCAGCTCCCCCCCTCCCCCCCCCCGCCCCGGAAGTTGCACTGCCAGAAAACCCAGGGGACGAGGAGAGAAAAGGAAGGACGCCCCTTCCAAGGAGCGAAAAACGTCTTTGGCTGAGAGATTCCTGTCCCCGGCAGGCGTGTGCTGGAGTAGGAGCTGGACGCTGGACGCCAGCCGGAGGTATCTCTCAGCGTTAACTCTCCGTTTTTCTTTCGAAGACACCGACTCGCCACAACCTGACAAGCATCAGTGGCGCTTCCCTGTAAAAGCTAGTCAGTGAGAAACGCAGAAGCCTGGAACCGACTCATCTGCGCTTTGTATGTTGATACACTATGAAGCACATAGCAGAGCATCGATAGTTGGCACCGACCGACTCATGCATGACGGATTTTTCCTCTGTTCTCAGAGATCGTTCCTCTCTCTTCGACGCAGACGTCTTTGCCGAAAAGAGAGTCGCAGTGGAGATTGGCAGTGCTCGTCTTTTTGCCGCCGTTGCCACCTTTCAAGAACTGGAAGCCTGTGCGAAGGCCCCATGCCGGCGGGCCCCTCACGCGGAAGCGCCGTGGCTCCTTCTGACTCAAAAAATCAGAAAAGCAGCTGAGGTCTTAAGAAGACACTGGCTGTAGCGCATCAAGAAACAGCGGCAGCCTCCGCGGAGTATACTCAGAGGTCGTGAAACCGACACGTTAGTTGTGCGCCTCTCAGGAAGAGCGCCAGACATCCCCCACAATAGTAAGGGCAGAACAGGGCTGTGCTTGTCATGCGGCAGGGAAGCGCGACAATGGCATCAGCGAGGTGGGATGTGCCGCAACTAGAGTTTGTTCAAGCGCATCTAATCCTGTAACGCAACAACTGCTCCATGTGTGTGCACACACGTCACTGAAGCCATTGTTCGTCCTTCGTATGCTTACAGGTTTGCGCTAGGACAGTCAATATTACCTGCTTTGAATTATATATAGAGGTATACGTGCGCGTATATGGCGCGTCCTCGAATATCTCCAAAGATATACACATAGACCACCGAAATTTGCGTTCGCGATACGTCCCTGTACCTCCCGCAAGGCCTGAGAAGCTGTAGGGTAGCGGATGCCCCATCATGTGCGAAGCCCTCAAACGCGTCTACAAGAGGGGTCAGAGATGAGCATTCCATAACGCGGTGAAGCGCCCTCGCGTTTTCCGCCGTATCGAGTTTCTGGACTGTCGTTCGTCGGTTTTCGCTCAGGCCTGTGTCGCAGAAATGACACTCGCGTTTGAAAGCATCACCTTCCCCTCCTCACCGCATAATGCTGAGCAATGCGAAGATGCAAACGCACTCAGACAAGAGCTGCGGAGGCAGCTACGCTCCAGCCGCCCTTTGTGAGAAGTTCATCCGCCAGACACAGGATGAGGAGCGGGCACTGAGAACGAAGGACGGGGCAGCTTCGCGCGCCCGCGCATTTTGCATCTCAGGACCCTGAAATCTGGCCTTCCAGTTGTGTTTTTCGGTTTTCACACACCTAGGAAGCAGGACGGCAGCGAAATTGACCAGACGGAAGACTCTGCTAAGCGGCGCGAAAATAACTACGGTGCACGGTGAAACATGACAGACAGGCCAAGACATATATACATATATATATTGATTTCTGTATACCTACGTGCCAGTGTGTTATGACCCTGCATAGATCAAACGTGTCGACATCAGCGACTCGCTTTCGCTTTGCGGTTCACTGCGGCAGGCCGCCTCCTTCTCAGCTCTGGTACCAGACGGAATACGGGCGCATGGACGGCCTGTGGCGCCTGACCAATGCGCCGACTGCTGACCAGGCAGACGTGCCCTCGATCGGCGAAGCTCTGGCGCGCAGAAGCGAAAGAAAGATGCAGCCGCCAAAGATTCCTGTGGCGCTCGACGGCTGCCCGATTCTCCACGCTAAGGCTCAGGAGGTGCTACGCTCCCGCGAAGAACTCTTTCGAACGTAGGAGCGACCGCACTCGCAGCTAGACAGAAGAAACCTCAACACCATGACATTCATACACATGCTGGTTTTATACTGGTGGCAGGCCTACAACCCCGTCGAAGACCCACAGCCGCACTCACGCGCAAAGAGAAATCTACGTTCCGCCCTGACCGCAGGACTTGCCGCACCAGCCTTTCAACGGCCAGACTTCCCTATTAGCACACGTTTACATCCTCAAATACAAATATACACATAGATATGTATGTATGTATACACGCTGGGAGTTTCACCGCAGTTGTCCTCTCCCTATAGGCCCACCGCAGGCGTGTGTACCTGCGTGTTGGCGTGGTGACTGGTCTTCTGGCTTTCGCGCTGTTCGCCAGCGGCTCGCCGAGCCCTGCAGCACCGTTTCCCGCGAGCGCCTCGCTGTGGCGCCATCCGCCGCCCGAGCGTTCGCTGGCCTGGCACTGTCGCATGGGCGCGAAGGAGTCGCACGCGGCGGAGGGCGCTCCCAAGGTCGACGCGGAGACTGCCTCGAAGAAGGCCAAACTGTGGCAGACGGAGGCGCACGCCTCCTGGGGCTCCGCGCTGCCCACGGCGCTCCACTTTCCTGCGCGTTTCCATCCGAGTCGCAGAGACTTCTCTCAGAGCCTCCCCTCGCAGAGACAGCGATGCAGCAGCCTGTGCACCACCATCAAGCACTGCAGACTGCCCAGAGCGTGTGAGCCGCTCGGCGGCGTCTAAAAAGATACCGACTCGCGAGGGAGGAACGATATCGGCACGGCGCCAAGCGCTAGACGCATCGCCAGCAGACGCTCGGAACACTCTCGCCTTCCAACTGCAGTTTCGTTTCTGAGGGGCGTGGGGCCTTCGTCTCGGAGAACGGCGGGCTCGCAGCGCTCGCGCGCCTTTGTGAGGAGCTGAACACAAGTCGCCGCGACAACTGGCTGATAAAAATCAGACGAACGCAAAGGCGAGGAGGGCGACAGCGGCGCGGAAAGCACCAGAGGAACAACAGAGGAAACAGAGAAAGGGAAGATGAAGACGCAGACAAACCAGACTTCGAAAAGGGTACACGGGAGTCGCTTCCTAATGGACCACAGCCGCATTGCAGGCGCACAGCAGAAGATATGTGACAGATGTAAGCGAGACGAGGGATGCAAGGAGTATCGCCGATGCCAGCATCACGGTAACAATCTGACTGCATGCTGATTATGCTGATTATTGATTTATAGATCTATCTATATATAGCTACATATGTATGGAGAGGACGTATGCAATGAGACTGGGTTCTACGATGCCGAGATCACTCCTCAAAGCCTAGCCCTCTGTCGACGGCGTTGTCCCGCCGTCCGCGACCTCGCAGTGAGCGCCCGATGGGCACCACCGTCGCTCTGCTCCCCGACTGAGGGAAAGATCCGTTCTCACTTCAGAATTGTTCCTTTCTCTCGGAGATCCTAGAAAATGAGCGCACGGATGTATTCTGTCCAGACAAACCTGCACTACCGTAGATCTCTGCAGACTTGCTCTGCTCTTTGATGGAAAACCTAAGCAACGGAAATGAAATAGAACTTCTTGCTCTAACGAAACCTCAATCATGTGCGAGTTGTCGGATACTATGTCATGAAGACTGTCTTTTCAATTCGCCGCCTCGCGAACTCTACCGTGAAAGCGCCACTGACCTCACTTTCACCTCTGCAAGGCCGGATAACCCGCCGTGTTTCGCACCCTATAGAAAACGGCGTTTGAAGATTCGCGCAGTGTCGTCGCTTTCCCTCGCGTAGCACGACGACCGTAAGCCTTGAACCCTTAGAAAGGGGTATGTTCGCAGGATTGCTGTCTCCAGCGTTCGCGCTCTTCTTCCGTGTGAAGACCTCTTTCAACTTCCTTCGGCCTCGACAGCTGCCACCGATGCATGCTGCTGATGTCCAAGAGTGTGATTGCATCTCTACCTTTGACTAGTCAGCGTCTACCGGACGTCGCTTATCTAACCGCTCTGACTTACTCGCCAATCTCTGGCTTATATATATATATATATATATATATATATATATATATATATATATATCCACATCTAGTCACTCAAACATATACATATACATATATACATATACATATATATATATATATATAGTGAGAGAGAGACACACACAATGCTTGCGTTTGGTGGCGTGAAAGCCTGAGGAAGCGGGAGGTCCACCCGCAGATCTTTCACAGACGTGAAAATTTTCTTTTACTTTGTCACAAAATTGGGTTCTTCACATCCTGCCAAAACCACCCAGTCTTCCTCGCTCTCCACCGCGCGACGAAACCGGACTGAAAATCGGGAATGCTCAGATGCTGCAAATCCAGATCGGCCTTCACTCCGTGAGGTCGACATGCACGAATGCCGGCGAACCATGAAAATACCTCTTACGCAGACGCTTCGCCTCTGCGCAAGTAGACGCGCGTGCGGAACACACTTTTCGATGGAGCGCGAGACGCGGGAGCAACTGGCTGGCGAAGCAAGCGGATGATGACACGTGAGAAAAAGGGGACAGCGCGGAAGAGCGAAGACCCAATCTCGCCTCTTTCGCCTCTCTGCGTTTTCTAAGGCGCCCCTAGCCGAAATGAAGAAGGGTTTTCTTCGGTTTGCTGCCTTTCTTGCCGCTCAAAGCATGTCCGCACAGCTGGCAGGACGCGCGCATGGCGTTGTTCGCGTACGTGCAGGCGGGGCACGCAACCCTGTCGCTGTCTTCACCTGCAAAAAAAAATTGAAAAACTCCCAAAGATATACAAAAATCCGCGTAACCGCACCGCGCGCAGACCCAAGACAACGGACCTCTGTGAAAGCGATGAAACAGAATAAACACACACACATGACGACTCAGCGAGCGCACACCCTACCCTGTATCTGCCTCCCTGCCATTACATACACATACATTTTCGAATAGAGATACATATTAGCGGTATATAAATATATATATGTCTGCATGTAAGTATGCGCACATCTGTTTGTGTGTACATATGTATAACGTGGAAGACTGCAGACAGCGGAAAAGTCGTAGGCCACACACGAGTCTGCTGTCCTTGGAGACGCTCGTCCGCTCATTTTTCGCTCCTCTCTTCTCCTTCGCCGTTCAGGACTGCTCTTTCTTCCGTCCCCCTCCCGCCGCGTTGCCTTAAAGTGTGTTTTTTGCCGCGACGCGGGTCTCGCTCACCCTCTTGGGCTCCGCGCCCGGGGCCTTCTTCGTCGCGCCGGCTCCACGCACTCGCGCCTGGTCGGTCTCGTCGCGTGCCTGTCTCCTTCTGCGCCGACTCCCCCCGCGCGCTCGCGGGCTTACGCAGCGAAGGCAGGGGCGGATACGCGGCCGCGGAGGACGGCGAGCCTGAGCTCGCCGCACTCTGCGGCGCCGAACTCGAGCTCGGCCCCTGCGGAGTTGCCGCAGGGGATGCACAGACAGGGCGCGGGATGAGGCGCGAGTCAGGCTCGCCCCACAGGTTCCTCGCGCGCCCGCCGTTGCCTGCAGCCGGCGCGGACGACGACGGCAGAGCGGGGAAGTCCGCGGCGCGACCTCGTGCGTCGAACCGCGCTCCCGCGCCAGGTCGGACCCTAAAGTCCGCAGCGTCCACACACACAATTCGTTTCACTCACAAGAATTGGTTTGGTTCAGAGACATGCATCGATACTCTCGCGTGGTCGCCAGAATGCGTGAGTTTACGAGCTTGCGGGTTGACGACGCACAGGCGCGCGCACACCCCGCACCCCGCGAAGACACGTCAGCCGGGCCTGCAGCAGTTCGCATTTACGCGGGCCTACTACGAGGCCTCGACCCGAGTTGATGCTGCGCTAGCCGTGGCAAGTCGCTCCGCTGAGTCCGATTTTCACGACATATCCCGAGCGAAAGAACGAGTAGACGTACACACACACGCAACTCTGAAACATCTGAACCCACATGTACACGAATTTATGTGTATATGTATACATATATATACATATATATACATTCGCGACACGTGAAGAGTCGAGACAGCTTTCACGCACGACGATAGTTAGCCGACAAGGCCTTACCTACTGTATATATATATATATATATATATATATATATATATATACAGATGTATATATATATATATATATATATGTATATATCGGTACTGATTAGGAAAGCATTTAGTGGCCGCAAACCCCTCAGAAAACGAACAAATCTAGACAAGTCTGCGTCCCGTTTCACGCAACTCACCAATTGCCAGAGGAGGGCCCGTGGCCTGCAGGAGCTGCGGAGTGCCTCGCGCCTGCGCAACCTGCTGCCGAAGAAGCGGAGGAGGGCGGAAGCGACGGAAACTCGTCAAGTTGCTCTGAACAAAAAAAAATCCCGCGCGTCGCTTTGTCGCCGCCGCCCACCCAGGGCAATATATATATATATATATATATTAGGGTTTAGGGTTTTTATATATATATATATATATTGCTAAGCGCTTCGTGCGGAGGAAAGCACGCTATCGTGCCTTAGCGAGACGCCTCAGCGGCTTCCTCGGGACGCCCATATTTCGCTTCCTGTTTTTTTCCTTCTCGACTCGCAGTCCTTGCTCCCCCCCCTCCCCCGCCACCCAGCCGCTAGCGGCTGTGCAAACGCCGATACGCATCTGTCTATCGTGCGCCCTCCGCGTCATTCTTTCTATCCTTTCCGGCGAAAGGACGCGCATCTCGCTTTGCTTTTCAGGGACGCGAGCGTCGCGCGCCTCGCGCGCCTTGCTGCGTGGCCTTCTCGGGAGACTTTCTTACCTCGTTCAGGTCTCTGGGCAGCAGCGGCGCGGAGATACAGGAGCAGCGTACGAATTTCGGCGTCCTGCGCAGGCCCGAGCGCCGCCTGGCACCGGGCCAGCCACTGCGTCACAGCGCCCTCTCGTGCGGAACTTCCACGGAGACGGTAGTAGGTCGGCCTGAAAAACAGAAAATCAGAAAGAAGATGAAAAAACTTGCTCCCAACATTTGTAGGCCCTCGGCTCTGTTGGTTGCGACACGCGACGCAAAGCGGAAGAAGTCAGAAGCGAGCTTGGCGCGCCTCAGCGGCAAGCCTTCTCGCATCGCAGCCTCTGCCTGCCGCGGAAGGCAGCGCGCTAAACGGATACAGAAACAGGCAGTGAGCCCGCGCGAACGGCCTTGTCACGCGCAAGAAACAAACGACGAACGTCAGAGCTCTGCGACAACAACAGAGCATCAGCAGCAGGCACACGCAACGGGGACAAACCCGAAACCTGTGTCAAAAGGCAGGCCCTATTTCGTTTTCGTGGACGAACGCCGATGACACCAGGAATGAAGCGAAACACGCAGAACAGAGAAGAGACTGCAGCCGCCGCTCCAACGGACGACTTGATTTGCATTCGTTGCGAGACACGGAAGAAATCTTACCCGAGAGCCTGAATATCTTCGAGAAGCTTCGTGCTCTGAATGAAGGGCGCCAAGTCGCGCGAGAGGAGAGCCAGCTGCTGGAGTTCCAGCTGCACATACACCGCACGCCACACAAGACACGCACAATCAGACCAGAAGGAGCGACGTTTTCCTTCGGCGTGTGTCTCCCTCTCGGATTCACTGCCCGTTCCTCAGATCCTTCTCTCGCGCGCCGCCTCCCTCCTGCACAGAAATCCAAATGTCTTTCCGTCTGGCTGTCTGTGCGAATACCTTGCCTCTGTTGCGTTTTCGCGTCGCCGCAGCGCTCTCTTAAGGCACAACGACTCTCAATCGTTCCTTCACTCGTTTCCGCTGTCGGCACCCGGCTTTTCTTCGTCTGTATCTGCTGCTCCCGCCCAGGCCCGCCATTCCAGTTCCTCGCTGCAACTCCTTCAAAAACTCTTCCCTTTGCCTGACTCTCTCGCTGCCTCCTTCCTGCTCTTCAGGCCGCTCGCTGTGGGGCGGCCAGTCGGTGCTTACCTGGGAGCGGAGGGCGACAGCGTCGCAGAGAGCGGCTTCGGTCTCTGCGATTTCGCATGTTTTTCTATCTTTCTCGCTAGTCTTTTGCTTCGCGGCCTTCGAAGCCGGCTCGGCCGTCCACGCGGGGCCTCTGCTAGCGTTAAGTCTGTTCTGCGGCAGGCGAGCGCCGAGGTGCTTCCCGCCCTTCCGCAGCTGCTGCGGAACGCCCAGCGAGACTCGCTCAACTTTCGCTTCTGCCTCGTCGTCTGCGTCCACGCCGAGATGCGCGTCCAGCTTCTCAACGATCCATGAGAGCGCCTGCAAGAAGTTGTTCTCCTGACCAAACACGATCGCGCCGCGGTCTTCCTCCCAGAGAGGCAGGAAGCTCCGCACCGGCGGACACGCGGCCCGACGCGGCTTCTGCGACTCCTCGTTCTCCTTCTTTGTGGAGCCCTGACCTTTCTGGGCTTCCTCCTCTTCGCCTTTCCCGCGCCTCCGCGCCAATAGCCCGTTGGCGTCCGCTGCGTCTTGGGCCTTCTCGCTCGCCCCGCCCCGGTCGCGCCAAGACGCCAGCGAGGCGCCGTCCGCGCACGACCCCGCCGTCTCCTGGGGCGCGTTGGGCTCCAGGGCCGCGGAGACGCAGCTGGCGACGGCGTCGTGCGCGGCCTTAAGGCCCTCGAGAAGCATCTGCTGGCGCTGCTCGGACCCGGCGGGGTCTCCGCGCCCGCCCCCCGCCGCGTGTGCAGCGGACGACGGCGCGGCGACGCCGAGAACGAGGAGAAGCAGAAGGCGAGCCGCGAAGGACTGTGGAGGCGGAACCGTTGACCGCGCCCCTCGCAGCGACGAAGAGGAGGCCGCCTGCTGACTCACGAGGGTGGGGAGTACGATCGCTCGCGTGCTGTCGCCGGCGTTGCGCGCCTGTCGCGCGCTGTCTGCCGAGGAGGGGAAGCCCCAGAGGGCGGCGACGAGCCTCGCGACATAGACGGCGACGGTCTGGGTCAAAAGACTCGTGCGATCCTGCGGACGACGCGCGGCGTCCTCCGCGGCGCCCGCCGACGCGGCATGCGCCTTCTCCGCCTCGCGCAGCAGCCGCAGGGCGTCGCGAACTTGCTGCTGTTGGTGGGGAATCGTCAGGCTGTCGATACACCGCGAGGCGCGGTTCAAGTAGCCCTTTGCCTCTTCGTCAGACCGCAGCGCATCCGCGCTCCACGTCGCGAGCGCATACGCGTACGCGGTGTTCAAGTCGTCGGCGAGCTCCTCCTTCTGGCGCAGCGACAGCGCGCAACAGAGGCACTCCAACAGCACCGAAGCGGACGTCGCGGAGTCTGCAGGCGACGACGCCTCGGCGGCGAGCTGCTGCGGAGACGCAAGACCCGGGGGCAGTAAAGGGACGCCGTTCCGCGCCGAAGAGCCCGTGAGCCCCGGCGGCGGCGAGGGCGACGCGAATGGCCTCCGGCCCCGGTCGCACGCCTCGTCATCTCTCTCTTCTTCTTCCTCTTCTGTCTCGCGTGGTTCGTCCTCTTCGAACACGCGCTTACCCTCTTCGTCACCATCCCTTCCAACGTCTGGGGAGCGCCGGCGGCCTCTTGCCCCTTTCTCCTCGCGCCGGCGCCGAGCGGAGGCGGAGGCGGGCTCGGCGCTGCGGTCGCGGGGCGAGGTGTGGGTGCGGAGGGGCGAGGCGCCTCGGGTCGCGCCAGCGTTGTTCTGGCGCCCTCTGCGGCGGTCAGCGGCGCCGCCCTGCGTCTGCCGCCCCTGCTGCTCCTGCTTGTAGGTCCGGTAGTTGAAGCAGAGCGCCAGCGGCACCGCGACGCGCTGCGAGCCCCCAGACGGCGCGGGCTCGCCGGCGCTTGCGCGCGCGGCGCTCGCGGACGAGGACGATGAGCCATACAGACGCGAGGAGAGCACGGCGGACGGCGTTCCATGGCGCGTAGCCAAGTGAAGCAGCAGCTCGGTTTCGTCGCGGAAAACAGTCAGCGGACAGGACTCCGTGTGCGGGCACGGATGGTGCAGCTCCCGGTAGTGCTGCTGCAGCTGCGGCAGCGTGGAGAAGACTGGAATGAGGTCGGCGATTTCGGTTTGTCCTGAGCCGTCGGCGTCGCGCCTTCGCCGGCCCTCGTTTTCGCCTCGCGCACCGCCCCCCCCCCGCCTGTCGCCCGCTTGTCTATCCGCAAGTCGCTCCTGCGCCTCCGCGTTCGCCTTCACCACGTCGGCCTCGCACAGCGCGCAGTGAAAGTGATTGTTTTTCACGTGCAACAGCAGCGCGTCTCCGTCCAGGCACCTCTCCTTGCACACGCGGCACCTCGGGTGTACGTACACCTGGCTCTCGGCCGCGCGCCCCGAGGCTTTTCCCCCGCCGCTCGCGTTCTGCTGCAGGTGGACGTTGAGGAGGTCCGCGGGGTACAGACAATGCTCAAGGAGAAGGAGCTGCGGGCGACCCGCGACGCAGACGCTGCAGTAGCTGTCGCCTCCGTGCCACTTCTGCGTGTGCACGCCGAGCTGCTGCAGCGAGCTGAAGGCGCCGGCGGAGGTCTGCCCCCCCCCTCCAGGTGCGTAGGTCGGCTCGGGGAAGGCGAACGTCGGCGTCTCGGGCGCCGCCCCCCCGCGACTCCCCGCGCTCGCCGAATTCCCGCTTCCTCCTCCTCCCGCTCCCACTCCGCCACGAGCGTCGCGCTCCGAGACGCTGTTCCTGCGGCCCTTCTTCTCGCCGCCGTCTTTGGAGGGGAGTTTCTGTCGCGCGGCGAGCGCCTCGCACATCTCGGCCTCGAGCGCGTCTTGGTCCTCGCAGAAGACAAAGTCCTGCAGCCAAGCAGCGCGGCAGGCGGGCACCCAGCAGCGGAACTGAAGCACCACCTCGGTGAGGCGGCGCACCGCCGGCGAGGAGAAGCAGAAGGCGCTTCCAGCGTCGCGCAGGTGACTCGGGAGGGCGAGCGCCGCGGCCTCCGTGAAGAAAGGTGGAGACAGGAAGCTCTGCGCCAGGACCGCCGGCAAGCTGTTCTGCGCGAGCCGCGCCGCGAAGCGCCCCAGGGTCGCGGGAACCAGCGAGGGCAGGTACAGGAGGAGGAGGTACGGCGTGGAGACTTTGCAGAAGGGACAGACGGGATTGTAAGGCGGGAAGAGGCGCAGCCGCAGCGCACAGAGCCAGCAGAAAATGTGCTGACAGGGCCCCACCGCCACGCATGGCGACGTCTCGTAACAGAGAATGCACTCGTGCTTAGGCGCGAGCGCGTCGATCGCGGCCGCTGCCGCGTCGCCCTTCGCGCGGGAGTGGGGAGGCCAGCGCCGCGGCGAGAGGGTCGCCGCCGCGCCCTGGCCTTCGTCTGCGGACGAGTTTTCCTCGTCGCTCGCGCACTCCGCCGCGCTACAGTCAAAAAAGAGACGCTCGGCGTATCGGTCAGGCTCGAATAACTTCCTCAGCAGCGATTCAAACGACGTCGCGCCTTTACGGCTCCGCGCAAATGAAGTCGAGGGCGCCGCAGCCGCCGAGGGCGAGACCGGGCGGTAGTACACGCTGCCGCCGCCTCGTCGTCGTCCGCCGCGCGCGCCGCGGCCGCCTCCCCCCCTCGAAGCCTCCCTCCACCTCCTCGAGCCGCGCCCGCGGAGGGCTGCGAGGCAGATGCGAGGGAGGCGTCGCCTTGCGGCTGCTCGGCCTCCGCCCCGCTCGGGCCGCGCTCGCGCGCTGCTCGATCCCCCCACCCGCCTCCTCGCTCGCCACCGCCGCCCCTGCGGCGGGGCGGCCTGCCGCGCGTGGCGAAGGCGCCGCGCGAGGCAGACGCTGCCGCAGCGGCCTGCGCGTGTGGCGCCTCGGCCTCACCCATCTCGCGGAAGCAGAAGAAAACGAAAAGTTCCAGAAACGCGTGGCGAGAGACTGACGGAGAGAGGCAGACCGCGAGAAGGTCGAAGGCGAACAACGGCTGAGAACAGACACCGAGCCGTACCCCGACGATGCGCACAGAGGCGAGCTAGCGGGACAACACGAAGAGCAGGCTAGAAGAGGTCACTGAAAGGAGAAGCTGGACGCGCCTGCTCCAGTGGGAGTCCACACACTCTTCTCGCGCTGATAGAGCAAGCGCCAGCAAAAATCAGAAGCGAAGAGACCCTGGAAAAACCTGAGAGACCTGCAAATCGGCTGTTGAGGTCACTGGGGCGTCAGACAAGCTGTGCGTACCAGCGCCTGCAGAGAGAATTGTGCGTGGCTGTACCGATATGTCTATATACGTGGCTGGGCCGGGGGAACACAGGCAGGCAGAGAGGACCTGCGAAATACACAAAATGAGGGCGCCGGGTTAACGGCGAAGAAGGAAAAACGCAGACTGGCGCCGCTGCGCACGAGAAGGCGAACAAGCTGACCAAGGTGAGCACCGAGACACGCACAGCCGGCCGCGGCGCCGTACACAGCGTGAGGAGAACGAGGATAACCTTGGGAAACGAAAAAACTCCGCGAGCGGCTCATTCCAGTGGGGGAGGGTGTAGACGAGGCAGGTCAGAAAAAACGCGAAGAACGCGGAAGGCCGGTAGGAGACGAAGGCCGCCGTCCTGAGCGCCCGACACAGGAGAGCGGACGACGACGAGGGAGAGCCTCAGCGGTCAGTTGAACGGGCGCGCGCGCCTCGCCACACGAGGGAAAAAAAAGTCTAACGTGAGCGTGAGAGAAAGCGCAGAACATGCAGGACACTTTGTCAGCTCTCGCCTGCGGCGAAGCAGGTCACGAGCGCAGTGGCAGTCGAGTGACACACCACACAACCGTCGGGGCTCAGAAAGAAGACAGAAGATTTCGAACCTCAGAAAAGCAGTCGCCTCCACGTTTGAAGAGAGTGAAAACGGGGGCGAGACTGTCTCGTCGTCCTCCCCCGCGCGAGAAACGCCCAGCGGGAGCTCCAGGCGGGCAAGCTGCATGCAACGCCGCGCGATTGATAAGCTCTGAGCAATGCATGTCGGCAAGAGACGGAGGTGAACGACCGAGACACTGCAAAGCCATCTCAGGCCGACACAAGCACACAAACAATAAAACAACAATAAAGGCGAACGGCAATCGTTGCCGACAACAGAGAGAAGACTGCCCGCCGACGACAGGTGTACATACACCGTGGTCAGGCGAGGCACACGCGCGACGAGCTTTTTCGCGAGTTTCCTTTCTTCGTCCAAAAAACCACCGCGCCGTCGGAAGCTGTAAAGTGGACAGTCGAGAGCGCTTACCGTTGTCTCAAGCGGTGAACGCAGGGAAAGTAAGGGAAGAATGCCTGCGCGTACCCTCTCCTCGCGCCACTCCCAGCCTACACGTAGCTCCTCTGCCTTACGGGTCGCGAGAGCCCGCTGACTCAAGAACAAGACGCTGATCTTTTCGGCGAGGAGAGGAAAAGCCACGACTGCCGGAGAGAGCTCACGCGGGTCGCCAGCGAGCGTAGAACCGCGCGGCGTGCTCCAACAGTTCTTTCCTGTGAGTCCTCCTCGTGCCTCTTTCGCCGTGTTTTATCGACTTTCCCTGCGAATTGATTCCGCCCTCCAGACGGGGTGAGCGCCTCTCGGGTTTTTTGCGGTTTCGCGCTGCACGCGTCGTCTCCTCGCCCGGACTCCTTCAAGATGCTGCCGGCTGCCTCTTCTTTCTCCTTCGCTGCCTCTTCGAGGCCTCTGCTGTCTGCCATGCGTCGCCGCGTGCTCCCATGCCCCTTACCCGGCGCCCGTCAGCCTCCCTCTCTTCCGCTCTCTCCAGCGCTCGCGGCTTGTCCTCCGTCTCTTCCCCCCGCGCCTCCTCGGCTGAGCCGCGCCTTCTCCACGACGCCGCCGGCCTCACCTCCCTCGTCGTCTGATACGCCCGCGGCGTTCGCCTCGCCCTCCGCGTCGTCTGCCTCTTCTGCGTCATCGGCTCCCGCGCCTGCCTCTTCTTCTTCGCGCGGCTTCGCCGGCCGACACCGTCTGATTCTGCCGCCGGATTTGCCGCGGGGCATGAAGAAGGGCGGCGGCAGTTTCGACGGCGGGACTGCGCTCTCAGCCGCGCTGGAGGCCGCCTTTTACGACAAGCCCTCGCGGCAGAAACGCGTGGCGGGGAAGGAGATGAGTGGAAAAGACTACTCGCGACTCATGGTTCCCAAACAAAGAAAGAAGAAGACCAAACACACCGGCGGACAGAACGTCACCTACTGAGCCTCGCCGCCGGCCCCACCCAGCTAAGTCCTCACCTATATATTTATATACATGAATATATATGTATTTATGAATATAATCAGTAAGTACGTATATATTAAATTACGTATAAGTATATATAGATGGATACATGTGTGTATGTGGGCGGCGCTTTTGAGGACGCGACGCGTTGTCTAGTTAAAACATGCGCAGTTGGCTTGGAGGTCATCCAGAAGCCGGACGAGGAGACTCTCGCGTGCAGAAGCAGGCCTCGAGCTGAGCGGAATGGCTCGCACGAGAATCTTCGACACGGAGACGCGCGCCGCTCCGGTACCGCGAAAGCATCTCCCTACGACGAAACAAGTATTGCCATATATATATATATATATATATATATATATATATATGTCTCTCTGATATCGACGAAATTTCAGGGTATAGACTTTGGCGAGGGGAATCCATGGACTGCGAACGAGTTGCCAGCGCGGGTTTCGCCCGCGTGCCGAGGCCTGTCTGATATTTTTCTTCTCCCTCGAGGCTTGTGTGAGAAGCGCGTGACTGAATACTCTTGCGCCGCATGCAGGTGGCGGCCAGACTCAGTTTTGCCGTTTGCGTGCCGCTCGCGCGAAGCACGCAAATGAAACCAGCGCATTTTCAACTGTTGTAGATTTTACTGGCATTCCGATGCAGACGTGTAGATACAACTATATATGCATGCAGGGACATATATATATATATATATATATATATATATATATATATGCGCATACGCCCACGCAGCCGCGCAGAGGGACCCCCGAGCAAGAAACGGATTCGAGTATCGTAGTCGAGTGAGAACGACATGTCTGTTCGAATAAATTCTCCACGCGAAAAAGCAACTGGGATAACCACGCACCGATCAGAGGCCAGAAGGCTGAGCAATGTTGGCCTGGGTGCGCTCCTCGCTCGCAGGGCTGTGTGCACTCTTTTTGGGGGAGGGCAACGCCTGGGGCAATGCTGCATTGCCGCAGAATACTTGACGCGGCGGTGCGGAGAACAAAAAAGACTCGAGCAACAACCGCGAAGTCGCGGAAGAGAAAACCGGAGGCCGGCGGACAAACCACGCCAGAAAACGCAAAACAGAGGGACCCGAAGAGAGCGCGGGAGTGGGAAAGGAATGACGAAAGCGCAAACACCGCGGAACTCGCGGCCTCACCCGCCCGCCGACAGCAGAACTGGGCGCTCGGATGTGCATCTATATAGAAGCGCTCTTGCGCCCATACACGACACACATCGAAAACCATTTTATACAAACATATATATATATATATATATAGGATTATACATATATTTGAATATGTGTGCAAATGGCAGCGCCACGTCGACGGCACACCCACGGCAAGACACTAACTCTGTGCAAGAAGTACGAATTTAGAAACAGGCAAATTACACCGCGAGGAGCTCCGCGGCGTTGCGAGTTTGAAACGGCTCGCGAAGACAAGCAGCATGGCAGGAACCAAGCGCACGCGAGCCGTTTCACTGGCGTGCGAGCTTCTCCTCTTCTCAACCTTCTCGATTCAAGCGCCTCTTCGTCCTTTCTCCTGGGGCCCTCAAGCTGTCCTCCGTGTTCGTTCCTTCTCGCTGAAAAACTTGTATCTGACACCGCTACGACTCCTCCCCCCCCCACGTGAGCGGACTGAACTGCCTGTTCTGTGTGTGCTCTGCGCCCACTCCTGGCCAGCCTCGCGTCCTTCTCCGCTCTGCTTTGCTTGACAGTCCTTGAACTGTGTAAAGATCATTGTGTTATGGTTCTATCGCAAACCATTGAGATTACGAAATTATGGTTTTGGGCTCGAAAAGTTCTCTCAATAACTAGCTGAGTGCTTGTACGATAACTATATCAATGCAGTACCAATTAAGGCGTGTAGCATCTCCTATGCTCCTTCCACCGGCGCCTCGCTGGCGCTGCCGCTCGCCCTCTCTTCCAGGCGGCTAACCCGCGCGTCTGGCGCCGCTTTGGGCGTCGCGTCTCGTGACTCCGTTCGGCGTCGCCAGGCCTCGAGGACTTTCTTCTTCGCGTAGAGCCAGAGGAGCTGCAGCGCGAGCGGCCCCCACCTGGCGAGCGCCTTGCGAAACAGAAAGGCGAAGAGGCGCTTCTGATACTCGCGCGACATCGCTTGGCGGCCTTCCTCCATCTCCCGCCCCTCTTCGCGGCGCTCCGCAATCAAGCGGGCCAGAGCAAACTCGAACTCGCGCTGGACGCAAGCGAGACACCGCGGCGGTCGAGGCCGCAGCTGCGGGCCCAGAGGGGCGGATAAAGACGGTCGCAAGGGCACACCATCAGACAGCGAAGACTGGGCGCACGCGTCAGCCACTGCCGCCGAGTCTGAAAACGACGAGCAGGAAGGCGAGGACTCGTCCGCGAATGCTGGGCAAGGTCCGCAGAAGAAGCAGCCCTGACGAACGAGGGCGCGGAGGAAAGCGCGCGCGCGCTTCGACGTGCGCGGAGCTGCGGCTGCAGCTGCCTTCTGCAGCGCCCGGGTGTATGTACACCTCAGCTTTTGCGCTTGAAGGTCGAACGCAGGGAGACCCGCGACGAAGGAGGAGAACTCGAGGCGAAACGAGGCGAGCAGTCTCTCCGCGACGTTTTCGAGGAACGCCAAGTAAGCAGGCACAACTGCGATCTCGTAGAAGTCCCTCAACAAGAGTTCTTCCTGTCCCTTCCGCTCGCCGTCAACTGGCTCGCCTGTGTGCGAAATAAGCCTGAACCAAGGCATCCGAAACGGCTGCCATCGCCCGCTGCAGGCGCCCATCGCACAACGCGGGACTACGCGCGAGAGAGCTTTCGAAAGCCGCTCGCCGCCAGCCACTGGGTCACTGCGCTTCCTCGCGCCTCTCTGCTTGTCTTCCTCCTCTCCCTCGCCGTCCGCGGCCTGCGCTTGACCGGCTCGTTCTCCACTGTGCTGCTTCTCGCTGTCAGTTCGCGGCTTGACTGCGGCCTCCCCCTCTTCTCCTCTGCTGGCGTCTTGGCTGGACTGGCCTCCTCTTCGATTTGCTTCCGCTCCTTCTGCACGTGGCGTCTGCCTCGCCTTCGCCTCTTCGGTTCCTCCGGTCGCGCCTGAAAGGAATGCGCGAAGCTCGGCCTCACTCCTCGACACCCGCTCGGCGAACTCGCGGCTCACACGCTGGAGAGACAACTCAGGAACGAGTCCTTCCGCGAGCTCTGCGGGCTCCATTTCTTCCGCAGGATTATCGATGGAGGCAGCTGCAGCTTCGCTGGGAGCCCGCACGGAAAGGAGACGCGCGTCGCCACCTTGCGCGAAAGCTAAAAGCCCCTCGCGGTGTATGTACAGCACGTCCTCCCACGTCGGACGTGGAGGGCCCGCGTGCACCAAAAACGCCGCTACGTGGACAGAAGACGCGATAGAAGGAGAACAAGATGCCGAGGACGGCCGCAGAGAGCCTGAGGGAAGCGACACACTCGAGTGAAAAGATGAATCATTCGCTGGAGGACAAGGAGACGATGTGATGACAGTCGAACGAGACGGCGACAGACAGCGGGGAACTAAAGGCCTCGCGAGAGTCGGCACGGCATCCGGTGGCCACGCACGGACGGGCGAGGAGGCTGAAGAGCATGTGAAGAACTCTGGCGACCAGCTGAAAGGGAGTCGCCTCTGCAGAATACGGGTGAGTCCTATTCTTTTTCTTCGCATAGAACGCAGGCCGAGCTGGCGGCCAAGGCGCACTAGGAGCGAAGGGAATGACAGCAGGAAGAAGAAGACAAAGAGAGGCAAGCAGAAGGACGCTCCGGCGTGCAAAGCCCGCAGGAGGAGGCGAAGGCGGCGGGGACGGCGGCCGCGTTGAAATCGAGTTCTTTCGATGCTTCGTGTGCGTTCGTTGCCTCCTTCTCCGCCTTTTCCTGATGGATAAGAGGCTGAGCTTACGGGCGGCGTCGCGCGACACTCGCCGGTGGCTGCTTCTGGCCTGTGGGCGGCTTCGCCGCCTTCGCAGTCTCTCGTCGTTGGGCATTGTGTGCCTTTGCCTCTGCATGTTGCTGTCATTCCGCCACTCATGGTTCGCTCGGCCTGGCTCTTGCCTCGGTGCGAGAGGAAACGAAGAAGCGGCGGCACACCGATCGACTGAAGAGGAAGCGAGGAGGCGAGACACGCGGGCTTCGCCGCTCGCCCGCCCCCTGAGGCAGTGTCTGAAGCGAAGACGCAGCCTGCGTCAAAGAGGCTTCCATTAACGGATTCTACAGGTTTCTGAAGGTGCTCATCGATGGAGCCTTTGGCGAGCTGAAAATAGCTGCGCGCAGCTTCTTCATCCTTGCAGGCCTGGCCGTGGCCGCCGCTGAAGCTCGCCTCATGCCCCTTCTTCGTCAAGGCACGCATAGATTTTCTGAGGAAAGCGGGGTCCTCCTTGGGGCGCAAAGCGGACAGAAACCGAGCCGCGGGAGAAGAGGCACGCGGCGACGCCACAGCGGAAGGATCAGAGGAGGAGGAAACGCGCTGAGGCCGGACGGTGGCAGTTCCTGGGTTTTGGACGCGGAGATTAGGCCGCGCAAGGGAAGCGCGCAGTGGAGTGCGCGGTGAGAGTGCAGCGCCTATCTGACTCGTCAGGGGCGCTGTGAGCGCAGACGCGAAGGGCGCGCACAGCAGCGGAGAAAGATGAAACCAGAAAGAAATCAAGCAGAGCGAAAACAGAAGAAACCCGCAAGACAAAGACCCGTGGGAACAAAAAGTCCCCGCAGTTCGTTTCGAAGCCGCGCGGGACAGGCAGGGGGTAAATGTCTCAGTGAAAACGCCTCCCCAGGTGTATGTACACCTGACGAGGAAGGTGAACCGGTTCCCCATGGCACACTACGTGGGCAAGGAGACACGGATCTCATTCTTCAGGGAATACCCGACTGTGTTTCACTGCACAGAAGCGGCACCAGTCGGACAGGCAAGAGCGGGACGCAGAGGAAGGCCTGTATATGACGGTGTCAAAAGTGATGCCCGTCGTCGTCTACCGGCAAGTCGCAGAGTGTAGTCTCGTTCTTCCGCGATGTGTATGTACACCGCGGGCTCTGCCGCTTCACGCCGACATTGGCGGGTTTTCTGCGGACGACTTCTCTGCATCCAGGCATAGATTCTGCGCCTTTACTTCCCTGCATCAAAGCTCGAAGACAATGGAACGGATAGCCAGTTGCAAGGATGAGCCGATCAAGGAAATCAGAGCGCGGGGACTTGAGAAATCTGCAGTGCGTGGTGGCAAGGTGCACACGTCTTTCTGTCTCCCCCGTCGCAGTTTGCAGCATCCAGCTGGACGCAGAAAGCCTCCGGCCGGCTCTCCTGTTGAAATGAATATACCTGTTCTTCGGCCTCATACACCTCTGATTCTTCACTACAAAATGCACATGTGTAATGCTCTTTCCTAGCGGGTCCTCCTCTGTTCCGTCGGGGTGCCGATGCGTCGGACTCGCGCGTGTCTTCCCTTCTTGGCATGCTGCGGCTCGCCCCACGTGCAATGTGTCTCGCGCGACTTTTCCTGTTTCCCAGGCGTTCTGGGAAGAGAGAGCAATCGGCACTGACAGTTTTTCCTTCGATTTCGCGCGTCTTTCCTCGAAGGAAACGCCGTTTTCTCAAGGATGGAAGGCGAGGCTCGTCTTTGAATGAAATTACTGCGGGCTCGGGTTCCTGCGTGCGAGCGCAGGAGCTCTCTTGGTTGCCGCCACGACTTCGGCGGCGCCAGCGCACACCTCCTGGATGTTCGTCTCACTCCGCTGCAGTCCTATGCTGTCACACCTCAGTTGCAAGGCCTCAACTTCAGCTGCGTTAGCGTAGCCTTGCGGTGCCTGACTCTACTTTAAAAACCGCTCACACGCATCGACGAAACACAAGGCCAGAGACAGGCCGATGTGCCATGAAAAAGGGAGTCCCTCCCGCTGCCTCACTTTTCCCTAATGTTGAGGGCTCAGCTGAGTCTGAGACCTACGGAGTTCGCTTAGGAAATCAAAAGAAAGATCTGCCTAGGCAACCCGGATTGCCGTGACTTCGTTGTTCGCTCCTCTCCTGCTCGCTCTGCGCTGACAACTGTTTGGGCTCAGCACATGCACTCGTAGAGCGACAGAAGTTCTCAATTAGTGTAAGCAAGTTTCTGGGCAGTTCCTCGGCGGAAAAAGTCGCTCCTGGAGACGGCCGCGGCGACTCACCCCGTAACGGCGCGGGGACGCGAGCGTCAAGAACAGCGCGAACTACGGTACTACTACCCAATATTATTTAATATCGACAATAATATATAGATGTATATATGTGTGTATTTAGATTATAATTTATGCAGTACGTAGCTACTGTTGGCTCGGACGTAGAGTGATTACAACGAAGTCAGGAATCTATTGTCTGTAATTAGATGCATCTAGTAGCAGGGTTGTCAGCTTGGAAACTCGATCGTGTGCCTGGCACTCGCGGCGTGCGTTTAAAAGCATCTTCCGCAGCGCGTCGTCTGTTGCGTTGCAGACGAACGGGCCCTACGTGCTGCGCCCTCGAAACACGGCACGGAGAGTTTCCTCCTCGGGTTTCTCACGAGCGACTTTTCGCCAGGCGCCTGCCCCCACGGCTTCGAAAGACAATCTGCAGCTGCAGATGTCGCCTTGGCGCTGATGGAGCCCTCGACGCATGCCGATTGCGCGCCTCTGTCGGGCGAACGAGCGCCCTCTGCCTTCTGGCCGTCTCTCGCGGGATGTCCCGGAGATGTCTTCTCCCTCGCAGCGTCGGCTTTTCCGCGCGACGACGCGCGGAGACGTGCCCTGGAAGGCGAAAAAGACGCCGACAGTCGCGCGCAAACACACGGCAAGGCGCGAGCCGGAGGAGACAGACACGAAGCGCCGGGAGCCGAACTGCAGGCAGAAGAGCAAGGAGAAGGGCTCTCAGCTCGCGACACCTCTGGAGAAAAAGAAGAAAGACGGTCAACCGGAGGCACAGGCCCGCCTCGCATGACGACGGCAGCCAAGCGCCTGCTGGTTGACGACGAAACCCTGGACAGCATTCTGAACGACACAGAGAAACTTGAAAACCTGAAAAAACGAGGTGTAGGACTAGCGCGTTCTAGAGAGGACAGGGATTTGTGTCGACGCACATTTCAGTTTTTCCATTCCGAGAGAAGACCTATATGACCGCCGATGTGCGTGATGACATGCGCCCCCTGTCTGTGTAGAGGCGTCGGCCGTCTTTCGCGTCTTAGAGTTTCGACTCTCCTTTTCCGCGTCTGTCCTGCGTAGGAGGAACTGCAAAATGAGCACTGGGCCTACGTGACGGCGCATGAAGAGCTGCGCGCGGTGATGAACGACTTCGCAGCTGCCGTGTTGATCAGCATGCCGGTAAGTCGCAACGTGGCGCAGGCAAATTCGAAAAACTAAAGGCAACACCTAGACACGAATCATGCTGCCGCGTGCTTCGCGGGGGCCAACCACCAGAGAGGAACCGCTACAAGGTCGCGACAGCGATGAGTCCCGCGAGACCGGCGAGACTGTCGGGGATTTCAACAGGCATCCCCGAGGTTCATCTGGGCGATCGTCTTTTCTGCCCTTACTCTAGTCTTCACTCTATGTTTTCGTACTGGCGGCCTTGTCATGGGTGCAAAAAAGTTACCGTATCCTCCGTACAAGGCGCGGAGGCGATTTGGCAGCTTGGAAGCGGCGCAGAGGAGCGAGACCAGACACCCGCCGCGGCGGGTTTTTGGCGCCTTGAGTTCAAGTAGCTTTCCTCACAGCCCCTCCCTTCGCGGTCGCAGGCCCCCGCCTGTCGCACACGCGCCGGCGCATCGGCGGCCTTCTGAGAACTCGGCGAGCGAGTCTTGTTGAGCCCTTCGACGACGCGGACGCGGAGGAGAACTCGAGACAGATACTGCGCCACACATGCACTGTGCTACTCATATACTCTACGACACATATAGGAGAACGGCGCGCCGCTCCACAGACACCCCGTGCAATATAGCCTTGCCGCCTGGTGAAGGCACCCGCCGTGTCGTTTTCCACGCTGCGCAGGACGACATCTACGCCTTCGCGAGAGACTACTTCTCGGCGTTCGCGTAGCGAAGCGGTACACATTTTCCAGTTCGCGAGTCTGCCGGCGACAGTGAGAGGGCATCTCCCCTAACGCCCTCTCAGCCGCTTGACAACTGGCGGAAGGCCGATTGTCTGTACTCAAGGGATTTTTCCAACAGTCACGTAGCGATGAATGCCTGCAGCGGCGTATCGGCAGCTGCGAGCCCGTGGCAGATACAGGCCGCAAGGAAAAACGCTCGTTCTGATCCTCACTGAAAAAGATTCAT
Source organism: Besnoitia besnoiti (assembly GCF_002563875.1). Classification (NCBI taxonomy): domain Eukaryota; phylum Apicomplexa; class Conoidasida; order Eucoccidiorida; family Sarcocystidae; genus Besnoitia; species Besnoitia besnoiti. The sequence goes on from NW_021703916.1 coordinate 121,076, forward strand.
CGTCGATGCACTCTCCAAGCGATACTGGCATCCTACATATTAATATATATACATATATGTACGGGTATTCGCTTGAGTCACTTTGAATATATATATTTGCATTTTGGGTTTTCGCCTTGCAGTCTCTGCAGTTCTACCTGTGCGCAGATGTGCGCTCCACGGATATGAGCAAGCTCAAGCCGCTATATCGTAGAAATAGATACATGCATTCTCCTCGGTGCAGAAACGGATTTGAATTTAGCGCTCTACGTGTAGAGTATGGGTCGGCACTTTTGCGTTTTGGTTTTGGTTGCCGAATGCAAGCTGCGCTCCACCAAGATCGCGCCTCGTGTCTCTAAACCCCCGTCACGCATGCATGCAGACTGCCTCTCGTAGTTCGCGTGCGTTTTTTGACGGTTGCTCGCTGGCTTTCGTGGCATCGCAGCTATTGCTGCGCGCATTTCGTCTTCTGAACTGCTAGTCAGCGAAAAACCCCTACCACGTGTCGCTTAGAAAAGCCGCGGTGTATGTTCCAAACGACTTGCTTTTCACAAACAGAGAACTCTAAGGCATCCTCTCACAACTCGCGTGGACATGCGCACGCACCTGTATGCGAACTCGCAGAAGCAGGCGAGCCACTTATTCTACGCAATATTTGTATTCATACATATCTGTAAATAAATATATATATATTTACAAAAGGGGATCCAATGTATAGGAATCTAACCTGAGTTTCGGAGATACAGGCGCGAAGGATTAGCACTCGAAACCAAAAGATTTTCCAGGTACCATTCAATACGAAGGCGAGAACGGCGCCACAGCGTCGCTCGACACGCCAGACACACCTCCCGTGGTGCAGACAAACCAGCTGCGCGCGTAGAGACACGCGCCTTCAAACGGAGGAATCTCCGACGCAGGCAGGCATGCTGCCTTTGTCGAACAGGCCCTTCCTTATATAGATAGAGAGAGTCAGACGGAGATAGATACATGAATATATATAGACAGATATACGCAGACACATACAGACAGATAGAGATGTAGGTAGACAGATAGATAGTTCTACGTGAAGTGATGCGTACATAGAAATCTACAGGCGGCGTCGCATCCACCGTGGAAAAATCGTGATGCGGCGACCACCATTGAGACCCGAAAGGAAACAAGCCCAGACACAGAAAGGAAGGCGCCGCACGTGGAGTCGGAGTGCGGAGTCGCCAGATCCCGAGCGCGTCGCTAAACGACCTGCTTTCACGCAAATCTCGAAAACGAAGTTTGACCGCCGAACGACTCGACCACATTGTCGAACAAAAAAACATAATTGTGTGAAATCTCTATGTTTAACCCTGGGGCAACGCAGAGCGCTATGCGGCGCCGCCCGGTGTGCTTCTGAGGTGTAGCATACTACATTGCGACACGGCCAGTAGGGAAGACCAAATGAGAGACAAAGCTACCGGCAAGCCGCCGCACAGCCTTCGTCTCTCGAAGGGACGTGGTCGGTTTTTTCTCGAAGACAAAACGGAAGACGAGCCAATGCGACTCACACGAGTCACCTTCGCTTCGTGGCTTCTTCCTTTGAAGTACGGAAGAGTAGAGACAAAACACAGACAGCGGAGGCACTGGAGAGAAAAGCCCGCGCGCCGGCAGACGCTGAGGCAGGCGACAGGGAAGACGCCGCAGAGGCGGAAACGAGGAGAAAGGCGGGAAACGTAGCAAGAGCAAAGACCGGAAGAACTTTACTGCCACCAGACCTTCATCCCGAGCCCGTCTTCATCGACCGCGCCCTGAAAAGAGAAAAGCACACAACTAGCGCGAGAGAATGAAACCTGTAAAGAGCAGGGACGTGTTTTAGAGGTGACCGCGCCTGGACGCAGACCAAAGAAGCGAAGTCAGATGCGAATCCCCCCCGCGGGAAGCAGCGAGCCCACATAAAGAACGACGCGAGGCAGTCACACAGACGCCCCGAACATGTCGCGGAAGGAACCAAACGAAACGCAGGCGACAGGCGTCACCGGCGAAGCGGCGGAGGAGGGCAGACGCGCGCCGAGGGAAAGGAGAAAACACACAGCCGGCACGCCCGCCGCATGGATCACCCAGACCTGCGTTCTCGTCGCGCAGGCAGAAGCAGAAACGTGTCCATTGTAAAATTGGAACGAACTCCAATTGAGCCGACACACAGTTGTTGATACAGTCCGAGATTCAGAACGCCAAAGTCTCTCTCTGCCAGGCCTTGCCTTTTCCGCGAGCGCGTTGACTAAGTTTCTGTCGCCTCGCGCCCCTTCGCTGGGGAGGGAGGGGGGCGGGGCGCTGTCGCCTCCGCTGGCTCTCTGGGAGACAAAAGGCCTTTTCTTCTCTACAAATAACGAACCATACGTGTCGATTCCGTGAAGATGCACAACTTACCAAAACCACCATCGGAGCGGAACGAGCGTCCGCGCGGTCACCGCCCACGAGGAGCTCAGACGCGCCTGCACCTGAGAGGAGAGAAAGACGAAAAAACAGACGCACGCGAAACCGTGGGCACCCGACGACGGCAGCCAGCTCCCGCGACCGCCAACGCGCGCAGCGGAAAGCGCCACGCGAGAAAGGGCTCTTCGCCCTGAACCCGGACGCGCTCCGGACTCCACACACGTATGTCTCGTCCCGGTTTGCCGCAGAGGAGCATCCCACGCTCCAAACGAGTCAAATGGGGGTCAGCGAACGCCGCGACCTTCCTCCCCTTGCCTCTCGGCCCTGTGAGGCCGCCAACACCCTTCCCACGCGTCTGGCCTCTGCCGCCTGGGGTTCCTCCCGCCCCCCTCCCCTCTCTCTCTCTCTTTGCCGATTTCGTTTAGTCGCGTCGTACTTTGGCCGTCGACGCTGCCGCCGTCGAATCGGATTTCTTGGACGCGGAAGCGAATGGCGTGCTGCAGCGGCGCGTACTCGAGTTCATGACCCTCGAAGTTCCAGCACCAGCGCGAGGAGACTGCGTTGAAGCCGCGCGGCTCTCGCAGCGCAGAGGCCGGGATGAAGACGTCATCGAAAAAGCCGAGGGAGACTGCACGCCGGATCGAGCCGAAACAGCACAGACAGGGAGAGAGTAACAAAACGAGTTAGTCGCTTTACCTCTCGCTGGGAGATGCTGCGAACGACGACGCGCCGGCAGGTCGCCGCGTCGCGGTTCGCCCTGCGACTCTTGCCGCTGCCCTCTGCAGGCTCCCGACGCATACACATCTGCATCGAGACGAATAAATAAATACGCAAAATGGTTTAAATATATAGATATTTATATTAGATACCTGCGTGAGGAGCAGCAGGCATCCGCGATCGCCTCCCCCCCTGCTTCTCTGCAGCGTCCTGTCTACGCGTAGGTGCCGAGATCGTGCGACTCGTAGCAAAGTGTCTCGTTGTCGTCTTCCATCGACACGTCTCACAGACATGAACGGAATTTGAAAGCGCACACAAACCCGTTTAGGGTTTGGGGTAAAAGCGCAACATGAAGTCGCCAGCCAGAGAAGGAGGCCGGTGAGCCGCGAGGGCAGTGCGACGGTGCCAGATGAACTCGAGACGCAAATACTGGAGGATAGGGTTAGAACCAGGCCACAAACCCGCAACACAGGCAGAATGCTAAACTGGGAACGAAAGACAAGCATTCCCTGCTCACGTCTCAGGCCGTGGCTGTCGGAGTGCGTGAGGACGCCCTCGAGGATCTCCCCCTGGAAAGGGCGGAAGAAGACGAGCGCGAAATCGACTTTGTACCGTGCGCTGCCGTCTCCGGATCGAATCGTCGCGCTCTGAATGCGCCGGAGTTCGTATAAGGCGACAGCCAGTCCGCAGTCCGCGACGACCTGCGGAAGAAAAGAAAGGTCGACACACCTCACGCCGCTCAGCCGCGCATGACACACTCACCGCCGCACCGCGTTTCAGCGCTGCCTCAGCCGCTTACCGCTGCCAGACTTCAAACCACACGCACGCGTCAACCCAGAAGAGCGAACGCGGATCTCACGCGCAGGAGACAAATGTCGAGACAAGACACCGAACTCGCCAACGGCATGCGAAGACGAAAATAAGAGACTTAAGACAGGAGGGATAAAGCACGCGTGCGCCGGCGACCGCACGAGGCGACAGGGGAGCAGGACACACGAAACGAGAGAGAAAACCAGATCGAAGGATGCCTAGTAGGGGCAGCGAAGAAAGTCGTGAAGGAGGAGAGTGAACAACTGCAGCGAGAGACAAACGAAGTAAAAACCCCGTGCAGAGCATATCAGAGAAGCGAGGGAAAGAAGAATGGAAATCGCCAGAGCGAGAAGGCGAGCGGCCGAGAAGTGACAAAAATTGAAAAAAATGGGGGAAACATTCACAAAAGAAGCGCCACGTCAAAGGCGAGGAGGCAGCGGGGATGTCGCCACAAGACTCCCTTCTATGTGTTTGACTCTGCAGAAACTCACCTTGTTGAGGTACTTCTCCTCGATGGCCCGCCTCAAAACTTCTTCCTGATTTTTCAGTTGGTCTTCAGGAAGGACAGAAACGGCGTCCTGCAGGAGTGAGATGACAAACATCTTTTCTTCCTCCTAGAAAAGAGAGAACGAAAACTGGCCGCGGAAGAGGCACAGAGGATAAAAAGACGCGGAAAAAAGAAAAAGGAGGCGCGAGAGACGCCAAGCAAAAGGCGGGGGCCAGACTATGCACCACACGGACAGAAAAGACACAGCGAGAGAAGAAAGGGAAGCAAGGAGACTGTGGCTCAAAGAAGGCCAACGAAGCAACGCTGAAAGAAGCAGAAAAAGCAAAGACAACGGAAACCAATAAAAAAGGGGAGAAAAGCGGGAAAAAGGAGAGGAGGCGAAAAGGGAGGAGAGACAACAGCGGCAGAGTCGATGCTTGCATTGAAATCATGCAGGGCAGCTTCAGAGTTGCATGCTGCAGGAAGGAGAGAGGGAAGATGAAGCGAACGAAAACGAGGAAGGTGGGGGAAAAAACGGCGAGAGTGGAAGAGTGACTGAGGCGCATTCGATTTTAACGGAAAAACACGAGCCGGTGAAGTCGCGGCCAGCGTTTTTTATTCTCTTAATTTCAGTCCGCTGCATGCGCAATTGCGACGTGAGGAGGAAAAGGGTTCGTGCGAGCACCCTTGGAGAGTTGAACAGGACAGTGAGTTTTATCACAAAGGACGCTGCGGAAATTGCTGAAAATTTTTGTTTCTCCGCACGGTTGTTTGCTCCCTCGTTTCCCTTCGTCTTCTCAGGGCTTCGCCTGCAACGTATCTGTCATAGCTTTCCTCCCTGTATGCGCGTCTCTCTCATAGCCTGGTTCTCTTCATTTTTCCTTCTCGCTGTTTCAGCGCGTAAGCGCCCTTCTTCCGCCTGCACAGCCTGGCGAGCTACGCCGCGAACAGGTGCTCCACGGCCAGGGAGTAATCCTACATACGAATCCGAAAAAGTTACACATACAAAAGTGCATGCAAAACATACACGTACGCATGCAAAACGCAGAATATATGTATATTCATATATATATATATATACATATAAATATTCACGCATAGGTAACGCTGCGGACGTTCGCAGGCTCGCTGTAGGAGGCTGCGAACTGAATACGGACTTGCGCTGGCAATCAACATATTTTTATACACAAATATCCCTGTCTGTCGTGCGGCTGACTGTCGCCTGTTGGGGCAGACGGCTGGTGCATAGGCACTTTGAAGGACGCCCTGGCAGGAGTTTCTGGCCTGATGCTAACAAGCGCTTTTATGGCGCCCTCTGTATGCGGCCAACAGGCCGGCGAGGCGAGCTCTGCAGTGTCGCGCGCGGGTTTCAAAATCTCCGAAGCCAAGAGAGAAAGCTGGCATCGGTACTCGAGGCCTGCGCCTACGAGAGCCAATAAACGGAGCTCGGTGTGAACTCGTCGTTGCATGCGTTGGGCGTGGCGCGTAAGGGCCTCCACCGACGCACTGGCCTCGCAAGCGAACCGCAGGTTCCATGCAAACGCGCGGGTGCAGCTGTAGTGTAGCGAGAGATGAAACATAAGCACTTCAGCCTGGTGTAGCGCTGACAGACCTACTATGCAAGGCCGTTAACTGCACGCGCAGGCACATCCTCGAGCATGCTGGCAAGGCTGACACGCCGATGCAGAGAGGCGTACGTCACCGCGTTTCTCTAACGGATTGAAGGCGGTCACGCAGAGGAAGCCGCGAGCTGTTCAATAGCTCTCAACTAGCTCTCCAATTCAAACTGGGCGCACCGGCGTCGCGCGGCAAAACGACCGACACAACTAGATTCGTACGCACACGCACGTGAATATCCCAATATCCATTTACATATAGTGTGTATGTCTTTCTACATGGATTCATAAATGCGTATCAGAGTGTCTTCGCCGCAGAAACAGAGTGTGTTTGAAGTATCACCCCATCGAGCGAACTGAAGCCCCTGTGCGTGCCGAGGCTCGCCATCCTAAAGCCCACGAGACAGCGCTCAAGTGCTGCACGCAGATCGTTGCACGCATGCTAAATTAAAAAAAAGCGTAGATGTGTTTTTTCACCACGCTCCCCGAGCCGTGCGGCACCCTCTCCCCTCCACATCACCTGATTGCGGAAGACGCTCGAAGCCTACATGCGAGCTCCTACGCGCACCGGCGTCGCCCGCCGGTATACAGACATGCAGATATATATGTTGTGTATAAATTGATACCTATGTATCTTAGTAGCATTTCTATCTCCCATCATAAACAGGGGACTGAACCAGCAAACTGATGCGACTCCGCGCGAAGACGCCTCCGCAGCCGGTCGGCATGCAGGAGAGGATCGGTCTTCGCGCGAAAACAGATACGGTCGCGCTCAGCGCGCGCGCGGCGTGTCCTGATGTGCACATTGGGAGCATGCAGGTGAGCTAAATTTTACCCTGCGCGGAGTCTTGCCGCGCCTGAGAAGAAGGAATAACCGAGTAAAATGTGGCGACACAAAAAGCGAGAACGGGCCAGCCACCAGCGAATGTCGAAGCTCCTGCCGCAGAGCTGACGCTACACCCCAGACTCTGATGATTTGGGTACACGGGTACGCGCGTAGACACATCTGCATACGCACGTAAGGAAATGTGTAACGTAATTAGGCGCAAAGCGTATTATATGCTCGGGATGAGGTCTGCGTCAGTTCGTAGAAGGAGACGAGAGCACATAAAAAACTAGACTGGGCTCGAAAATCTCCGCTGTTGATCGCGAGAGCAGCAGTCCTGAACTGGCCCGCGGACGCAAGGAAGATCAAGCGAAGATCTCCCCAGTGTGTGCCAGACGACACACATCCATCAGCGCGATTCATCGTGGGCGATCTGAACTCCAACAGCTGCGTCAAAAACAAGTCATTCCTATCCACGGTAACTTTCAGCGACATGCGCGCATGCTGCATTCACATACATGGGTGCCACGCAGGCGGAAACGGCCTTGATACAGGAGACGCCCGGATATGTCTTTCTCTGCACATGCGCACATATATACTTGCATACATATACATATTTATTGGATATGGAGACGCTTCGACCGGCGTGGGGAGATTTCTTCAGCCTTTTCCAGCGCCTCCTCAACTACTTGACAGTCCACAGCGCGTCGCAGGGGCTGATGTGAAGCACGAGCTTGACGCCGACCGGCAGCGGAAAGGACAGCAGGCCGTCGATGGCGACCATCGCGTCCGGAGAGAGCACATGGATCTCAACTCGGTGCGCCACGCCAGCAGAGCCCCTGCAGGTGAAGATGCTGCATGCAAATCACAAGCAACGCCACACACCATCGATCATCACACAAGCGACTTTCCTGCCCCGCTAAGCAGTAGTCCCGCCACCACTTCGTGGCCTCCCCGCACCTGTCTGCTGTCTGAGCGCGGCGCCCCGCCGCCGGCCCCACCCCCCCCTCCCCCTCTCCCCCCCAGGGCGCAACGGAGAGGCGAAGACGCCCCAGCGCCCCTCGGAAGCCGCTCACGCGCCGTCGCATACCTGTTTTCGATCGGCTCTCGCACGAAGTAGCGCATGACCGGCATGGAAGGGTGGAAGAGCAACTGGCGGTTGACCCGCTCCCGCAGCGCCTCCCAGTCCACTGCGTCTGCTGCACACAGAAAAAAAAAAGCATGCAGAGTCACACAGGCCACGACGACCACGGCGCGCCAAAGCAACATACAGCCAGGTCCGAGAGGCCGACGAGACGCCGGGAAGCCTCAGGGGCGATATATATTCATCTGGACATACATAAATCTAAATATGTGTGCACGTGTGAAGGTCACGTACTCATTTATGTATGCATATGGACTGTGTGTAACGGGAGAAGCGCCATAGCCACGTGCGCGTGTGTCTGTGCATTCGCGTGCGCTTGCGTTCACACAAACGTATGTAACTGCCTGCCAGGTCTGCTTCTGCATGCGTGGGCGCTGCGGAGGCGAACGAGACTCGTCAGTCGCGGAGGTCCGCAGAGGGGGGCGTACCCAAGTCGACGGGCAGGGCGAGTGAGCGATGCAGCTCATCCACGACAGCTTTGATTTGCTCAGTCCGCACTTTGCTCATGTTGAACGACCAAGCACTGGAGCCGGTGCCTGAAGCGAAATCAAAGCATTTGCCGGTCGACTGCAGACGTCGCGGATCCATGCACGCACCCGACGGAGAAACCCAGTGGCAGACAGCTTCATGCCGCAACACCTCTCAACGCACTGGTGACTCGGCCACCGCCGCATCGATAGGAACTCCCGCTAGTCGTGTATCGACGCAAGCATATGCATGCCGGTGCCGCGAGGCGAACGCACTGCATATACAGCTGAAGGGCGAGCATGAGGCTGGCTCTCCGCCACACGCTGTCACCCCCGGGCCGGCTGTGACGCGCGGGAGCCGCCTGCTCAGCGCGCAGGGCGGGCGCAGAGCATACCCGAATGCGGGTTGACGAGACGCGACCCCGGCACCCACCGCGAGCCCTTCCGCACCTCACCCTGCGCTCCGCGGCTTACCTGTCGCGACGAGGAAGCCTGAGCTTTTATATCTTGTGGGCTCGCCCTGGTCGATTTTCACCTGCGCGTAACAGGTGCGCGAGCTGTCGCACTCGCCCACGAAGACGTCGTTTAGCGCGCTCACGCCCAGCACGCGCCGCACGATTGCGTCCCGCGGCGGCCTCTCGCCGGCCTCGGCCCCCCACACGCCGGTCTCCTCGCTGTCGGGCTCGAGGCCCGCATGCGCCGCGTCGTCGGCGAGGGCGCGGCCGCGGCGGAAAGCACGACCGCGAAGACAGGGCTCCGAGGGCGAGGCCTTCAGGTGCGCGGCCGGGGCGCAGGGCGGCGGGGCCGCGGAGACGCGCTCCAGGGGCAGCAGAGACATCAGCCCGATGTGTTCGCGGCGCTGCTGCTCCACGCGCTGCAGAATTTGCTCTTCCTGGCTGCGCGGGTACTCGAGTTCGAGGCGAATGCGCTGCCTGCAGATCGCCACGCTGCGGCCGTCCATCACATACCGCAGCACGCCCTGAACGTAGGCTCGACTGGAGCGCAGCTTCTCCGACTCGTCTCCCGCGACGCCGTCCCCGCTCGGCGTGGCAGACGCCTCTTCGCCCTCGCGCGCCAGTGAAGCGCTGGACGCAGACGCGGCGGCCTGAGGGGGCGGAGGAGGCAATGCGCAACTCGGTCGTCTCGGCGTGAGGAAGTGCGGATGAAACGTCGGTATTTGAAAGCAGCGTTGGCCGTCCTCGGACGACAGCACTGGCGACACGCACTCGGTGTCTGTGGCCCGGAAGTGCCGCCGGTCCTGCTGCGACGCCCGGGGCCGCGAATCTGCCGAAGGGGTGTCTGTGGCGAGCGCCGCATGTGTCGCTTCCACGTCGGTAGTGGACGCCTCGTCCACGATCATCGTCGTGCGCTCCTCGCGGTCTTCCGCCGCGCCCACATTCTTCGCTTGCGCGCAGAGGGCGTTATCTGAGCGCGGCCGAAACATTGGCGGCCGATACGCGAGACAGAGTCGTCCTTCGGATCGCACAGGGTCGGTGTTGAATCCGAGAAGCCAGATCCCGTCGGGGGAGAATGCGGGCTTCTGGCCCTTTGCGGGGGCCCCCGCGGGCCTGCCGGCGGGCCCGGCGTTGGCGCAGTCCTCGCCCTCGCTGTCTCGCTCTTTGGCCTCCTCTACCTCTTCGTTCAGCGTCTGTCCGCCGAAGCCGTCGCCCCCCCGGGGGCCTTGGGTCTCCTCGAGTGCGGCGAGGAAGGAGGCAGCCTCGAGCAACGTGCCGTCTCCGCCGGCAGCGATGACCGCGTCGGGCGGGAAGGCCGCGGAAGCGTTTTTCTTGAGGATCGCGCGCCGGCCGTTCTCCAGCGTCTTGCCGAAGCTCCGTGCCTTGATCAGCGTTGTGTGCACGCCCCAGTCCTCCTGCAGCTGCCGCACCAGCTCCTGAACGTTTCGCGTGTGGTCCAAATGCGTCGCGTAGGCCTGCGGCAGCTGCATGCGGAGCTCTTGCTCCACCAAGCGCATGTGCGCCGGCAACCGCTCGTGGTCGGGGCCGATCGACTCCGCAGGCGCAGCCGCGGCCGCGGGCGCCGCGAAGCTAGACGCCGCGAAGGCTGACGCCGAGGAGACAGGCGCCGAGGCGACAGACGAGGCGAAGGACGGCGACGACGAGGCGAAAGACGGCGACGGCGAGGCGAAGGACGGCGACGGCGAGGCTAATGCAGAGGAGGGCGAGGCGGCTGCCGACGAAGCGCGGGACGTCCCGAAGGCGGGAAGCGTCTCGCAGACGCTTGCACAGGTCGAGATGCCGCTCTCGGCGCTCGCGCGACGACCCGGTTGCTGAGAGGGATACGCTGGCGCCTCCGGCGCGGGCTCCGCCGGCGCGGTGTCTCCTCCGTGAGTTAAAAACCGCTCACGCAGAACTCCCAAGCGCTGCTCAAGCTCCAGTTCGTACCGCGTCAGTTTGTCGAGGACGACGACGCGGCGAATCTCGACGTGCGGCGGCGCAGGCACCTCGAGCCCCGGCACCCGGGAGAAAGGGACCGCCACGGGGGCGAACGTGGCCTCCTTATCGACTGGCGAGGGAGACGCCCTGCAGGGCGAATCCGAGCTCGAAAGAGCCGCAGACGAACCGGGAGGCGCAGAGGCGGCGGCGCACGTCCCTCCAGACACGGAGGCCGGCGGGGCGGAGGCCGCTCGCGAGGAAGAAAACGCGCGCCGCAAAGGCCTGGCGAGCCTCCTCCTCCGCGCCTCCGCGACGTCGCCCGTGAGCAGGTTCGACAGCGGAAGGCTGAGAGCGCAGCAGCAGTGCTGCGCCAATCTGATACTTTGCCGGTCCGCGGCTTCCACTACGCCAAACCCCTCGGCGTAGCTGCCGTGGCTGAGCGGACCCTTCTGGCGATCGACATCTCCCCCCTCGCCAAAAGGCAAGAAGGGGCGGGAGCGCCCCGCCGCTCCGCGCCGGTTGGCCTCCCGGGCCCGAGCAGCCGCCATCTCCGGTTGGCCGCCCTGCGCGTTTGGAGCCCCGGCGGGCCTGCCACAGCGCAGTCGGAAGGTCTCGGCCCCGTGCGCCTCCGGCGAGGCATCTACGACCGCTTTCAGACCGTGGGCGGCGACCAGAGGAGAGGCCGAGCACGGAGGCTCAGAGCAAAATGGGGGCGGAACAGGACGCCGCGCAGACGCGAAGGGCGGAGAAGATTTGCCAGCCCGTGCCGCCGCACCGTGCGGTGCGAAGAGCAGCGCGCAGGGCGAAGGAGACGGCAGCAAGGCGGCGCCGGCGCGCAAAGACGCGGCGCTAGACACAGTAGAAATGGAGACTTGAGGAAGCATAAACGAAGCGGGATGGAGCGCGCGCGAGAGCATAACGGGCTTGCCGCCGTCTGGGGGCGCAGAACCGCCGCGAGGAGCGGGTCCGATGGACACGAAGGCGCCAGGGCCAGACGAGGGAGGGTGAGAGACAGAGGAGGCGGGACGCGGGCAGTGTGTAGACAGAGCCTCGAGGGAAAAACGACGCGAATCTCGAGTTAGGACTGAGAGGCGCCAGTGCAAGGAAGAGGGCTGCTGGCGTTGCGAGACGGGTGAGAGCGACGATGTCAAGAAGCGTGGAGAGACGGAGGGCGAAAATGGGAACGGGGGGCGTCCGGACAGCGGGGGCGGCCGAGCGTGAGACAGACAGCAAAAGCGCCACGTGTGTGTGAACTGCGAAGAGAGGGCAGCCATTCTGGCGCGCGGAACGGCGGGAGACACAGCTAACGACTCCTTCGCTCCACGCATGCCCGCCCCCGGCGCATCTATCTCGGCGATCTACACAATGCCCGCGGGGACACGCATGCGAGGCAAGAGCCCGAGTTCCGAGAGAGCCTTCACCGCGCACACGGCGCGTCTGCAAAGGACGTGAAACGACGACAGACTTGGTGCGCGACCTCAGCGCGACAGGGCAAGCAGCGAAGCAACAACGCCCTCTGGCATTTACGCGTGCGTGTAAGCGGAGGGCGCGTCAGCATACAAAAAGGCCTCAAATGCGCGGACTCTACGAAGAGGGGCCTACGCCTGATTGGCTCGAACCGCGATGCGGTTGCGAACTCTGAGCAACGGCGGCGGGTGAGGAGGAGAGGCGGGCGGCACCGAGGGAAGGGACGAGGCCGAACACCAGACAGAAAAACGTTCAAGGACGATTAGAACCTCGTATGCAGGCAGAAGCCCTCAGGAAAACAAAAAAAAAGAGAGGCAACAAACGCCTTCCCGGTACAGACAACAGCGCCGCACTCACCCTTGTTCGCTGGACAGGCCAGCGGACGAGACGGTAGTACGGGCGCGGAAAGGCAGAGAGGGGTGGATCACCCGATGGAGGCCAAAAGACAGAGCAGCGGAAGCAGGAAGCCGCCTAAATTCAGGCAACCGAGAAAAAAGGACACTCGCGGAAATGAGAGGGGCTCGAGGGGGCGCGGCTCCCTTTTGACAGACCAAAGTCGAGTCTCGGTGCCTTTTTCGCGACTGTTCTCCCTCTGCTGGCTGCAGCAGCCCCGGTCGATTCAACTAGACGGCGGCGCGGTGGACGTACACCGGAGAAAGGCGCCCACTGGCAAGTCGTTCTTCCAGAGAGTGCAAAACTGTCTCAAAGTCTCGGAGAACCTGGAAAACGACCGAAAAAAGGCTCTAGACGCTTTAGGAACGCGCATGAGGGCGTGTGTCCGCGCACAAGTCGCACAGCTCCGCGGCAGATCGCCGCGTTACTTCTCGCGAGCTGGCCACTAGCCGTCACACTTCCGGTAAGGCTGCCCCAAGATCTTCTCCTCGCGCAAGCCTGGGAATTTTGCTTCAACTCCGCGCTTTCTTGCATTCGTGGTTGTTAGGTGATCCCACCGACACAGAGAGCCGGGGTCTCACCTTTTAGCGGGGAATCAGCGCTCGAGCCCCGCGGCGCGGAGGAGAGGGGGCACGCGGCGTTGTGAACACAAGTCGAGCTGCGAGCGCAAAGCGCTGGCAGCAGAAGCTGACCGCCGCGTTTGGACAGCGAGACACGTTTATGTCGCCTCTGGGTTCTTCGATGTGCTCATCGAGACAGGATCAAACGCAATCACATGAGTTATATTGCCATGGGTGGACGGCCACCCAGCAAGTGTGTGCTCTAGCTACAGATCTACGCGCGCACAACAGGGTCGATTTGCGGAAAATTTTCCATTCGTCGACAAAAGGACTCATGTCACGGTCCTGCAGTCTCTCCACCGGGTGCGTGGAAGCGTCCTGCCGCAGAATTCACATCTAGGAACAGACACCACGCTGAAAGGCCAAGACTGTTACCGCCTGCGCATGTGGTCTTCCTCGACGAATTGAGTGTCGCAGCACCCTCAAGCGCGCGGCGCTCTACCGGACAACGCGGTACTTACATGGAATAAATTCACAGTATCTCCGAACGTATCTCTGACATAGAAGATAAAGCCACAAATAGTAGCTAGGAAATGCGCCAAGCGGTAGTACGAAATGGAAACAAGCTAAAATGTAATATGTATCTTGTAGAGCAATATCCATACCAGCGTTACCCGTAGCTACACCAGAAAACGCAGTTTCGCGCTTAAAAGAGGATGGCAGACTGGAGTGGAACGGTCCTCGGGGGTGGGTGTCCTCTCGGGAAGGGCCTTGTGACGGTGTTTGAAGGACGGCCGTTTTTCTGCGGCCCAAAAAGCAGCGAAAAGCAAACAGCGTTAGAGACGCGCTGGCGAAGTTGAACGGGACACGTTCAGATGCAAAGGACGGGGCCCAGCACTGCATAGCCAGCGCGACGCGACCGACACAGGAAGGCAAGGCGAGCACTCTTGAATCTCGCAGGACAGGAAAACCTGGTGTACGCTGCAGCGAGGTGGCGCTGCTGTTTGAGGCCGTAAAGCGAGGAGGTGCCTGCCATCGGGATTTGTCGCGTGATCGGCAAGCGTGGACGCTCTCACAGAGCTACGGCAGGCCTGCAGCGCCAGAGGTGTGTAAGACTGCACGAAGGCGATGGACGCGGTAGCCAGAAAAATCGCCAGTCGCAAGCCTGGAAGAGGTCGCTGAGTCGTCCGGACTTACGCAATCAAGAAACGAACGAGAGACTCAGAAAAAACAGAAACAGCACCAAACCATGAGTAAGGGCCATAAACGAGAGAAAGCATTTGCCGTGCGAGGATACCTGCAGCGGGGCGCCAGGAGACACTGGCGCAACCGGCATGACAAAACGAACGGACCGCGAGGCGGGATCTCATGCGAGAGCTCTACAGGGCCGAAAATGTCTCTCGGTTGCCTTCTTCGACCTCTTCTGCTGTTCAAACAGCTCAAATTTATCTACGCGAGCATCACGTATGTGGCTTACATAACGGTGTTGTCGTTACTCATGCCTCAGCCTGCCTTCTCTCTCTGTAGAGCTAGACAGATTTGTGTTCTGTTTCCCGAGGCTGTCAAATCAGCCGCACGCAGAGACGAGTCCCAGGTGCTAGGTGCACCTGGAGATCTACACCATCAGAGAGGAGGAAGCAGCGCGACAGCGACCCCGCTTGCGGCTCCACAGTCCGCGTCTCGCTTTCATTTTTCCAGAGGCAAACAGGTGATCGGGAGTACCTCTGGGCTCATCCGCGCCGCGCAACAAGGCTCATCGAGAACTCCTTCTTGCCACCATCGTAGCGCATGGGCCTCTCCTCGCAATAGACAACAGAAAGCTGCACCTATATATATATATATATATATATACACAGAAATGCATATGTATATTCATATATATATGTGTATGTGCATAAATATACGGGCACATATATATGTATATATGTATATATGCGCATTCGGTAAACTAACGCGTGCAAGAGCGGTTGTGTAGTCCTGCTGGCGTGCCCCAGCGTCCCGCTCTGAGTTGGAAGCGTCAGTTCTTTTGAAAAACTTTGGGAAAACTGGAGTTGTTGGGTCGAGATGGTGTCGGCGGCCGTTCCGCTCGCAGCAGGGCGCGTCGTTCAGGTCATGGGGCCTTTTTTTCTTTTGTCAGGCGTTGACGGGCGTGCTTGGGGGTCTGGGATCTTCGGCTGGCGCGACCCCCCATGCTCCCTCCAGTGGAATTCGAGTTGTATTCGTTTCATGTGTCACACTGAGTTCAACATCCCCGGCGGCACGTGTGTTGCCTCACGCGGCCGCCCTTGAGTCTCGAGAGACCTTTGCAGCTGGCCAAGACAAACAGACAGGAACGGATTCGCGGCGGCGTGACTGAACCATCCGCCGCGGATGGCAGAGGAGCGACTGTGACGACGAGGCCGAAACAAGAAGATCGGCTGCCGGAAAGCGGCGTAGGGCGCGGCTCTGCGTTGGGCTCCTCGACGACCCTCTCAGCCTTGCCATGTCTCACCCACAACGAAACAAAAAACGGAGAAACTCCTGCGAGCACCCGACGCCTTTGCGTATCCGCAGCCGCTCTGGAAGGCGGCTCAAGGAGACAGGCCCTCGCCACCCCGGCAACGAACCGCGACAAGGCACCAATGCCACTGTCTCCGACGAGGGACAGGCCCTTCCATGGCAACCCTGGTTCCATCTTAACCTTCGAGCGACGCCTCCAGGCGCCAGGGACTGGCTTCGTTATGGGTTGTGCCTGCTTCGCTCTCCTTCGCAGCAGCGCCTCGACTCCCGCGCGCTCCCGCGGGAGTGGATGCGCGCCGCCGCCGTCCTGCGCCAGAGTGAAAGTGGCTTGAGTGCAGCCAGCAAGAAAAGAGAATGCTTGGTAGTTGTGCTGCGCGAATCTCAGTTTTTCTGCGCGTCTTCGGTCTGCGTGGCGTTCGCGTCTTGGCAACAGCGCTCGAGGAAGCGCATCACCGCGACGCGGAGTTTTCGTCGCTTCAAAAAGACACGAAACACTTCAAAGAGCGCGAGGAGACACTGCAGATTGTGCTGCAGCAGCAAAACCGGCCCCATCAGCTCCGCCGTGTTGAACAGATGGTGTATGTACGCTCGCGTCTCGCTCACGGTCGCCCACCTGCAGGCCCTCGATTCCGAGGTCTCTGCATGCGCGTCTTCCGCCTTCGCGGCACCCTCTCCCTTCCCTGGGCAGCGCCCCACGGGGCCGCAACCTGCCATAAGTGGCCGGAAGTCGTCGCGGTACGCGGCCGACTTCAAGTCAATGTGGAGAAAGGCATTTGACAAGCCCCTCGCCGCGGCCTCTTCAAGCAGTCTCTGCGCCTCCCGCGCGTCCTCGCGCGCGGCTCGCGCCGAGTCCTTCGTCGCCGCGTCTCGCTCCGCCATAGAGTCTTCCGCGGGCGTCTCTGCATCCAGAATCCAGTGGGGGTCGAAGATGTACGCCGTGCCCTCCTCTGCATGCGATTGCGCGTGGCCGCCCTGAATGAAGTCCGCGCCGCAGCAGAGGGCGTGGAGCAGCTCCAGCGGCCCGCCCCGGTGCAGCGGCAGGAAGCGTATCAGCTCGCCGCGCGCCAGCCGCGGCGCCGCGAGGGACGCGTGGAATAGACGCCGACGCGTCCCCAGAGACTCGCTCAGCCCCAGCCCCCCCACGGAGAGCCCACTCACCCAGGACGCGGGCGCCGACGCGAGGAGTGAGGAGGCGAGGCGCTGCGCCGCGAGGCGGCGAAGCCCGACGTTGCCTCCGCCCTGGAGGTTCGCGAGGATGTAGGGGACGAGCGGGGGCGGCGAGAGGCGCGCGTCCGCCGCCGCGTCGACGGCGCCGTGAACCAAGAGAGGAGGCTGCAAGGCGCC
Organism: Besnoitia besnoiti; assembly: GCF_002563875.1. Classification (NCBI taxonomy): domain Eukaryota; phylum Apicomplexa; class Conoidasida; order Eucoccidiorida; family Sarcocystidae; genus Besnoitia; species Besnoitia besnoiti. The sequence continues at coordinate 138,181 of NW_021703916.1, forward strand.
TCCGCAGCTGCTGCAACAGTCCTCCAGGCGTCGCGCGAGCTGGCGCGCCGCCTCATCGATCGTCTCTCTCAGCATCTCCTCGGCGTTCTCTAGCATGCGAAGCTCCTTCTTCGAGGCGCACAAAGCCCGCTGGACCTCCTCTCCCTCTCCGCCCGCGACTGGGGCAGATCCGGGCGCGAGTCCATTCTGCGCGACTGGCGCCTCCGACCCCGCCCCCGTGGCGCCGTCGCCCTTTGCCCCCCCGCCGGCCTCCGCATACTCCTCCGCAGGCGCCGTGACCATGTGCGCCTGCATCGCGACAGCCACGGAGAAGAGGCCCTGCGCGTCCAGCGTCTGGCGGCCCGCAGTTGTCCCCACACTCAGCTTCGGCGCGGCCTTTCGCTTCTTCTTCTCGCCGCCAGGCTGCGTGGATCCCTCGGGCGCGAGCCCGTCGGGCTGATCGCCGTCGCGCCTGGGCGAGCCATGCGCGGCCTTCTGGCTGACTGGGAAGATGTTTCCGCTGGGACTCTGGAGATCTCGAGCCATCAAATGGAGCGCAAAGCCCGCAAGGTCGCAGACCGGCGGCAGACGCGGCGCCTCAGGGCAAGACGAGGAAGGAGAGTAGGACTCGGCGGGTCGCGGGCCTCCGGCGCACCCCGGAGCGGCCGCCGTGAGCTCTCCGCTCGAGAGTCGCCGTCTTTTATGCTGCTCGCCCCCCTGCGCGCATGTTACCACCGCGTCCTGCGCGGTGTCGCATGTCTCCCTGGAAGCCGCACCCGCATCGGAAGAGGCGTTGCACGCCTCGGCTGTCTCCGTCTTCGACTGGCCTTCTCCGTCGCCGCGACAGCGCGCGCAGCGGCGGTCGCCGCTCCCCGCTGCCGCGCCAGAAGAAGCGTCGCTCTCCGCAGACGGACACGCGAGCGAAGGCGGCGCAGCGGCCCGCGCAGTCTGCCACCAACGCTGGTAGAGCGGGAGAAGAAGCTGCGCTTCGCCGGCCGCGACGTCGAGGACTTTGAGTTGCTTCAAGTCTTTCCGCAACAGAAGGGGGAGGAGGCACTGGGGGACACCACGCTGCGTGGAGAGCGAGAAGGCCGGGGTCGGAATCGCCTCGAGCAGCATGCCGAGACGAGGGAGACAGCCCTCGTCTGGCGCCTGCGAAGGCGCAGTGTCTCCGTTCGCACACCTCGCTTGGGCCGTGTTCTGCGCGCCGCCCTCCCCGAATTCGTCGAGAGGCCGCCAGAGGGGGGGCTGCACAGCTCTGAGGCGGCGCGCCGCCTCCGCGAGAGCGGAGGGACTCACCATGGCGTCGCGGCTCTTTCTCCTTCTCTCAGAGTCTCCTCCGGAGGCAGACAGACAGACGAGGGGAAGCCAGGGTCCGCGGAGAGGGCGAGATGTGCACAGCCGGCGGCGGCGGTCGGTGACTTGCGCGCTTTGCGAGGCGTCTGGGTGAATGCGGAGCAGCAGGTAGACAGATGTCAAGATAGAGAAGTGACAAGGCAAAAAAAAAACATTTTGGAGGGAGAAAAACCACAAATAATTGGCGCGGGCGCGTTTCGGCGCAACGCGCAGAGCGCATGCAAGCACTGGATAACTCTTTGCACTGAGGGAGAAAAGGAGAGGCGCGCGAGCCTGAGTTGGCGCGTCAGCTCGCGTTTCTCAGCTAGCAGCGCTGCAGCATAGTGTCGTGTTCGCCTCGTTTTGGCTTCATTATCTTCCATTTGTTTCGCCGCCATGTTTTTTCGCCTTTTTTGTGTTTTGTGACACGGCTTGCGGCGCACGAAGGAGGGAGAGCGAGAGGAGAGAGGCGATGGAAGGCCACGATGAGGCACCAGGAGGAGGGAGGTCACAGTGAGGCCGTGAAAGAAACGCTCTCTTTCTCTTCTTCTCCTTGAATAGAGGCCGAAAGAAAACAGCACCCTTTCCCTCTCTAACGACTCTCGTCACACCACGCCTGCTTGCTTTGGCGCTGTCGCTGTTTCTGTAACCAGCTGTACGTCAGGTTTTCTTCGCTCGTCGTGCGTGTCTCGAAGACTCGAGCTGCGCTCCTCTTCCGCGTTCTCTGCTGTCGCGTTTTCTCAATCCTCCCCTGCTTTCATCGATCCGTTCCTCCCCTCCGTGCCCTCATTTGTTCAAGTTTCCTTTTCTTGCTGAGCCAGGCAGCCTCTGCTTTCCTCCTGTCGTTGGCTGGCTAAGGTGGGCGCGTCCGCTTTCGTTTCTTCCCCGCTCTTCGCGGCTCTGTCAGATGCCTGGTGATGCGAAGACGACAAAGCGGGGGAGGCGTGTCGAGTGGGCGGCCTCTTTCTCTCTCTCAGGGTTTCGGGGCACCGCCTGGTCGTGGCCCTGGCTTCCTTCACTTCGTGGAATCTTCGTTTCGTATCTGTGCTCCCCTAGAGGCGAAGGGCTATTCGCTCCCGAGAGGTCGTTCGGCGGAAGCGCGCGGGCCTTCGCGTCTCAGGCTGGCGCGTCGATGCCTCATCACCTCCAGGGTGTCGATTGCCGCGTGGGCAGGAATCCGCTTCCTGCAGCTTTCGAGGCTGCTCCTTCTGCTCTAGTTTGTTTTGGTCTCCCCCGGTTGCGTCATCACCTCTCCCTCTCTGGCTTCCTCTCTCTTCTCTCCTACCTGTCTCTTCTCCAAGCCTCGCGCCGTCTGCGCCCCCACGCCACGGACGGGGGCCGTCTCCGCTGTGCGACCGTCTTCTCTCTCGCCTGCGGTCGCTAGCGTTCCTTCTCGGGTCGCGGCGCGGCGTTTCGTCTGCGGAGGCGAGGGGGCTGGGACAACCACCGAGTGCGCGGGAGAAGGAGCCAGTCCTCGACGCCGCCTTATGGCGTGTCTCACCGTTTGTCTAGCGAGGCCCCTGTTTTGCGGCGCGTCTGCCTCTATCTCACCTAGCCTCATTTCTCTGCCGTTTCTTTCCTAGCCGGCGTCTTGTTTTCTTCTCTCTCGGCTTTCCTCTCTCTTCTCTGTGTGTATCTCTGTTTTCTCCGCCTTTTTCTATCTTCTCCCTGGAGCGCGGAGATGGGGAACGCCGCAGATCGGCCCTCGCGGGCTGAGTACGGGCAGGCGACACCGGGCCGGCGCGGGTGGGGCGGGTCGCCCGCGGGTGCGGAGGGCGAGAAGGCTCCATCTGCGCCCCCCGCCGGCGGTGCAGGCTCCGGCAGGCTCGGAGACCCTGTGGGCTCAGGGCCCGCCGGCGGCGGGCCGCGAGGGGCGAAGGGCAAGCGGAAGTCGAGCTCGCACAAGGGCAAGGGACACGCGCTCATTGAAGTGCCGCGCGGGATCTTTTCTCTCCTCGTCAACATTCTCATGTATGCGCTTCAGCAGTTCATGCTTCTCTACGTCATCATCTCTAAGACGCGCTCTTGGCTCGGCCTCCTCTTCCTTATCTGGGATATTCCGCTACGTAAGGCTTACGCGCGCCAGACGCGCGCTCATCCCGCGGGGAGAATCCTGTCCTGTGCCTCTATTCTTCCGCGATCTAGGATTTAGCGTTTAGGGAGGGGGGCGGGGGGTATGCCACATATAAATGGGGATTCTTGCTGGCTTCACCGCGTGCTCGCTTTGTCGTGTGTTTCCCCTCTGCGGCCCGGCGGGGCGTCTCTTCCAGGCGGTGATGTCTTTTTTCGCTCGCTGGGTGTCTTGGATTTCATTTTTGGGGGGCGCGGCTGCGTGCGTTTCCACTCAGTCTTGTATATGTGCTACTCCATCAAGGCGGACACGACGGCGGACTCGTGTACGAGTTCGCGGCGCTGCGCAGTCCAGTGGATGACTTACACCATCACGGTCGCCGTGAAGATGGCGGCCGTCGCCTTCGTGCCCAGTGCGTACTCGGACTCGAGCGTGGCGCTGCTCAACTACACCAAAAACGCTGTAGAGGCCTTTGGGGAGATGGAGGCCGCCACGCAGGCGCGCCACCCGCCCATCGCCTACTTCGAGGAGGACATGAGCGTCAGAACTGCCGGCCTCGCGAACCTTGTCTTCAGCAACAACCCGCACTTCGTCAGTCAGCTAGTCCAGGTCGGCGAGAGTGCAGGTGAGCGTGAGGGGTTCAGAGGGGGGGCAGGGACGGAGGCGGGGGGGGGATGGCCTGGGCGGCGACGAGACCGAGAAGGAGAAGGCCTGCGAGGAGGCAGCAAAGGAGTGGAGGGGTGTTTTTGCCGGCCTCTGCAGGCCCAGGAGGTCTCTCTCTGTCCGGGGGGTTTGGCAGCTCGTTTCTGCCCTCGAGCCCCGCCGTGGGCCTGGCGGCCCCTCGCTTTCCTCACTGCGTCTGCGGAGGCTCATCGGCTTCTTGCGGGCGGCTTGGCGCGTTGTGCGGTCCGCAGACAACTTCCTTGTTTACGTCGGGATCTGCCTTCTGCCGGTCATCTACGTGGTATTCACGGCGCGGGCGAAGGAGGCGATGTACCCGACGATCAACCAGCTCGTCTCCGTGGAGGGCCTCCTCCACGCAGACCTGGGAGTTGCGTTGACCTTGGACATGCTTGATATCGTGGTCATGTTCAGAGACTCATTTAGTAAGGAAAGGACGGAAAAGAGAAAAAGCCTGGCGCGACGACGGCGCACCAAGAGAGAGACCTGCCCTCCACATCCTCTGTCAACGTGCGTGGGCGGGGATGTAGGCGCGTGCAGCGTAGAAAAACATCTCAAGGAGGAGAGAACTGGGCACCGCGGAGAGAGGACTCGCCGCTGGCATCTTGAGATCGCGTACACCGGATACGCCTGTCGTGACTGTCAAGTCTTTTCTTAGGTAGAGGGCTTCAGAGGTGTGAAGGGACGGTGCCCTGAGCACGTGTGTTGAGGAGCCAGGTTTAGGCGCAGCGTCGTGGAGGACTCCCTGGGCTCGAGTTTCGATTCTCCGCCGCGGTACTTGCATGTAGTCGTGGCTCATCCGATCTGCGCGCGCGCCTTTGCTTCTTGGTGGCGTCATTCGTGCTGTTTCTCGGTGAGGTACTGTGTTTGGCACTGTACCGTCCCGATATACTCCTGAAGCATCTTGTCCATCTTAGCAGGGAAAGCTACTACTCAGATGCCACTCCGATCAGTAGCATCGTACCTGGAGTAATCTGGGGCGCCTCCCGTTTGCGCGTCTCCTAGACTTCGTGCGAGCTGCCTGACGCCGAGGCGAACAGACGTGGAGCACGGGGGGCGGGGCCGGGTCGAATTTGTGTTGGCTTGTTTTCTTGCAATTTTAAAATATTTTCTTCGATTTTTTCCTGTCTGCAGGCCGGTACAGCAACGCGCGCTGGTGGGGGGGCGATCCAGTCATGAAGTGGATTTGCTTCGCCATGGTGATTCTCACGATCGTCGGCGTCATTTGTCTGGGGTTTGCCTTCCCGACGCGCTCGATCGACAGCCGGGCGATCACGTCGCTCTCGCAGACGGACATGTTTGTCTCGGCCAAGTACGCCTTTCTCGTCGGGTTGTTCATCGTGGATATACCCTTTTTGGCGCTGCGGATTTACTGGATCGTCGCGACGGACACCATCTCGTTCTTCATGTTCAAAAACGTCTACTCGCTGCTCACGCGGCCGCTTCGGCTGAATCAGTGCCGACTCGCAGAGCGCGAGAAAGCCAAGGGCACGCAGAAAACCTTCTACGACCAGGACGTGCTGCCTGAGTATCGCGAAGAAGAGGAGAGCGAGGAAGCGGAAGAAGAGGAAGAAGAGACGGACGACGAACTGCAGGAAGAAGACGAAGCGATGGTGCCCACGTGTCTCCCGCCGGGGCCCTCAGCCCTCGGGGGCTCTGTCTCGGGGCCTGTGCCCACCAGTCCAGCGCTCGCGCAGTCTCCCTACTACGACCCGCTCTACGGCAACGCTCCTGGCCAGGCCCCGCCCCACATGGGCCTTCCCTACGGGCGAGGAGGCCCCGGGCCGGGGGCCGGCGGGTCACTGAGCGGGCCAGGCATGCCCCCCCATGCCGGGGGGAGCGGGGGGGGGGAGCCGGGCTCGGAACCGCCAGCGCGTACCTTCGCCGCGCGCCGAGCTACGACGGGCCCGGCTGGACTGGAGGCGGAAGTTCTCCTTTCCCCGAAGGCGCGGGCGTGGCGAGAGGCCTAAACTGCGAGTTCTACGGAGACCCGACGGCGGGTGGAGGCTCCAGTCCCTACCATCCCCTGGCGGGTGTGCGCGGAGGCGCAGGCGGAGGAGCCGGGGCGGCGCCCGGAGGCGGCCACACCACCTACCGCCAGTCCAGCAGCGGAGCTCTCAGCGCGGGGAGCCCGACTGCGCTCTCACATCGAGGTGGGGGGCCTCTTGGCTTTTTTCGGCGCTTTTCCAACGCTCGCCTCTCTCGGATTGGAACGATCGAGGGCGAGGGCCCCGGTACCGCGGCGCCCGCGACCCAGATGCAGCCGTGGGCTCCCTCGCCGCATGGATTCGGCGACGGGCTCGGGCCTGGAGGCGGACGCGGAGACGGAGGAGACAGAGCGGGCGTCAGCTCCGGCACTGGTCACCACGGGGGGCCCTACGGGCCCGCAGCAGGGCCTGGAGGCCCCTTCGGGAACGTGGCCGGAGGCGGGAGTCGGGGGTCCCCGACGGCGCTTGCAGGCTACGCGCCCCCGGGCGGAGGCCTGCGGCGGCGCTTCACGCAGAACCTCCTTCACAGACGTCAGAGTGATTTGCCGCCAGAGGGCCCTTCAGCAGGGCTGTCTCCAGAGCCAGTGGTGTATCGCCACGGGTCGACTATGAATACACGTGCGGCCGCCAGCCCTCGGCCGGCGCCACCGAACGCCCCGCGTCGCAGCGCGTCGCCGCCTGTGCCCCCTCGGCGTGCGAGGGGCTCGACCCGGCGCGAGCGGAAGTTGCTGCGTGACCTCGAGTACGTTCGCGGGATTCCGGTGTCCAGCATCGGATTCTGGGCCTCGCTCTACCGTTTTTTCCTCATTCTTTTCATTGGAGGGCGCGAGGGCCTGAAGACGGTCCTCGACGACGCCTTCCATCTCACGTGGTGCGAGCAAATCCGCCTGCTGATCGCGCCCTTGGGGTTCCACACGATGCAGGGGGCCTTGTTCGCCATGATGGCCCTTTCCGTCCCGACGACGTGGAAGCGGCTGCCGGGCATCGCCGCGTGGCCTGACTTTTTTCCCGTCTCGGCGTGGCAGAGCCTCTCGGTTGTTGACCGCTCAGCTGTCGTGATCATCGGGATTTCGTTCGCGGTCGAGCTATTCGCCTTTACGTTCACCGCGCCCTTCTTCGATGTCCTCTTCGTCGCCGGCGGCACGGTCCTTCGCCTTCTCAGCGAGTACCTCCTCATCCGCTCCATCGCCGTCAGCTTGGCTCAGCAACTGCCCACGACTGCGGCGGAACAGAACGGAAGTCGATTCGTGGGATTCGCCGTCTGCTGTCTCTTCGTCATCCGCTCTCTTTACCACGTGCTCGCGCTCATCGTGCCGGGCTGCTTCGCGCTCTGCGGGAAGAGGCTCATGACCTGCAGACGCGAAAAGAAAAGTAAGCATCCACGCAGGACGTGCGCGTGGGCAGTCAGCAGCTCCTCGCATGCAGCGGACTCTGTTTCGCGTCTTCCTCCGTCGCCACCTCTGACCGCGCAGATCGACACTGGCCTTCTTTCACGGACTTTGCTCGTCTGCGTGACGTTGTTGTGCTTGTTGGCTAGCGGTCCTGCGTGTCTACACTCGTCTGTTGCACTCATGGACGCGAGGGGTTCCCCGTTGTCGGGTGTGGTGCGGCGGGTTGCGCCCGGCCGCGGATTGCATCGTGGCATTCGTTCGGCCTCTACACAACTGTTGGTTTTTCAGATTTTCACGTATACGCTGCATACTACTACTCTACTTGATGCACGTCTGTGGAAGGCGCTTCGCGTTGGTTCGTGTCGCTTGATGTGTTTGCAGAGGGCTACGAACAAGCGCCGGCAAGCGACGAGTGGCGGGCGGGTGTCGGGCACCGCGAGGTTTACTCGGTTTCGAACGCGTTGAACTTTACAGTGTGCCGCCACTTCCTGTCGCCAATTTCCTACAACGCGCTGCTCGTGGGACCCGACGTGGTAAAGGGCATTCGCCTGCTGGACAACATGGCACACGCGCAGCTCTGCGACATCATGCTGACTGTGGGGCTGCAGTTCTACGCGCTGACCATGCACATAAACTGGTACGACTTGGGCGTCTTCATCGGGCACGACGTCTTTCTCGGCATCTACGCCGTCGTCGGGCAAACAATCCGCATCCTTGCTCAGCGCCGATTCGAGCTGAAGCTCCTTCTCGACCAACTCGTGCTGCAGCGCAGCATCGATTTCCGCCTTCCCGGGGACGACGAAGAGGACGTCAGCGACGAGGGAGATCTCGACACTAAGGGCCGGAAGAAAGACAGACGAACAATAGGCATCGTCACCCTCGCAGATATCGAGGAGGAGTACCAGGTTGAGGGGTTCTTCTCCTCCCCTGGAAATATTTTCCCGCAAATTTTCTAGAGACGCGGGAGCGGAACTCGCCCAGAAACTCCATCTTTCGCCTCGTTGCCGCGCCGGCACAAAAAGGCTCTCCTGCGAAAGTTGTCGTGAGGAGAAAACCCCGGGTGTCAGCGACCCGTCTGGCTTTGGGGAAAGCACCTCCGAGCGTGATTTCCTGCGAGAGAAGTTGTACGTGTGTGCGCAGTTGTCTGCCTTTGGGAATTGATTTTGTTCGAATTCTGTTGTGATGGTGGCAAGGAGGCCCGTTTTGTGGCTAGAGAGAAGTGTCCGTGTTCCCTCAGCCACGGGACAGGGGCAGGCGGCACGAAGCTGCATCGCTGCCATCGTTTGTTGTGTAGATCGCGTTTAGGGTTTAAGGAGGCGGGAAAAACAAAACGTACGCGCGGAAACGATCGAGTTCCATGTCGCAGAGGTTGCAGCAACGGCCATGTGGAAGTGTCACTCCTTAAATGTCTACGTACATCGCCTGAACAGTATCAAGGTATTTCTGGTGTCAGTGAAACGCTTCGTTTGCCGCCCTAGTACAACGAGTCGGCAGTTTGCCTTTCAAGTAATTCTTGCCGTTCGTTCCATTGGGGCTTAGAGCAACGCGGTCTAGGCTGCGGTGTTGGTTTTACGTTAAAAAAGGCCACTTCTCAGCGGCTTCCGCGCGGTCTGTACAAGTAATACCTTGAGAGGTTCGGTGGTGCTCTTCGCTTCATCCCCCAACGGTTCATCGGTTCAGCACAGCAATTCCAAGAGGCTGAACGTTCTCCCTTTAGCGTACCCATCAAATCACCCACTATACACTAAAGCCATGCACCAAATAGGAGCTGCACGACGGTGGTCGCTGGCGTATTCAGGTCGGTAATCCGCTGTATGCGAAGGTCTCTAGAGGACACGTGTGCCAATAACCAGGTGCAGAGCAAGACGTTCACAAAGCCGACGCTGCTTTGTAGAACCCACAAGTTGACATCAGGAGATGCAGTTTCACGCAAGCCGCAACTTTAATCCCCTGAGGAGGAACATGCTCCACAGAGAAGCGAAGCTTGCCAAGGTGTACGTGCGCGGAATGGATCGATTTGCCAGTAGAACCTGCACGGTATGACGGCGCCAGTAAGAACTCGAGACGCAGGCTCGTGAGAATCGAGGGGAACAAGCGCTGTGCGCGGCTGGCCACCTGAAGATGTCAGTGTAGACACTAGGGCACTGGGATAGAAACAGAAAAACAGACTAGCACGTTTTGCTTGCCACGCATGAGTACGGCATTGGTGCATAATGCTCATGCGCTTAAATGTTTTTTAGCATCCAATCCTGAGCACCGTCAACCACTCGACTTGAGTCGAGGGACGTGTCGAAGCCGCGTCTACGGAACATCCCTGCGCGCGCCAGGTGCTCAGAGAACCTGCAGGAAAGACAGCCAGATATCTTCAGTCCTTTGCTCTACCACCGAGCTATTTCAGCTTAATATAAAATAATATCATTATCGCTAGCGCAAAAAGAACTGATAGTTAAATCAGATACTTCCATCAAGGTATTACAAGGAGGACTACTTTTAAATACATCTTCTCTAGCCCACAACCACGGCGTGCCTTTCCTTGTATAACGCACTGATGCGTAACATGCTTCAGCCGGAATGGGCCATCCATAGATTCCGTGCTTTTCCTTCCGCTCTATTCTGAGACGGCTCGCACGAGCGTACAAAATGAAACAAGCTTTGAACAGACTAGCAGAGCCGCTGTGGGAAAGTCGTTTCAGAAAAATCGGCTATTGCCAGTTTCCGCGATTTCTGGCGTCGCTCAAAGGAAGCCGCGGGGGAGCAGGTTCCGACTCAGTTACTTTGATCCCGCATTTTCGGGATCCGCACAAAATGGAACAAGGCAGCCGCTGTCTGCCTGTTGGCGGCGGGGTCCGTGTGAGGCCTGGTTTTTCTCGATATCGTGCTAGTAATTTCGGTCTTACTTTGACTGCAGCCCGTAAGACGAGCGCTTGAATTCGACGGGTGCCTGCTTTCCGTAGAGGTCGTTCTGCCTGAAGTAGAATACCGCCGCGTACTCAGGTCCGGATGTGGGAGCATCCGGTATTACCAAGGCAGGCAACACCTTGTCAATGCCCCGAGATTTGACCCTCGCAGGAGGAGAACCGTCAGAATACTGAATGGGGAGAGTCGTCATAACCCACGTGTCTCCTTGTGTCGCTTGGAGCCCCTCTTCAGTGCATTCCATGCTTCTTCGCCGCTCACGGAGTCGTTTGTCGCAGAGGGCTGGCGTGCCGCTAGGTGGAATCCAGGCTTGCGAATGCACTCCCCCAGGGGGCGCATGTCCTTTTTGCCTCTGAAATGGAATCATCGCTGGCGGCGTCTGACCCGGCTCGTGGTTTCTGACAACAGCCTCGCAAAGGCTCACTAGATAAGTAGCTCAAAGTTTGCGTGCCTGCTATGGCTGTCGCAACTTGGACGCTATGAGAAGCTGTGGGTCCACAGTCCCAGCTGGCCTGCGTCCACCAGTGATGAAAATGCCGGCCCAAGTATGACGGCGGGAAACACACCTGCTGTGCTTCCGTCAGCAGTCACGTACGAAGCGCTCGGCGCGACGGAGGCTGAAGCGGAAGGGAAGCAAACCCTGAGCGGGGAAAAGAAACGCAAGCTACTGCACATGCAAGAAGTCTGTTGTGTGCGGGTCGAGTCAGAGCATGCGGCGAGACAACCACTCTGGAAGCCGGGGCGACTGGCGTACTGCAGGGACTCCCACGTGTAGTTTTTTTGCGGCGAGACAACCACTCTGGAAGCCGGTGCGACCGGCGTACTGCAGGGACTCCCACGTGTAGTTTTTTTGCACTCCCTCCTGTTCCTCGTCTTGGTCTTGACCAACTGTGACGTGACCCGTGGCAAAACGATACGCCGTGTTGGCGTGCCACGGCGAATGAAGGTCGGCGCTGGACAACTAAAGAAAATCTTGGAATGCAACTGGCTCGCGCGGACAACACATGGCGTTTCGTGGGACATAGAGAACCTTGTTTCTCGTACGCCAATTCCGTAAAAAACGGATGCCTCTCTGACTATTCGCTCACTCGCAGGGAGTTAGACTTACGGCTACCGTAACCGCCATTCAAATGTCGCTGGCCATGGCCTGTTTACTGCGCACCCTTCGCGAAAAAGTTTCCTGCCATGCCACCTGCGCAGCAAGACGCTACTACCCGAATATTTGTTTTCGTTCGCACCCTGTGGGGACAGCGGCAATTGCCATCTAGGTTGCGTCGCTCTGAGGGACGTCGACGGCCAGCGGCAGGCACCTCTCTCACTGATCCTCTCTCACTGATCAGTCGGCAGCACTAAGTCCTACAGGAGTCGCCCTGGGCTTGCATCCCTAATCATATCGCCAATAACAGTGCTCTGCCGACGGAACACATTAGCAGTTGCCTCTGCGTCTATTATCGAATGGTCTTGCCCCCTCAGGAGGATACAGCAGGCAGCTTGTTGAGCGCTAGGTGAGCATGAGAGCTGAAAACCAAATTTACTCTAGTCCCGAATCCTGGAGTACGGGAGATAACTTCAGTTGAGAACTACAGGCATATCCTCGGCCGCACTGACCAAGGTTCACAGACGCTGTTAATACGTCTTAATACTTTGACGCATCACGCCTGCCGCCTCTCATTTCCGGGGTAGCTGGCAACCTCTTAATTCGCTTCCTCCCTCGCAAGACTGGCGTGCTGGTTCGGCTACCTGTGAGTCGGCCTCCATATGATTTCTTCATGCCATCACTTCATTTTCGTTTCTGCAGAATCTGGTACATGAAGCACACCTCGGCAGCAGCAGCTGGCTGCGAGCGCGCGTGATATGAATTGTTCCTTGTATTTAGGCGGTGATCTCGTTACAGTAAATAATATCGCACCCGTTTCTTGTATATGCTCTTACAAGTATATTTTTCGATTCGGAGGCCTCACCGGTGTGGACGCTCCTAGCGTAATTGTTGTAGACCGTAGTGGGAGATACGCTGTGGGCTAATCCACAGGTTCCCAGGGAACACCCCAGCGAGAGATTTCTTCTGCATATGAATGCAAGGTGAACTTTCTAAAGCGTGGTGCCAAGCGCGTTCGATTCACCCCGTCGGTTCATGAGCATGTTCCCGCGAAAAGGTTGTGCCAGATTCCCGCCGAGCAACACTTTTCTGCATGTCTCGAGACACTGCCTGATGTGGTGGAAGCGCCAGCGGCTGTTCCTCCGTGTACGCAGCTGCATTCCTTGTATTTGTTCACCTTGTTTGCATGCTGTTTACCTCTTTCTTTTGGGTTGCGCCGCAAACAGCAACACAACGCCGCATCCAGCACACAGCGATGACAACGGTGTGGTCGCTCCGTTGCCGCGCCTGGGCGGTCGTTTTCAGCTTTGGACAGAGTATCAGGGCGTTGGCGAGTCAGTTTCCATCCTCAACTAGTCCCTAACGATTGGTGAGTTTTGCGAAAGCGTGCATCTTTTCTAGATGTGGTGTGTGTGGCCGTGCGCAACTGTCAGAGTATCAGACCCCATTGCGAAAAATAGCGGACATCAGCGTAGAGTGTGTCAGCCACGCGCGCACTCCCTTCGCTCTTTTTCGTGAGCCTTAACTAGCGAGCAGGGGGGAATGCATTCAGAGGCGGGACGCGGGAGCGGTTTTTTGAGAAGGTTTTTGCAGTTGCTTGAGAGGGCCGCTGGTGGGTGGAGAGGGCGAGTTCCTCCGGTAATACGGAGCTTTTTGACGTGCTTATTGGCTGCGTCCCCCTTCTGTAGGAGCTCCCTTGTGTCTGTGTGCTGGCTGCGCCATCAAAAGCGAGGCGCCGAGAAGGTCGCAAAGCAAACAGACCTTGTTCTTGCAGCCGCAGAAGCACTACAAGCTTCTCTGCCGTCCTCCCTTCTTCTTTCTTTCGTGGAGCCTCCCCTCTTGGCTCTAATTTTTGGCTAGTTTGGTTGCGCGGCTTCCCTTCATTTCAGACTCCTATTATTTAGGGCTTGTCTGTGCGTACGTCTGTCCTGCTGTCGAGGCATGACACTTCGTGGTCTCGTCTGGGAGATAACCGAAGCTTCATTGGCGCCTGGGATTCTTCTGCCACAGCCTTCTTCGTCGTCCTCCAAGGACAAAGAGCGAGTGAGTGACCGCCGGCTTAAGAGTCCGTGGGAACCAGGCAGTCACCGTAGACGATTCAGCTAGCACGCTCCGCTTAAGCAGATCCTCGACTGTCAAAGCAACGGTCGATCTCACGTTTTGATCCCCAACGTCTCCTTCTCGCCGCCTTGAATCCCTGTTTTTGTCTGCGGTCCGTCCAGCTAACCAAAGACACTCTGAAAGAGCGTGACAGGTTCTTCTTCGTCCCACTTGTCCGCGCTGTCACCCGCCTCGCAAACCCGTTTCTTGTCTCTCTTCACCTGCCGACCCAGCTCCGCGCTCCTCCGTGTACGTCGCGTAATTCTCGGGAAGCTTGACGAGGAGGTTGGCTTTTGGCTTCTTTTTTTAGGACGGGGCGCGGGTGTATTGCCAAGACTGGCTCAGAATTTTTTTCAGGGCACCTGCCTCACGTTCTTTTCCCACGCAAGCCCCGAGGGCGCAGAGACGCCCCCAGCCCTCAACAGGCCGCAGCAACAGACAGCCGGCGAACTCCGATTCCATTTGGTGTAATGAAAGGAGGCGCCCCACGAGCAGGAGGGAGTCTACAGTGTCTACATGAAGCATCTATGCGACTTTCAAATTGTCTAGCGATTCCTCACCATGGCGACGCACGCCGGGGCTCGACGACCGCCGCCATTGGAGCTCGAGGCGTGCGTTCCACGTGATTTTCTCGCCGGATCTGGGGGTGGCGCTGGGTCAGGCTGTCTCGATTCTGCGTCTTCAAATAGCGAAACTGTACCTTACGCCGAAAATGACGCCTTCCTTCCGCATGCATCGTTCGTTCCCCGTGGAGCAGAGTCGGGATCTGCCTCCGTATCACACTCGCAGGTCGCAGCTCGGTCTCCGTCCTCGCCGTCCTCCCGCCGCAGAAACGCGTCCGCGGGCTCGGGTGGAAGGAGGACAGAGTTTGCTTCGCTTTTTGGCAGTTTGTATTCGCGATTCTCGATGAAGCGTATCTGGCTGTGGGCATTCGAGTTGTATTCTTTTGTGTATACGCGCTACGTGCTCCCCGTTCGCTTGTATGCGGCAAACCGGCAGGCGCTTCTGCTTTACGTGTTTTTGTTTTTCGGCCGCGTCGTGGAGTTCATTTTCCACTTCACTGCCTGCGTGGTCCCCGCTTTTTTCTACGTCTTCTTCGCCATGTTCCTAAACTTGATCACCGTGGCGCCGCAGACGTCGGCCGCTTCCCATTCGCCGTCGCCCCGCGCTGCGTCCTCTGCCTTGGGGCTCTCTGGCGCCGAATCGGGCGGGCTCGAAGGGCCTGCAGAGACCGGGGCGAAGGGGGCAGCTGGCGCGTCCGCCAAGTTCGACCTCGCAGGCGCTCTGCGGAGTGCCCCCGGGGCAGTGCGCCCGCCGACTCCGAGCGGCGCAGCGCCAGGCAGGGCCGCGCCTTCTGCAGCCGCAGACGAGGGTCGTGGCATGCTGCCTCGCGTCTTTCAGCGCTCGGCGGGCGCGGGGGTGGTTTTTGAAGGCGGGCGGCCCGCCGCCTCGGGGCGCCTTTCAGTCCCCCCCCGGAGTGAAGGGCTTCGCGCAGAAGAGCGCGACGACGCGGCCCCCAGAGGCGACGCAGCCTCGCATCTGGTTGGCCTCGGCGACGGCTCCGGGGAGGACGGCGAGAGCTTCTTTTCCTCGATTGGCTTGGCGTATGTGTACCTCGTGCTTTCGCAAGTGTGTCGCGGGCTGCTTCTGGAAGTCCCGCTGTACACGTTTTCGCTGTATTTCGCCCAGCTGCTTCACCTGCAGTCCCTCACCTTTTCTCTCTCGCCGAAGTGCCGGCAAGCGGCCGAGGCTGCGACTGCGTACTATGGCCAGAACGCGAGAGTGGGCTTTGCCGCGGGCACGGGCGTCGAGCCCCAGCGCGCGGTCGCGGAAGCAACGTCGCAGGCCGCAGTCGCAGCCGCAGAGCGGACGACGGACGCGGCGTGGGGGGACGAGGCTGAAGAGGCGCAGACAGGCGGGAGAGCGGAAGGCGAGCCTGAGGACGGGGGCGGAGGCGAGAGCGAGCCTGAGGGCGGGGGCGGAGGCGAGAGCGAGCCTGAAGGCGGGGGCGGAGGCGAGAGCGAGCCTGAAGGCGGGGGCGGAGGCGAGAGCGAGCCTGAAGGGGAGGCTAGAGCTCTGCGCAGTCTGGGCGAGCCCGACGAACTAGCCCTCCTTGACGCGGCCGTGGAGCAGCAGCTGCTGGAGATTCAGGAGGAGGCTGAGGCTCGCGCGGCCGAGGCAGGCCCAGACACGCCCCCCGCCGGAGAGGAGTTGCTCACGGGCACGCGAGACGAAGCTGGCGAAAGGCGAGAAGGGGACGCGCGGGAAGGGGACGACGATGGCGACAGCCGCCAGGGAGGGCGGGGGCACGCGCCGGCGCTTCTGCAGGCGGGATGGGGGGAGTCGCGAGCCGACGAGGCGGGCAGAAACGACGATGACGAAGACGAGACCTCCTCCGTCGTTTCATCCTTCCTGCAGACGCCGACAGAAGGGACGCGAAACGCACCCCGGAGCAGCCGGTCCCTCTGGGGTCGCGCGCCTTCCTCTCCGTCTACTTCGGGGGCGCCGTCCCGCGACACGTCGCCTCCTCCCCTGTCCTCTTCAGGCCGCGGCACGCACACCGACAGGCGGGCGGAGGGGGATTTCCCGACCCTCGTGAACTCTAGGCGTCTCTCTCCTGAGGCCGACGTGGATGGTGCGGCGCGCCGCGCGTCGCCTTCAGCGCGCCGCGAGCCACGCCAGGCTGCTTCCGCGCAGCCTCCCTACGCGCTCGATTCGCCACGAGGGTCTCATCCGACCTTCGAGCCCACGCATTCGCATAGGCCAGGGGACGCGCGGCAGGGGGAAAGGCGAGACGGGCGCGACGCGCAGCCTTTCGTTCTCGCCCGTGTCCTCTCGTTCGTGCGAGGGGCGGTCGATGCCCTGCAGACGCGCCTAGAGCTGCGCCGCTGGCCCCCGCCAGCCAGAGCCGTCGACGGAGGCGAACGCGCCGCTGCGCAGCCGCGCGGTGGAGCCTCGAACGCGGCGCTCGTGTCGCCGAATGCGCAGCGGTTTTCCGCAGTCCGAGCAGGGGATGGGGGCCGTCGCGCGGCTGAGGCAAGCAGGCGGCACAACCGCGAGCGGCGAATGCGAGAGCTGGCGTATCGCGAGCGCGGAGGCTTAAGGGCCGTCGTCGCCACAGTCCGCAGGTGGAGTGAAGAAGCGCGGATGAGGCATTCTCGCCGGCGAGTTTCGTTCTTGCGCCGGATCTGCGGGCCTGTGTATCGCCGCTTCCTCTCTCTCTGTTGGTGGCTCGTTCCGGGCGGCAGGCTGCGGTTTCGCGAGCTGGTTCGCCAGCTGCATCCGTACCGGCTCCTCTCTGTGTCGCCGTTGGTCTTCTTCCCGACTGCCTCACAGCGGCTCTTCTTCACGACGTTCTTCTTTTGGCTTCTCCGGTGTCTATACGAGGACCAAGCGGAGGAGGCGACCGCCGACGAAGCCTGGGGCTTTCTTGTCAACGGAGGGAACCTCGTGGGCGTCGCCTCTTCGTTCGGCAGCTACCACGCCACGCGTCTGGCGAGTCTGAACCCGGGGTACTACAGCGCCTTCTCCGCCTTCCAGCGCAGCGACACCGCCGGAGGGGAAGGCGGCGCCAAAGCGCGCGGGGCGAGCCTGGCGCTCTCCGACCCCCTGGGCGGCCACGGGGCTGTCCCGCGGCCGCCCTTCTCGCTGGCTCGCCAGTGGACTGTCTGGTGGGCGGTTGTGCTGCTTGGGTTGTTGCTTGTCTCCTACGGCCTGCTTGCGCTCTTCAGCGCGCTTGACGTGCTACCCTGGCAGCTGCTGCACTCGCTGCTGGTGCTGCGCCACACGCGCGTCGCGACGTATGCAGAACAAAAGAAGCTCGAGGCCGAGCGAAGACGCGAAAAGCGGCGGAAACAGCTGCAGGCAACGCAGGCGGCCGCCGCGAATGCGACCGCCAGAGGCGAGGCTTGCGGGAAAGGGCCCCAGCGCGAGGAGGAGGAAGAGTCCCAGCGAGCGCGGCCTCGCAAAGCTGGGGCGGCGGGTGCGTCTGGGGAGGAAAAGGCCGGCTTGCGGCGAAGACTACCGTCGTCTCCCGCGGGACGCGCGGAGGTCGGAATGAGTCTCCCAAGCGTCGTGCTGCCCCTCGAAGAGGAAGAAGAAGACGAAGAGGAGGTGAGCCCGCAGCCGCAAATTGGTGGAGAGTCATGCGCGGCATTGAGGCTGTTTTGGCGATGCCAACGCAGCCTTCTCCATCCGTGTGTAGAGCGAAACGCGGCCGCGGATGCCACAGGCAGTGTGTGGGAGCTGCGGAGAAGAGAACGTATCTCAGCAGAGGACGCGCATGGCTGAAGCATGCGCGAACCAGTACATGAATGCGCCCATGGGTCGGCTGTCTGTCGCTGCGGTTCTCCCCCCATCAGATGTGCATTTTCTGCTTCGAGGAGTTCAAGCCTCAGGACATTCTCCGCGTTGTCAACTGCTGCGGACACAAGTTCCACCGTAAGGCTTCCTCCGGGCGGCTTCAGAGACTCTGCCGTGATCCTGCGCTGCGATACGTGTTGCCGTCGTGATAAATCTGCCTGTGACGCGTCCCTCTCGTTCGTTCGCCGCACTCGACGCGAGCCTCCGACTGGAGTGCAGCGGCTTCCACCACACGCCTGCAGACGTTTTGAGTCGTGATGGAGCCCACGGCCTCTCGACGGTCCCGATGCGTTTCCCTCTGGCGGTGCCTCTGGCCCGCGGACGCAGAGCCTCTTTGAGACAAGCTGCCTCGGACTTCTGCGGGCTCTCTCGTGTCTGAGCATGGCCTCATAGCTGTCGATGTTTTTTGCTTCGACGTTCTCTCGTGCGGTTGCAGGCCACTGCGTGGATGTCTGGCTTTTCAAACGCCAGAAAGAGACCTGCCCGATGTGCGGACAGCTCCGTAGCCCGCGGCGCGCGAAGTGAAGGCGCGTGTGCGGCCGCCGAGGTGGCGCCTCTTCCCGGCAGCAGGTGCCTGCAGACGTCCTCTCAGAAATTTTGTTTTTCTTGCCAAGAGGGCGTGTTCGAAAGGACACGCGTGTAACTGAGCGCGACCACGCCGTCTTGCGGTCGGCGCCGGCGGCTGCGTGCCTTCTGAGCTCGTGGGAGAGTTCTGCGCGGTGACGCGGCGACTGGATTCGAGGCGGATGCGACAAGCGACGAATGTAGCCAAGCTCCTTCTTCCAGGGCAGAACAGGCCGCTGCTTCAAACGTGGGCAAGAAGCGCGAGATGCCCGATGCAGGTAGTTCGCGGCAAGCCCTCGTGGGTGCACATGTGGTGAGTTTTGGGGGGGTAGGGGGGGCTGCCGCAACGGAAACACATCGAGGGCCTTCGGGGCTTCAGGCAGGACTTTTAGAAGGCGGCAGACTAGCGGACGACGACGCCCCTGTCTCCAGGTCCGCGAACACTGCCGCAGATGGAGACAGTTGACATGTGGGGGGACTCCCGCGATCCGCCGCGATGTGGATGCTGGGCTATATCTCCTCCTAAATCATACGCCAGCGCTCTTTGAGTTCGGCGACCTCGCCAGCGGATGTAGGCCCCACGAGACGTGTGTAGACCTTAATGAAGCGCGAATGTCTTCGTTGAGTCGCTTTGGCGACGCGTCCTCTAAAGTGTTTCGTCACAGTTGTGTAGATTTGTTAATGGGTCGATCCCCGCGTCGGCGACGATGTGCGAAGGCATGCGTGAGTTTGAGATATGTATGTAGGGGTAATATGGAAAACATGAACTTCCATTATTGACTTGTCCGATTTCATGGGAAGGGCGAGTCCAACGCCCACTGGGGAAATGTCAGGTGCCTGAGTGTTGCGGACTGACATTCTGGTCTTCTTTGCTTGACGTGTGGGACGCCTCGAGGCTGCCGCGGCCTAGCGGCGCGCCGTGGATACGATAACCAACCGCAGACAGGTCTGCAGCTTTGGGGAGTCTAACCGTGTATGTTTCCGTCAACAAAGATGCCGCGGAACCCTTCATTTGGGTGTCGATGAAGAAAACGCCGCCCGCATATTCGGGGGGACGTCTACGAGTGTTCAGGTGCGGGCAGGTGCGTCAACGGAGCCTCGTGGACGCGGCGTTTGACTGAAACACAGCGGCAGCCGAAGTTTCTGGTCTGATGTGACTAGGTCACTTTAGCAAGGCGCATGCACACGACGTGGGCAGATGAGGAGGCGCCCGTGGTAGTCGCACTCTCACGCGATCCTCCACACGGTTCGCTCGCGCTCGCCAGGCGTTTGACTGAAGCGCGCTGAGATGCCAACGCGCATGTGTCACTCGCTGTGCGACCAAGTAATTGTATCCAGTCCAGGTTCGCCTCGGTCTCACGCTCTTGCACACAGCACGCGAGATTTCTGTCCCTGTGCGGGGCTTGGTTTCTTTGCATCACCCACCTTGCAGCTACAGCTGAGCGCTCTCCACCTGTCGTGTGAGAGCTACCCCTCCGCGGGCATTGGCGTCGATGTCGTGGGTAGCTGTCATACACAGTACGTCGGCAGTCTGCTTAAACGGAGATTCGGGTTGAGGGTCACTGAGTGGCGTGTAGCCTGAGATTTTGCCGCTGGAGCTGCGGAAGGCAGGCGGTGAGTGTAAGTGCCCTTGTGCCGGGGAGCCCCGAGTCACGCGTGTTTTCGCCGATTATATTGCTCCCTTTCGCACCCTATACAGCACTTCCCGCGGAAGCGTGTCAGCGCTTGCTTCCTAAGACAGCCCAGTGTTAGAAGGGCCCGCGTACGGGCGTGTCAGCTCAGGACAGAGCGGGCACAAGGTGGGACGAGAAGGGCAGCTGGTCGGCTACACAACGTTTACGATCCGGTTGCATCCGCAGCAAGGTGAATACCGGGTGGAAATGAGCAGAACATTCAATCAGTTCGGGCAGTGTAACATATTTCAAGACATCTATGTCAGACTATGGAGAAAACCACGCAGTTACAACCCACGGACGAGTCCCGCAGCGCTTTGAAGCGCTCTCGTCAACGCAGGCTCGTGTGTGTGTTCTGCCGTAATCTGTGGCCTGGCGGCGCACGTCGCGCAGGACTTCCCATCACAAGTCGCGCACAAGCGCAAGTGTTCGATATTGCACCCTCCCGGTCGCTGCGGAACCGTTCTTCTGCGCAGGCGGTGCAGTAGCTTCGCGTTCTGGCTCTGTGTATCTTGAGCTGGTGTAGCAGGCAGACGGCTGTTTTGGTCTGCCCCTCAGCGCGTTTACGGGCCCGGTTTGCCAGGATGTGTAGACAGGGGTGGCACGAGTGTGCCGCGTCACCTATCACAGGCGTCTTCATCTGCGCTAAGCTTCTGCTTCGAGCTGCCTCTATTACCGCTGCAGAGACTGCGCACATCACGTGGTCTCCGGGAGGCGAGCACAGATCGCTGGCCTCCTCATTCTTTTGTGAGACACGGGGTGGTTTCTCGTCGCTGAAGTTGCCTGTACTGACGAGGACGACCTGTACCACCGAGAACAGGAAAGTTCCTGTCCCGGCCGAGCAGGTCTTACCAAAGAAGCGAAAGCGCTCGCGTCTCTGACGATACAGGCAAGCGTCGCTTTGCCCGCGCGGCATCGCCTATCGAGCGAAAGTGTGGGATGGCAACTATACAGAGCGGCTCATCGGGTCGGACGATCGCATCCGCGGGCCCGCCGCTGGGACGTGCGGTGGACATCCGCATCCTTGTCAGATCATTTCATGCTTCCTCGTTACGTGTCAGCTTCTCGTTCGGGGCCTTCCGTTATGCTGCGAAAGCGGTCATTCCTCGGTTGCTTTGCATGCCCCTCCTTTTGCGATACAGCGACTGTTGCATTCGGGTGAGACTGGCAGACGCAAAGTGGTGCATTCGTTGCTGTGGGTGTGGAGTACCTAGCGTCTACGAAGATGAAGCGCGTGTTGACCAGTTTTTGCCTTCTGGCGTTCCTGGTGGTGGGCGCAAACGCTGCCAGTTTCACAGTGGATTACCCGGCTTCGATTACCGCGACAACGGTGGCGAAGCACGAATTATATGGAAACGAGACGTGCACATTGAAGTCGGTGCCTCCCAAAGCATCTGGTAGGGTAGTTACGGACCCAGCTGAACTCTCGCTCAAGGCTTACCCGCTGAAGGGCGACGAGTGCGATTTGACGGGAGCCCAGACGTGGGCGACACTTTTCCCAAAAGCGAGTGCAAACTTTGACTTTGCTTCCACAGCACTCAAGCTGTCTGATATCACTTTGAAAATGCCACCTCAAGGTGGTGGTGAAGGTTATTGCTTCGTCCTCAAGGATACCACAAGTCAGCACACGACGACCTACCAAGTGAAGGCGCATGCGGTCAGGACGGCAGCTGCTGTCATTCCGTTCGTTGGTGCCCTATCTCTCGTGCTGTTGAATATGTATTCTTAAGCGCACCGTTGTTTGTTATTTTCTCATGGATGATATCTGCGCACGCACATTCAGAGCTGTCCTATTCGCGGTTCGGGATGTTAATTTTCAAAACGGAGATAGCCTCCATAGCCCCGATTATCTAGAGGCATCGGGCTAGCGTTCGATGCCTCCTCCACCGCATCGATACGTGACTGTTCCAATAGAAGATGATGAAGCATTTCCCGCAAGGAATATCCGTATTCTACGTTCACGTCAAGGTGTCTAGTGAAGCAGGAACCGTACATGGCTATGAATCATATGCAGGAGACTGCAAGTTTTTTTTCCACAAACTTACCACCCTCTGCAGCAGTGACGCGCACAGCCCTGCAGAACTGGGCGACGCCGTCTGTGGCTGCAGGATTTGCAAAGGTGGATGCAAGGGTGGTTCCTAGAAGACAGTGAGCTTGAGTCGAACTCACTCTGCCCAGTTAGGTTCAAATCCCACTAGAGTCAGGCTTCGCAACTTGTTTTAGTCTTACGTGCCCGATCCGTAATCGTACGCCGGCTGAGCGGGATGCCATCTGCGCTCTCTCTGAGCCAGCAAAGAAGCAGTGAAAGCCCGTGGTACACTACGGTGGATGACGTCATGCCGCAGAGGCAGCGCCCTCTTGTTGGCGTGCATGCTTCGTGCTCGCCGCTTGTTCGAGTACCGTCCTTTCTCTGATGCGACGCATCAGCGTCGCGTTTGTGGCGCCAGCTGGAGCCAGCTGGCGTTCTTCGTACAGCAAAGCTTTTCGCTTTCTTTTCGACAGGCGCATCCAGTATACCAGGAAGTCGCTCTTGCTGCCTGAAGTGTCAGACCGGCGCACAAACCACACACAAGCAAACAGCCACAGTTGCGAATTACGCGCACTGGCAGAGGTTCTTCGAGTTCAATCAGCTGAATGACGTGCTTTCCGACTCAAGTGCGAAGTCCCGCGTGCGTACACCAGACTCAGAGGGCCAGATTCGGTTCAGATCCGTGAGCCCGCAGGCAACATATTCAGAGGCGTTGCAGATATTTGTGCGCCCTCACGTTCCCAACCGACAGCGGCGCGCAC
This sequence comes from Besnoitia besnoiti, assembly GCF_002563875.1. Classification (NCBI taxonomy): domain Eukaryota; phylum Apicomplexa; class Conoidasida; order Eucoccidiorida; family Sarcocystidae; genus Besnoitia; species Besnoitia besnoiti. The sequence continues at coordinate 161,127 of NW_021703916.1, forward strand.
TACGGCCAACACGCAGTTGGCGCGACGTGGAAACGGGCTCCACAACCGTCCACGTCCGTCACATCTGCGCGCCGGATCGCCTTTCGTCGCCGGCCGTGGCGTCCGCCCGTTCGAGGGACGGCACTTCGCCTGCGTCTGTTGATGATTATGCGACGGCTTACGTTTTTTGGGATCCTCCGGCATGCCGTGCCGAAGCCATTCCGCGTACAGCTTCCTCAATTCCCTCTTTATCGTGTGCTGCCGGTACTCGGCTTCTAGAAACTCCTCTGCGGGCACACAGCATCGCAACAACTCTTGACACAGCGATTCTTGCACCGTCTCTGCACACTTCCGCGTATGTGTCCATCATCGCTCGGCAAAAGAAGGACGCCGCGATGCAGTCCGCGATTCTCGTTGTGTGTTGCGTGTGTGCGGGCGACTGCTGCCTGCGCGTATCATGAATTGCATCGGTTTGGCCGCACAGGCTTCACTCCGTAACTTGCATTTTCGGGCGGCACACCAGTCTTACCGAGTTTGAACATGTCTCGAAGCGGCTCGTATTCGGGGAACTCTTCGCGGAGGAGAGCGTCAAAGACGCCGGTCGCTCTCGCCAGCTTCCCGCCAATCTCTGCGCTCTGCTCGCGCCTTTCCCACTCCTCGAAGGTTTCGACTTGTCGAGCAGAAGCCGGCAAAGTCAGCCCGACAGCAGCTTGCCGAAATTTGATCTGCTGGTGCCGCTCGTGCTTGGACATGCGATCGCCTGGAAGCGAGCGACGCCGGGCCTCTGCTTTCGCGTCGCGAGGGGGCACCGCCGGCCGGGTGCGGTACAGTTCCTTCAGAAGCTCGATATCGACCGACCCATCCGCCTGCAAGATTCCCAGCGACTGGGCACGCGCACACACGCAGAAAGAGGACTTGGCCGCTAAAGCCGCAGCACCGAAAATGAAACGATACCCAAATACGTGCTCCTACCCTACGCACCGAAACACACCGCCTTTGTCGTGCCCCTCGTAAGATTTAGTTTGCCCCTCCAAAACGGAGCGCTGGACGCCGTCACACAAAATGACGCTAAGAGAGATCGTCCAGACTGCGCAGATGCGGGCGAGCAGGAGCCGGCCCGCGGCAAGCGTCTCCTCTTGCGCAGAACTCGCCACCCTGGTTGAGGCAAGCCGAGAAACCCCTAAACCCTAATACAGCTCCGATGCTTCTCGGCTGCGAGCCAGGCGAGACACGGGTCAGCGGGACTGCAGGCGTGGGAGTTCGGTGGACCGCGGGATAGGCTGCTCTAGATGTCCCGGGGAAGAGTTGAGCAGGTTCATACCTGGAGTTCGCTGAATGCTGCGCGTTTGAGCGCTCGGCGCCGAGCCTGGTCGACACTGGTCCAAACTGCTCCACCTTGAGGGCTTTCGGGGGCGTCCTGCGGGGTCTCGAACCCGCCTTGGCCCCCGTCAGTCCGCTCTCTGTCGGCCGCGCCGGGCTCGCCGCCGTCCGCGAGCGGCGGGTTCCAGGGCGAGGCGTGTCGCTTCATGTAGTTCGCGACGAAACGGCTCCGCGGCAGGTCAACGAGCAGGCGGTATCGCTCGAAGGCATTCTCTTCGAGAAGCTTGTCAGCCGGAACGCCACCCGCCTGCAGGCAGCGTCCACAGACGAAACCCGCGCGAACATGCCATGCATCCCGCGGGATAAACAGGCGTTGGGCTTCGGCCTTGCCCCGCGCGATGCTGCAAGCACAGCTCGGGAGCGTCGCTGGCGCAATGCACCGCCTTCCTGGGGCCGTTGGGGAAACTTTTCCGCGTCCAGGGTGGTCAAAGTCACCCTGCCACTGCCGTGATCCTCTCCCCCTCTATCGCCTCAGCACGCCGGCAGGGTTTCTGTCAGGACGCACACGTCGATCGGCCGTGCCTCCAGTCCAGCCGCACACGTGAACCCTACACCCTACAAATGTTTGACCTCCTGCAGGCGCGGCGTGAATCGCGGCTCGTTTGCGGTGAGTTGAGTCGCCCCCTACCTTGAGCTGGCGCCCCAGACGCTTCAGCTGGCCGAGTTTCTTCTTCACAATCCCAGCTAGACGCCGGTGCTGCCAGGCGCTCCACCATCGGTCCACAGCCTCCGAGATCAGCAGCCGGTTGAACCGAGTCAGCGGAGAGCGGCAAACCTCGCGCACGAGAGCCGCAGCTGAGCTGTAGCGTAGCCTGGCGCGCCTGAGGTGAGATGGCAGCCACTTGGGCTTGTTCGTGGCCTCCGCCGACCCCTCGCCATCTGCGCCACAAGCCAGCATCTGAGGAGGCGCGGCCTCGAGGCTGTGGCTGAAGCCAGCGGACGGAGACGTGGAGGCGAGCGCCGTGTCCGCGTCCTCCTCCGCGCCCGGCAGGCACGCTGGCGAGACTGCAAGGGAGAGATGCTCGCTAAGCATGCGCACAGCGACGTCGTCCTGCACACACGCGGCGCATTCCACTGTCGATTCACATCACACTCGTGTGCGCCGCATGAGGCCGCTCCCAGATAGGAAATATGCTTCCCCTGACGCCGTCGGGCGGCGCAGACGCGAGTGAACACGAGACGCCCGGGGGTCGTTTCAGCAGTGAGCAATCGACGCGACCAGGACCCGACGCGTCGAGCCCCTGGGATGTCCGTACCCGCTGCTCGGCGAAATGTTTCAAGGCCTCGAGGTCTCTGCGGAGCTCGTCGTCGTAGGCGAGCGCCTGAATTTCTTTGCCCGCCGCGGTCGTCACGCCGGCGGCCGCCGCGTTAACTAGCGGCTGGTCGAACTGCGCGGCGAAGGCAGCCGCTCGGGCGCGGATTGCGGCGTGCTGCGACACGACGAAGTTCTCGTACTCGGCTTCCTCTCGCATCTGCTGAGGCGTCGGAGGCTCGAGCGAGCCCGGGACTCTCTCAGGCTTCGGCAGCGGGCAGGGAACAGGGCCTGGAATGAAGGCCGCAGAACCCCGTCGGCACTGGCGAGGCAGCAGCCACAGCAGGTGAAGAAGGCGCGCAACTTTGGGGCGATTCAGCAATGGAGTCGCCTCTGGCGCCTGAGGAGAGCCGACACACACACCCGCGCAATCCGCCATGTCGCCCACCAGCCTAGCGAGTGTAGCTAACCCTGCGTATGCAGTCGCTCCTGACGAACGGAGGCGAGCGGACCGGCCGGAGGGGCGAGGAGACGCTGCACTGTCGTTCGGTGTACCCTCCAGGGGGTCGCTACACGTGTCTCTCTACCTCCGAAGGGCTCTACGTGGGCTCTGCCCAGGGAGCAGGCGCAATAACTGCGACGCGACGCGATTCGTCGTGATCGACAGCTTCGAGGCTTGACGTTTGCGCCCGAAACCGCTCTGTGCGTGGGATGCGCCCTCAACCCTAAACTGCCGTGGCGCTAGCGCCGCAGCGCCGCGGCGGCGGCACTGGCGTCACCATCTGCGGCTCATTTGGCTCACAGGGGCGAGGTGATACTCCGGGGGAGCATTGACGAAGTTCAAGAGATTCGGCGGATGCACAGAGGGCTTGGGGTTGATGTGGGCGGGGGTCGTCTGAAGAAAGGCCACGGAAGTCGAGACTACCACACACGTAGAACCGATGCAGCTGGACTGCGCGCGGCGCGCCGCTTTTCCCCTCCCCTCTTTGCAGTCAGCATCTAGCATGAAGGCAGCGTGCGTGTCGGCTTCGAGCGACTCTGTCTCCTCGATGTGCGACCGGCGGATGAGCCGCCGCGCAGGTTGATATCAGAAGAAGGTCGACAAGCAGGAGCGCAGCCCCACGACCTATCTCAACCGAGGGTTACGCAGACATGTCAAACGACGAGAAGAACACCGAGACACACATCAGAAACTCGCTCCCTTCTCCCCCGCACCACCCCCCCGCATTTGTGGGCTGCACTACTCATGACGGGGGAGACCGCAGGCTCCCGTCTTTGCGCGCTCACCTTCTTCGGACGGTTTCGGTTCCATTTCTTCGCGCCTTTGTTCTGCTTGGTGTGAGCAAACAGCCTTGTCTGATTCATTATTGGAAGGGAAGAAGAAGCTAAGCACGACGTGAAGGGCGACAAAGGGGGAGGCTGCGTTAGCGGGTCACCGATGGAGGGCCTCGCACCGTCCTGAGAAAGCGGCGGATGGTCAAGAGCTGCAGAGCGCAGAGGCGGAGAAAAGACGTTGTGCGAAGTCGTACACAGGAGAAGACAAGAAGAGATTGCGCAGGATGCAGAAAAGTCCCGATTGCTTGCGGACTGTCGCGACGCCCAGAGGCTCTTCGAGGCGCTTCCGCCTTTTGGTCCTCTACGCATCCGACTCGAAGTTGTGGCGCCTAACGATGGAAAAGCGAGAGAAGCGAGAGCGGGCGAGAAGAGGAATGCGGAAAAAAGGCTCGAAGTTGAAGTCAGACACCCCCCCCGTTCCGCCCTCTTCCCACCAACGAATCTTAGTGAGACGCTGAGAAAGGCATTAACGGCCAGTTTGTCAGATAGAGTTGGAAGTCGCTTGTCCCGTTTCATCCCACGCGACGCTGAGATACACTTCGGCTCGCATCGCATGGCATCCTTCCGCATGTCTGCCCCCCGAGAAGAAGACGCGTCCTCTCCTGGTGTCGGCGCGGCGGAGCTGAGTGTGTCTCGACTCCGCGAGAGTGGCGCAGAGTCCCTCCCCTCAGTCGTTCTTTCGGGGCACAGCCCGCGCGCCAAGCCCGCAGGAAGCCTGTGCGAAGCAGCGCTCAGTCTCGAGGCCGTCGCCACGCCATTCGCGAGCGAGTGGGAGGAGAGAAAGAGCGAGATGACGAAGGGGGAGGGCGAGACGCCTGCGCAGGGAGCGCGCAAACAAGCCTCGCTTTGGTGAGTCCTGAGAGAAAAAAGAGAAAGGACCGAGAGAGCAAGCAGAAAAACGACAAACAAACAAGAGGAAACGCAGCCAAACAGACCCGTGCGGCGAAACAGGACCCTAGAACGGCACCTGATCCCGTGGAATGCAGCACACGAAACGACGCGCGGGGGGATCGCGCTGCTGCAAATTTTACCGCGTGGAGGATCAGATTCCGAAGCGGGGGAAAGCCTCATCATGAGTGGGCTCTGAGAGACTCTGTAAGGGGGCCCGTAAACGCCAACGCGTGCATCTTGCTCCATCTCCGTCCACTCTTCGGCAACGCTGAGAGTTCGAAGGCAAGCCGGAGAGGGACTGGAAGGAGTCAAGGCGAGTGTCAAACAGCATCATACGGGAAGTAAGGAGAGGCAGAGGCACGGAACAGAATAGAAATTTCGCGTGGCAGACAGCTCAGGCATACAGGGCCATGAAGTCCGCATGTGGGCTCAGTCAGCTCCGGGATGGTGACGCAGGTCGGGGCTAGGTAGGGCACTGTTTACAAGCAACACGCCAAATAGTGAGTCTGTCAGGGTCGCAGAAAAGCACGACCTGGATCTCGACGGAGTACAAAGAACAGCGTGCATTCAGAAAATCTAAAAATGCCCCATTTACAGCCCCCCCCAAGAGCTCAGCTGTCTGCAAGCACCGATGACAAATTTCCTCGAAACGCATGTCGGACAGCCTGCCGCACCGCAGGCCATCTCGCGACACGCGAATCCAAATACCCTTAATGCGTCTCTGCAGAAGACAATTCGCGTAGGAAGGATGGAAAAATGCATATGAAAGGGAAGGGACAATCGAATGATGCGGAGACACCGGACAAGACATTGCCGCGCTCGCTGCGTAAAATTTCATGTTCGCTTGCATCAACGCGGAGCTCGCGTGTGCAACGCGGCCTGATATCTGTGAGACTGCGGACCACAGGTCTCAGTGAGACCAAGAATTGCAGACACGAAATATTTCATTCATCGATGTGGCTAAGGTTGATACTCTGAGAGTGTGCGGGGAACAAGAGCCGCAACTTCCAGGTTATAGTGGGAACCAGTCTTGCATGTCAGTCAGTGCAGCCTACAGGCGCAGTTGCCGCATAGGTAAATAACGACTGAGCTAACTTCTAGATGAGTGCAGAATGGATGCTTTTCTAGAGAAGACGCGCTGTAGGAAACCTGAGCGAATGCAGGAGCGGCTGATTTTGGAATCGAGCAAGCCTATAGAGTTTTCTGCGAAAATAGATTGATAAGTTCAAGAGCACTGTTCATTCGTTCAGTGCGTCCGGTATCATCATGCATTTCCCAAAGGGTGGAGATACACATCACGGCGTTTCATAAGAACGATACTTTCAGCGACAGGCAGGCTGCTCGACACTTCAGAGCTTTTTGCCGGGAGGGGGGGGAGGAACACCAGTCACGGGAAGCTCAACGCACTTTTCCTCGTACGCGATTTCATAGCAGGTGTAGGGGACCTGAATAGACTCCGATCTGAAGCAAGTTCCAGCACGGTCTGACTTCACGGTCTCGCAGCGGAGCGCTGGCTGGTGTTTCTTGCAAGGTCCCTGTTGAACCTCTTGGATGACTGTGGTACATGTGCCCATCTCGTACACTGGCACGTAGATGCACTTTTCTTGAGTCGTCTGCTCCGGGCAAGGCACCTCGATCTCGGATTTTTTCTCTTCCAAGCACGGCTGCATGGTAAGCTGCTGCTCATCACGGCAGACCTCCTGGAAATCTTGACGAGTGCATGGCTTCTCGGCGGTCCTGAACAGGGTCGCGATGCAGGTGTCTCTCTTGGGTCTCTTCACCTCGTAGCACTTCTCCTCGAACTGATGTCTCTGGCACGGGAATGTCTCATTCTTCTTCTCAAACCGATATCCTTGTTTCTTGACCTTTTTAGGTACATCCTCGCAAACTTCTTCCTGCTTTTGAGCCTCACAGGGAACCTCGATGTCCTTAGACACTCTGCGGGAACAGACCTTCGGAATCGCAACTGACTCCATCGTGCACTGCGTATCTGGAACTTGCTTCGGGCACATTTCGGTCACGGTTTTCGCAATTTCCCGGGTGCAGACCTTGGGTACAGAAACAAGAACGTCCTCGTTGCAGGGGTATGTCTCGATCTCTTCTGAGAGAACCTCTACCAGTTGGCAGTTGCCGCCCTTCTTCGCAGGCCCTAAGCGACGCAGCTTCTTGTGCTCCTTTTTGCTGGGAGCGCATTTTTCGACCATCGTCTTCTTTGGAATGCGTCGGGAGCAGGTCTTCTGGATCGAGTCATGCTTGGTTTCGCTGCAGTCGTACGCCTCCTGGGCGACAATTTTCTTCTCGCATGGCTCCTGAACCAACTTGGAAGACTCGAAGCATCGCTTCTCCCACTTAGTTTCTGGGCAGGGGTATTGCTCCTCGGTTTCGATCCTCTTTCTGCACACTCCTGCCTTGGAGTGAAGTTTCGTCGTGCAGACCTTCTCCGTAATGGTATCCTCGTATTCGTAGGGGACCGGCGAGTCCACAGTCCTGTTACACGAGTCGTTGATAACCTTCATTTCCACTTCGCATTCCCTGTGCGTTTCCGATCCCCAGCACTCGTACTCTTGTTCGAATGACTCGGACTCGTAGCACGTGTCTTGACTGGGTCGGGAGATGATTTCGCATTGGGGCACGTTCACGATCTTGGGACAAGAGCCCGCAACCTTCTCAGTCACTGCTTTCTTGCATGTCTTGTTGAGAGTGACGGGGATGGTCGAGCACAGTTGCTGTTTCGTGGCTTTGGGGCATTCATACTGCACTTCCTTCTTCACGAGCTGGTAGCAGGTGTCGTCGGCTTCTTCGCTGATGGTATGACAGACCTCCTCCTCAAGCGGCGCGGGACACGCGTACGGGCGAGACACCTTCTCGTCCTTGTAGCAGGTCTTCTCGACGCTGTACGGCACCTGGAAGCACTCCCTTTCAACGTTCAACGGGTTGGGCTTCAGCGTGGTAGTCGTGGTGTAGCCTCCCTTCTTGCCTGGCCCGGCCTCCACGCCACGGCTCGCTGCCAGGAAGACAGCAACAGAAACAACTCCACTAAGCTTCATTTTGGGTTAATGGATGATGATCTGGACGCACTCGTCGAATTCTGACAGAGCCTCGCGAGAAACAAGATGGATAAAAGGAAAAGAGAACAGATTCACAGAAGTGATTGATACCTTGCATTTCCAACCAGACCAATCCGGAGTTCCGCCACACTGGGCACCTGCTGCACGCTCGAGCCCATCTATGCTCGTTCGGGCAGTGCAAACGCGGCTGCTAGCAGCCGCGTTGGCAAGGCCGGCCTGGCGGGGTTTTTCAGTGGTGTCCAGTTCGCTGTCAGCGGGACCGCTGGATGCTTCTCTCCATGAAACCTCAACTAAATTGTAAAGGTCATCCGCAGCAGGCCAGGGGCCTCGGACGGCTTCCAATATTCTGTACGCTTGTGCTCCCGCAGCAGGTCTGCAAGATCCTCGGCAACCGTAGCTATTAAGACTCGAATGCTCATAGCAGCCATGGGTAATCGCATCGCTCGGAAGTCTGCAGGATTACTTTGCTCTCTAGATCCTGCTGCTGAATCACGTAGAGTGGCACGCTTACTCGTGCTGGCACAAAGCATCTTTCGTCTCAGAGGCGTAAACAGGATGACCCTTCTTGGATTCGAACCTTTGAGTGATAGCAAAGCTGCCACGGATTCCGGTGCCCTGTTTTGCCCGCGGTAAAGCGCAAGAGTTGCACTCCAGCCTGACCGGCTTGCGCTTATTGCCGATAGCCTTCTGCTGCCGCAGGGCAGCAGGCTTCGGACAGCGGCATGGCACGGGGACCTGGTGCGTATGAACCGCCTTCACTACTCGTGTGGAAGTTTGGCTTTCGTAAGACTCCCCTGCGAGACGGTTGTATCAGGAGAGGCCTCCAGGCATTCTCCGCAACCGGTAGACGGCCTCTTCCCCTCCTTCCCCCACTGTCTGACTTGCCTAACCAGCTTACCTAATAGCGCAGTGTCGGACACGTTGCCCCGCATTCAGCTCAGGAGGTACCCCCATGGCAAATGTCTTCACGGATGGGGCATGGCCAGTTGGTGATTCAGCATACACGCTACCTCGAGATCCTGGGATCCGTCACTGTCGCTGCGCATCAGTGCTTGTCGTGCCAGGGGGAACACATAGATTCACAATTGTACTGTTGCAGCGTGACTACAGTTACCACTTCCGCAACTCAGGACTCTGCCAACTCTGCAAGCCTCGAAGCACTCCCACATTTTTCGCAATTAGCGCCACCCCTTACCCAGTTCTCCACCTTCTGATAACACATTTTCCTGACTTGAGTTCCCGTCCAGTACGGCTTCGCACCGATGAAATGGCGGAGCCGCTCTGACAACTCCTTTCGCTCTAGGGTGAACGTCGCACCGTGTAAGTGCTGGTAGTGTAGTGCAGAGGGGGTTGAGGCGCTACCGTTCCGATGCAATGCAGTGCATCAAAGCTGCTCCAATCTTCGTTCTACTGATTCTTAGCAACCTGCAGCCTGATCCAACTCGTACGCTCGTTCGATTTCCAGGAGAGCTGGCTTGAATTCCAGACTGATAATATCAAATTGTACAAGTTTCCGGCTGTGGAAAGCCGCATTCTTTCACGTCCGTGAACGCACGGCATGTGCAAGCGTTCTGGAATAAAAGCTTCGCTGGTCTTTGCCATCTACTTTTGCAGGCATCTATGGCGAAACTGCTTGCAGTTTCGCCATAGATGCCTCCAGCTGCCCTCACATCAACGTATCAGACTGCCGTTTTGAGTGATAGCGTGGGGGGGGGGCCATGCGTAGTTCATGCGGGAGGCTGGACTCGGTGTCAGGTATAGGTATAAAACGTCGTGTGCGTGCGACGCAGCAACCTGCAAGTTACAGTTCACAAGATTACGGAATGAGGAACCTTACATGCAGTGTTCCAGGAAGCGAAAATTTGGAAGCGACGGAGCCTGTTTCCTAAGTTTGATGTACGAGAACGTCGTCCCTGCCACCGGCTCGCGTGAAATCCGCTCCGGGCCTTTTCCTGTGGTGTCGAGACCACGCGCCTCCTCTGCCTTCAAAAAGAAAAGCGTGCCCCCAGCGGTCGGTTGCTCTTTCTGGGAGGCACTCTGTGAGGGGTTTTTGTAAGAATCGTGCTCGTCGTCGCACGATTTTTCCCTGATGAGAATACGTCCACCCGTTGCCAACCTCAAAAGTGTCGCTCCTGCTTTCGGACCAGTCTTTCGCTGCGCGTTCCCTTGCCCTGGACTGTGGAGGTGGCAGCTGGCCTGCTCATGCGTCATCGGCTTGCACCGGTGGCCGTCCCCACTCGCTGGTGCCGAGGTTGGATTTCTGCTGTGCAAAGGAGAGTCCTCGTCGCCGCTCCGCACAGAGCAGTCATCCTCGTTCTCTGCCGATTGGGGATTTCCGTGCCTCGGAGAGCGTGCGACCCCTGATCTCTCCACATTTCTCAACACACCCAGCAGAGGCCGCCCCCACCGTATGGGTTGAAAGGAACCCAGCCCTAGCCATCCATCGCTCTCGTCTACTGAGGTGGGTTCCTTGCTTTGGTATCCGGGAAACCTGGAGAGTGCGCCAGCCTCCGCTTCGCAGCCTTCACAAGGGAAGCCCTGGGGAATGCCTCCCTCCATCTCCCCGCTCGAATGCGGGGTCGCGCTCAGCAGCTCGTCACGCTGGGTGGTGTCGTCGGGACCGAGCCCGTCAGCGAGCGGCTGTAACTCGCCACACGACGGAGACTCGAGCTCGCTCGCCGACAAGGGCGAATGAACGGCGAGGTTCGCCCTTTCCTCTGCACCCTCTGGCCACTCACAGCCCTCCAGAGCAAACAAGAATTCCTGTTTACTGGGTGTGCGTCCACCGTATCTTGAACGCCTGTGCCCTCTCAAATGCGCATCAGCTCTCGCGCCACCAAGAGTAATCCCACGGGCGCCGGCGCTGCGGGCCCTGTCCGCCAACCTCCCCGGCAGCCACTCTGCATTTTCGACGCCTGCCACACACTCGCACGATCGCAGCACGCGAAGCAAATGCATCTCTTGAGAGCGCATAGGTGCAGCGTAGTCGCGGTCTGCCGTGGCTGCGCCCTGCGCCAACGAGCGCTCTCCACGTCTGGTCTCCTGGCCTTCCCACAGTTGCTGTAAAGGCTGACCCGCCCCCTGCGCTTGGGTGGACGCGCGGCCGACGCCCTCAGGCACCGCCGGCTCTCTGTGAGCCTCGCCGCTGACGCTAGTCATGGCTCTGTCATTGGGCACGCACGGGCCGCCTTGGCTGTCGCCTGCTGGCGAGCCCGGGGCAGCAGGAGGAGTCTCGAGGCCGACGAAGACTGCAGCGCCGGCCTGCAGTCGGGGATAGAGCCGCGGAAGGAACGACGGAGAAAGGAGCGGGCAACGCGAAGTGGAAGCCGCTGCAACAGATCTGGGCAGGTCGCTCAGGTGGATGTAGACTTCATTGACAAGATTGTTAGGGAAGAAAGAGGGAACGTGGAGCGGATGCGTGCACACCACGCGAAGATTGGGAAACTGCTGGAACCCGTAGGGATCCATACAGAAGGCGCTGAACGCAGCATCGCATAGACAGTCCATCAAACACATCTCCTTTCGCGTCTGCTGCGATATCATTAGCATATGTGCATACAAGCGCGTATTCTTGTGGCGCAGCACATATGTCTCGCTCATATATACAAATATATTTACTTCTGAATAGATATATATATACAGATATATGGCTTTGCTCCCTGATAGAGAGAGAGCAACCGAGGGGGCGCAGGGGTGCGAACAGAACTGCTCGATGTGAGCTGGCGGTGAGCATTCGTTTCCGGCTCGTCGGCCCGCGTTTCCCCATGTTCGCCGAAAACCATTTGTGAGCCGGACGGACACTGTGGCATGGCCCCTGCGTGCCTCTCCTCTCTGGCGCTTTCTTTTTCCTGCACTTTGGGTCATCGTCTCTCACCGAGCGGCGAGGCGCAAGAGCGTAAAGAGGGCGTCGTAGTCGGGAGCCACCGCAACATAGAGCGTTTCGGGGTGGAGCACGACTTGCTGCATGAGGAATCCAGCGGAAGATTTACTTGAGGAGAGAAAAAAGAGGCTGCATGTCGGGAACGTTTTCTCGCGCGTCGCACTCTCCGCCTGCGCCTCGTCGTCCAGCCCCGCATCTGCGCGCGACGCGTGAGAGTCGCCGTCTCCTTTCGACGCGTTTCGGTTGAGACCAAAGAGACTGTGAAGCGAAGGCGACAGCCTCAGCTGACGCTCATCTACTGCGGCTGGGAAGTACCAATGCGGAAGGGGAGGCGGGGTCACTCCGGACTTTACTAGTCTGCGAAGAAGGGCGAGGACAGCAGCAGGAAAACGCGCACATGCACTGAAACAACAAAGCCAAGCGCGGCAGCTGAAACGGAGCGCAGCAAGGCGCGCAACAGCCAGCCGCAGCTGCTGCAGAGTCGCGGCAGAAACCGAAGAGCCGAGAGGTATCCAGCGAGGCGGAGGTGCGAAGGCCGAGGCAACGAAAAAACGCGTTGCCAACCAAGTCCCCGTCGCAAAGTCTATGGATAGATATATGTACAGTTGTGTGTAGTAAGTCTCTGTCTACATATATATATATATATATATATATATATATATATATATATATAGGCGGCAGGGACACGAGCGCAAGGCGGCGTGGGAATCAGCCGGTTCGCGAGCAAGGTGTCTCTATCGCGCTGCGCAAAAACGAACCCGAAGCCGCGATATTTAGGGAGTAGGCCAGCGCTAGACCCTAAACCCTTGCGCGGGTGGCCTTAGGAGGCTGAGGGCGGGAGACAGGAGGTGTGCGGTCAGGGCAGGCCGATGCCCAGGAGGTCGACAGACTCACTTGGTGGAGGCAAAAACGACACCGGGGGGGTCCCAGACGTGAAAAAGCGTCCCCTGTTTTTTCTGAACGAACCACTCGCGTATTTCCCGCTGAAATGCTTGCTGCAAGGCCCCGTACCACCAGCCTCTGTCCCCTGCCCGCCGCGCGGGCCTTCGCGCCGCCTCCCTCATCAGCTCCTCCTCGGCGCTGCGAGGTGATCCTTCGTCGCCTGCCTCCTCGTGGTTGTCTTTCCCGGCTTCAGGGAACGCTTCGCTGTCGTCCGAATCCCGCGAGAGAGGGTGTCCCAAGGCTCCAGCGCTGGGCGAGGCTCCGAAGGCCGTCACCGCCGTGCGAGGCGCGCCGCCGGCGAGGCGGGGGCTCCTGATGAACCGCTCACGCGAGTGGAGACACGGTGGAGAGGCGGCAAGCGCCGGCGCGGAAAAACTTCCAGGACTGGAGAAAGATCGCAAGGCACCAGTTGGGCGCTTGTCGCCACAATCGACCGCGCCATTGAGAAAAACGCCATTCTGGCGAGAAGGTCGCCGCAGGGCAGTGGCCTGGGGGGCTGCGACCGATGTGGAGCGTCTCGGCGCAGCCGCTTGGGGAAGAAACACAGCAGGATGCGAAGCAGAGCGAAGAGCGAAGAGGCGAGCGTGCTGGGATGCAGAATTCATGGTGGCCTTGCGGGCTAGAAAAGGTGAAGAGGCCGCTGAAAAAATGACAGGCTGGCGCAGTGAAGCGCGGCACGGACGGTGCAGCCAGACGTCGAGTGAGGCTCTGCGCACAACCTTCTTTAGCCTTGGCGTGGGAATTGGAGTGAAAATGGATTCTACGGAGAAGTTAGGGGCAGCAGCGCCGATGAGCCCCAACGATCCAGCTGCTTGCCATCCTCGTTATACTGCGCCGGGGAACTGAGCGGAGTTGGGCACTGCGGACAGTGAAAGGAGAGACAGTCGAGCTGTCCGGCTTTCCTCCGATTTCCTCGCGAACGTGTGGAACGCTGCGAAGCTTGCAGACCTTTTGAAGGACGACAAGACGATTCGCAGCGTGGGCTTCCCTCCGCGGAGTCGTTGAGTAAAGTCACGCGTAAAGTGGTGTCGCGCGGCAAGCCGTCGAATCCAGAAGCAGCGAGGGAATCAGGGAGACAACAGGAAAAAGATTCATGAAAGGGTACTGAATCACCAGAGATCCGAGAAAAGAGATCCTTTAGTGAATCTCGAGAGGCGGCCACTCTACAGAGACTTGAATGCGGGAGACTGGAACGAGAGGCGAGAGACACGGACGGGAGAGCCGCGGCTGCATGCGCGTCTGGGGTGAAGCTGATTCCGCAAATCGTTTCGTGTCTTGTTTTCGCTATGTGCCTTGAGAAATACCGGGTCTCCTCGCGTTTCAAGAGGGCGCTGAAAGGATTTCTGTAGGCCCTCTCTGTCCAGATACCCAAGAGCGGAATGCCACAAGAAGGAGGAAGGTTCTGTTGTGTGTACTTTCCTCGCGATTGCATGTTTTATGCGGTGGGGGTTTCGGCGCACAGCTGCGCCCGCCGCGACACAGTGCAGAGTTCCAAGCTCTAAAATTAATTGTACCGCTGTGAGATTCGATGCGTCCACGAAATTGAGGCCTACAGTCCGAAGCGACTCTGGAGCGGCCGCCACGAAAGATGCCGCCTTGTCAGTCACCCTTAAAACGACAACGACGCCGAGGCGTGTGGTGCGCGCCTCTAGTTTTCGATTTTCTGAAGTCTAGTCTCGATGTGCTTTCTTCTTTCCGTGCCCTATACTGCAAGCCCGACTCTCTGAGAGTGAGAGATCACTCGCAAGCCTTGTGAAGCACCATAGTCCTGCAGAAAAGTTCGCTGCTCGAGGCCAGTATCAATGGCTGCCTCGTGTTCGTCGCTGTCACTGGTATATATCCTCTCAGGTCCAAAAACCACGCTCTAGGCTTCTGTCGGCGAGTCGCTCGTGAGCAGTACTGTCGTGACTTCTGCCCCCCCGTTCGTGGTACGCGTGGCGATCAAGGCAGAGTTCTACATTCTTAAGAGAACGATTGGGCGCGGACAATAGGGGTCGGTAGCGTGCTCATGTTAGGCTAGTCGCCGTGCAGCAGATATCTTCGAAATCGACTGCTAAAGTTTAGTTACTGTACCGCGTAGGCTGCAGGATTCAAGAGAAGCTCACGCGCAGCAGGGCACCTGAAGATCAGTCTGGACCTTAGACACAAAACACGGTAGCCAACTCTTCGAACTACCCTTCCCGTTGAATCGCTGGACAGAAGCAGCGTTCACGTTTTGGACGGCGTTGGCATTCACGAAGGCTTGCCAGACGTAGTCGCTTTCTACGCCTGGGCAAGCGTTTCTCAACCGAGCCACGCTAATGCACTTTTGGGCCGCGGCTCACGAAGTCTCCGGCGAGTCGGCGTCTAGAGCGTTCCGCGTAGAAAAGCACCTGGCGCTGTCAATTCGAAGGTAATGGCCATGCTCGATCCCTGAATAATGAGAGATCTCCTGACTACCTCTCGAAAAAGCCTGACTCCGCCCCTGTCGCACTAGACTAGGAAGCCATGAACGCAGGCGTTCAGCGTGTGTGTCCATGTCAGTCGTGTCGGGACAACTCCCCTGCTTTTCGTGTCTTTGTTCCGGCCGAGTCAGCCATGAGGGTCCGTCCATTTCTAGTAATGAGTCTAAGATGTCCAGTTTATATGGACCTTGCAGAAGGTGCTCATTTGGTTGTCTTGTCCCTCTACAGTCGGAGCATCGGGGAGGCCCCCACAGCACGCATCAGGCTGGCGAGCCGTAAGAGGCGCTTTCGGCCTGGGCACGCCAAAACTGTTTTCTACCAAAACGCCGCGAAGACGCGTTCACTCCTCCGTGGACTGCTCGCCGCTGGAGACATGGCTGATGGCACACGGCGTGAGGGCGTTTGTCAAGAAGCGATTGAGCGCCTCGCTTTCACTCGTGTTCGCGGTGTAAACGGGGTTGGCGAGCTCCGCACAAAGCGCCAGAAAGCGGTGAAGAACCTCCTCGCCGACCCCGTCGATGACGCTCGCGCGGGCGTTTTGGGTGGCCGCAGGACCCGCCTCGGGGTATGCGACAGGGCTCGGCGCGGAAGGCTCGCCCGAAGCTGCCGCGGCCTGGGAAGTCCCTGTCTGGAAGCACACAGTGCACGCGATGCAACACACGCTGAACCTAGCCGCGACACGCCTCTCAAAACGCCAGAAAAGACGAAGGGCATCCGCTTTTGCGCGCGTGCTGCCTCGGCCCCGGTGCGGCCTCTGGTCTGCTTGTCCAGGGACGCCAGTCGACCCCCGGCGCAACCGGTCGCTCTGAGGCGTCGCTCCTGAACCCTAAACTCCTCGAGGCCTTTGAGTGAAGTCCGCGACGCATTCAAAATCCAGTCCCACGCACCTTTTTGTTCTTCGCGCTCCCCCCCTTGGTCGGCTCGTGCGCGGGGGGAGCTCCCTGCCCCGCGGCGGGCAGCTCCTTCGTGAGCGCGCGCAAGTCACTCCAGAGTCGGTAGACGGCTTTGACGGCTTGCGCTCGCCTGGCGGTATGCACGCGGAGGCTGTCCTCGTGATTGAGCTCCTGAATGAATTCGAGGGCGCCTACGCGGCGGCCTGGCGCGCCGCCGAGCTCTATCCGCCCTGCGCCGCTCAGCCCGCCCACACGACTTCCCAGAAACGCCGAGGACGAAAAGGAACAGAGCGCGGAGCTGCCAGACTGCGAAGGCCCGAGGACGGAGGCGACTTGCGCGGGGCCGCCAGAGGCGCCGGCTCGGAGACTCCCCGCGGAGAACGGCCGAGGCGCGCTGGACAGCCGCGACGCCCTGCCTCCGCCCCTCCACCGTTCAGGGTGCCGAGCAGGCCTGCACTCGAGCGGCCGCTGAAACCCGTACCGGCGGGGCGCGGGCCCTCCAGCCACGCGCGGCGCCGCGCGCGGTACGCAGCCCCGGCCGAGTCGGCGCCGTCGCGGGAAGCCGTCTGGGGAATGCTGCCATCACTCAGAAGCAGAAAGAAACGATACAACGTGTTACTCACCACTCGGTACGTGGCCAGGTTCTCCTCCGTCGCCCACGACGGCGGGCAGGCCTGAGGCAGGAGCTGCGCCGCCGGAAGCGCGGCGGCTTGCGCCGGAGTCCAGGCTCCGCGGCCGCCTCGAGGGACCTGAGAGTCAAGAAAGAAAAAGACGACGCAGCGCGCGCTCTCGAAAGAGCAAGTCTCACAGACGCAGGGACAGCATCGGGAAGCGCCGGCTGCCGGCTTTGCCCCGCTGCGTGAGTGTCCTGGCGCAAGTGCCGCTTCAGGTGCCTGGCAGTGCGCGAGGCGGCCTCTGCACGCGTCGGGGCGCGTGCCAGGTCGCGCGGCTCCAGCGCGGTCGCCCCAAAGTTCTGTCGCAGCGGTCCCGTACCTGCCGGCCGAGCTTCTTGAACAGCAAGCTTAATTCGAGAAGCCGACTCCGGCTGTACTGACCCAGGTACACGGTAGCCTCGCAGCCGGTCTCCGCGAGGGCCTCGTCCCCTCTGGGGTGGTCCTCGCCTCCCTCCGGGCCTCTCTCTCCGCCCGCGAGCCCTTCTCTGCCCGTCCTCGCGGAGGGGCTTGAGACGGAGGCCTCGTGGGCCACGGACGACGACGACGCGCTGCCTTTCTCTTTCGCTCCTGCTTCGGGAGAGAGCCCCGCCGACCGCGCGGACCCGCTCAGCTGAGCAGAAGCGCCGGAGACTAGGGCGAGGCTGCTTCTTTCAGATCTGTCTCCTTTTTCAGCCTTGGCGCCTTTTTCAGCTTTGTCTCCTTTTTCGGCCTTCTCTGCCGTGGCGCCTCCTCCCGCCGCCAGCGTCCTTCCGCGTGCGCACGCCAGCAGCACCACGGTGTCGCAGTCGGTCTGCGGCGCGGCGAGCGTCCACTGGCGCGCTGAGGCGTCGAGCGCCGCGTTTTCAGCCGAGTCAAAGGGCGCGGGCGGCAGGCAGATCCAGGCTAGCCGCGAAGGCCCCTCCGTGAAGGCCCGCCACGCGGCCTCGAGGGCTGCCTCATCCGGCTGAGCGAAAAAAGCCGAGGAGACATGCGCCCCCGCAGAGGTTGGCGCGGCAAGCCCGGCGGCTGGCGCCGGCGCCGGCGCAGATGAGGGGGGCGGTAGACCGGAAGCCTTCAGGGGCGTCGGGGTCGCTGCCGCTCCGCTCGCGGCGGCCTCGACAGCCGGCTTGGCGCTGCCAGGCAGAAGGAATGGGTTGCGAGAGAGGCATGCGAGGGCGCGATGCCGCGGCACGTGCGAAGCCAGAAGCGTGTGGAGGAAGTCCGCCGTCGCCCGGTCTTCTCGCTGAAACGAGTTGAAGAGCGCACACCGGGCGCGGAGAGAAGAAAGGCAAGCTAGCAGCGAAGGCAGGGCCAGCTTCGTATCTGAAAGAGAAGCAGCGCACAGGACGCCTCCCGTCCGGCTGCACGGGAAAAAGCCCCAGGACTCGCGTGGTCGCGTCCAGTTTTGTGTGTGCTTCGCGAGCGAAAGACTTGCGTCGGCGGGCAGTGCGCAGGGGCAGAAGCCGCACAGTCAGACTTGGTCTCAGGAGTGAAGCATACGCAGCAAGCTGCACTCCGCACTTGGCGGCCCCGCGACGGTAAACTCGGCTAAGAGGGGTCACCTGGATTCGGCGAGGCGAGTTCCCAGTCTTCAGTCCTGTTTTCCTCCCTGGCGACGACCGCGGCGAGGAATTTAGTGACTGCAGCGGGCAGTTTTCCCGTGTCTAGGGCGGCCTGGCTACCTCTCTCTCCTTTGTCTCCGTCCCTGGCACCCTGGGATCCGCCGCCTGTCCCCGCGAAGGCCGGAGGCACAGAGAGGCCTCCCGCGCCCCTGCCGCCTCCTCCGCCCTGGCTGATTTTTTCGGAGCCCGCAGTGATGAAGACGCCGGCGCTCTTGAGAGACTTCCTCTGAAGGCCGGCCGTCTCCTCGACTGCCGCGCCAAACGCGCAGATCATCATGACGGCGGCCTTTCTCGCGGCGGTCGCAGGCTGGCACGCCTCCTCCAGCAGAAAGTAGGTGAGGAGACCGCGCAGGCCTTCCTGGTAGAGCGCCACGAGAAGCTCGAAGTCGTGGCCGCAGAGAGCCTCGGTGAACGCCGAGAGGCTACGCACGGTGCCCACGTATTTCCCCACCTGCCGCATCCAGTGCCGGTCTCGGCAGCGCCGTTCGTCGGGTCGAAGCACCGGCGGCGACGGCGCGCGCAGGTTCGGGTCGACGAGGCGCAGAGTCTGTCTCTCCAGGCGAGCCCGGTCTGTCCCCAGTCTCCGGGCCTGGAGATGCAGAAGCCCGAGGCGCGCACTCAAGAAAGGGAGCACCGCCGCGATCCTGCCGACGCGCGGCACCAGGTCTGCCGCAAGGAAACTCGCCCGCACGTAGTCGCCCTTTTTGAGCAGCACGTCGAGCAGCTCCACGCCCAGGCGCAGCCGTTGCTCTTGCTCCGGCACGTACAGGTTGGGCTCCGGCGCGCCCGAAGAGACAGGGGGAGAGGGTGCCTCCCACTCCGGGCCGCCGCCTCCTGGCGGCTGCAGGAAAGGAGGACAGGTGCCACGCAAGCGGTTTTCTTGCGCGACGAAAGCGAGAAAGTGCGAATAGGGCATTGGTGTCCTCGCCACTTGCAGCGACAGCGGAAGCAACTCTGCGGCGAACGCGCTGAGAGGCGCAAGCAGAGAAGAGGGGGGAACCTCGACAGAGAAGGTCTGCGACGACGACCTAGCAGGCGAAGGCGCCGCGGGTCGGCAGGTCGCCTCGCTGGGCGACACCGCGCGAATCAGGCTCATGACGACAGCCGCGTCGAAGTCGGCTCCAAACGCGGAGGGCGAGAGGAGCCCGGCTCCGCTGAGGAGAAGGCCCTCTGCAGCCCGAGGCTCCGCGGGACGAGAAACAGTCTCCTCCAGCTTGGAGCGTGCGTCGCCAGTCTCCTCCGCCTGCGAGACGCAGCTGGTCGCTTCGCGCTTTCCGCCTTCGGAGGCGTTGACGGCGTGGCGCGGGAGAGGCGTCTCGGACTCGTCCCCGGCTCCGTGCGACGCTTCGTGTTTGAGGAAGTTTGCATCTAGTCGTTGAATGGCTTCGATGAGAAGGTTTTGGAGCAGCGACAGTCGCGCGAACTGAGACCCTCCTGCGGCGTACGCGACGGAGGACAGAGGGAGGGCGCAGCCTTTCTTCCCGGTTTGCGCCATCTCCGCTGCATTCCTGCACAGCGGAAGGCTCAGAAGGCCTTCGTCTGCGTGGACGCAATCCTCCCTCCTTCGCGCTTTGCCGCGAAGGCCAGACGCAGCGGAGCGTGGCAACGCGCGCCCTGCTGCCTTGCGCTCTGCGGAGGCTCTTGGATTCCCGCTGCCCTCGTCGCCCTCTCTGGCGTCGCCCCGCCTCGCCCTTTCCTGCTGCTCCGCGAAGAGCCAGATGGACTGCGAGAGAGGGCACCCGGCCCTTGCCTTTTCCCCCCTCTCTCGCGAGACTTGCGCAGAAAGCGAGGCGAGCACCTCCTTCTTGCCGGACGCGAGGGAGGGCGTCGGTGGAGTTGGTACTCCGTCCCGCATGCTGCCCGAGCGAGAGGACGGCAAGAGAGTTTTCTGTGGGCTGGTGAGCAGAGCGCAGAGCTCCGCGAGGCGCGTTTCCCCGGCCGCGGGACGTCCAGCGCCTTCGGCAGCACAGGTCGCAGGCGCGCAGCCTGCTCTTCCGGCCTCGGCTTGGGAGGCGTCGCTCTGCGTGGCGCTGCGCGTGTCTGCGCCGGCCTCCTCTGCGAGGCGGTGGGCGAAGAGCTGGGGCTGCGAAGCGAGAAGGAGATAGACGGCCTGGCAGGCCCTGACGAACTGCAGCGAGTTCTGCAGGTGCAGGTGTTCCGAATACCTGAGCGCGCCCAGGGCCGCGCCGAAGGCCTCGCGGAGGCGACCCTCCAGCAGAAGCGCCTCGACGCGAGTGAGGAGGCCGTCGACCACCAGCAGAGGCGCGCAGGCGGTGGCCAGACTGCGGCGGCGCTCCAGAGGCGGCGGCGGCGCAGGGGCGAGCGCTGACGGCGGGCAGGGAGGTGGCGCAGGAGTCGGCAGAGGTGAGAGTCCGAGCGAGGACGCCGACGCAGAGGCGCTCCGCAGCGAGGATCGAGTAGAGAGCGCTGCGAGCGAAGTGAACGAATCCGGGCGCGAAGGCGAAGGCGAGAGGCGAGTCCGCGAGAAAGCGCCTGGCTCAGAGGACGCCCGGTGGCCTGACGCGCGCTCGAGGAGGGCGTCAACGAGCGATGACGCCTCCGTTCGAGACAGCTGGACAGCTGCCTGGCTTAGGCGGAGATAAAGCTGAAGCCTCAGCTGCAGAATAACGGAAGAGCAAGGAGCGAGGAAAGCACGCAAACGGGCGTTGAGCAACTCTAAAGGGCGTCCAGCAACGCAGACGGGTGTTAAGGAGATATCTCGGCGCCCTTTGTACTGCGTGTGCCTCCTCTCCTTCGCTTCCACATCGCTTGACCTGCGTACATCACGCGAATGCCTCACTAGGACGGAAGCCGCTGTCTGTTCCCGCGTCGCCTCCGCGTTCGCTGAGCTTGTCTTTACACCTTCTTTGAGAGCCTCACGGGGGCTCTCGCGGTCCACAGCGGGCCCTTGGATGCCAGTCTTCGCTAAAAGTGTTTCTCTAGAATGGTACGCGGCGACAATGATCTCGCTTTCGCAGCTCTCTGAAACACGAACGCGAAGCGGACTGTCGCGTTGCGGGGAAAGACTTGACTTTTGGTGAGTTAAAAAACTCGTGAGCACTCCCGCATGGGCGGAGCGTTCCTCCTCACACACGCCGGCTACGACCCCCCTCCCCCCCGCCTTCAACTACCCCGTCAAACGGCTGTCTGCTTTCTGGTCTTTCGTTTTTCGGCGGCGCTCTCTCTCCGCGCCCTCAAGCGCGGAGCGTTCCGCGAGAGCGCCTGTGTTGTGTGCTCCAGAAGGCGCGCGAAATGAGCAAAGCTCCAACAATCTCTTGTTCTACCTCGGGCATGGGATAGAGAATGTCAACGCCAGGGGGCCTGAAGGCGAGGGTCTCCTCCTCGTCACGCTCGTCTGCAGCTGACTTCTCTCCTGTTCGTTCTCGAGGCCGCGATGCGCTCTTGGCTTCGCCCCTTCCTGCGTGCCCTGATGCCTCTTCGCCGGCTCTGTTTCCTTCGTTCGCGCTAGGCACGCGACGCCGAGGCGCGACGCAGGGCCGCGAAGAGTCGAGGCGCAGGCCGCGGAGGCGCCGCGCTGCCAGCTCCGCCGCCGCTTGAAGCACCACAAACGCCTCCCTCGGCGTCGCCTTCGCCTCATACACACTCGCCAGCAGCAGCAGCGCCCGCAGGAGCGCCTCCCACGCGAGGGCCCTGACCGAGTGCATCCGCGCAGGCTCGCCAGAAAAGCTTATCAATAGTCCGCTCGCAGCGATGATCACTCCAAGCATGATGCTACTGATCAGGATAGCATCTGAGCGCTACGAGTTGGACTGCTGGTTTAGATCTTGAAGATCTCTGTTCACGGACTCCAAGCAGGCGCGCTGGCGCAGCGCGAGAACAGGGTGTTTAGCTGCAGGTGCAGCGACGTGTGTATCTGCGTGCTTTGAAGTTTTTCGCTTTCTCAGCTGACTGGGCCGGCGTAGGTGTGGTCGGGGGCGTCTGGGGGGCTTGGAACGTATACGCAGTCTGTCCACTCCGCTGTGTTTATCTTTTTTCCAGACGGCTCTGTTCGCGAGCGTAGGTGTGTTGCGTAGTGTGTCTCATATTTGCGGCTGCGGGTGGCGGCGTCTCTGTTCGCTACTGAGCAGCTGTCCGTGCTGCGGAAGCGCCGCAGGGAGCCTGGCTTTCGCATCCTCAGCTCGCCCCCTTTTTGTGACTTTCTTAGTTCCTTCATGTGCATCGGAAAACCTACACACGTGTAAGGCCTCCATGCGGGCACAGATACGGGCGCATGCCTCACTTTCTGCATGCATCTATATCTCTGTAGGTCTTAATCCAAACAGAAATCCAGATATGTATATGCGTATAGCATGTCTGTATATGTGAAAGATATCGCTTGCTTTGCGCTTCTTACCTAATAAGATGGAGATCCTGCGCCCGCTGAGCAACCTCGAAAAAGGACGCCCCTCCTGCTTCACTTTTCGCGCTGACCGGGAGCGGCTGTTCGCCCGCGCCCCCCGCGGGGCCTGAGGCCCTGCCGCCGCCGCTTCCCGCCTGTCGCGATCCCCGGCTCGCTGTCGCAGAGACTGGAAGCGAAAGCGCAAGCGAAAACGACGCAGACACACACGCCGTCTCACGTCGGCGCAAGAAATGTCGACTCACATGCACATACAGCACGCGGCGCGGGGCTGCCTCGGCAAACTTGCTTTCGAGGGAGCGACTGGCGTCGTGGCGCAAACGGATAGTGGAAAAAAGTCGGAAGACTCTCGCATACTTAAGGGCGACCTCTACGGCTCCACGCTGGAACGATGCAGGAGCCGTTAGGGTCCCCCGTATAGACGTATCGGAGTAAACGCGTATACACATACACATTTCAATATATTCCTATATCTATGCATATGCGTATAGTTGTATGTATATATATATATGTATATATATAGCGTGCAGTTATATGCTTGACTAGTTGAGGAAATCATCAGGTGTAACAACATGTCTGTATCAACAGGAGAGAGAGAGAGAGTTCCACCTGTGTTTTCGTTCATTCGAGTTTCTTCGAGCCCTACCCGGAGAGGCCTCTGGAAGGAGCGGAATCGGTCGCCCTCCCTCGTGCTGCCGGTCCGCGAGGATGTCCTTCGCAAGGCTGAGCAGGAACGCTTCGAGAGCCGAGAGGCGCTCAAGGCGCTCTGAATGGTACTGAAACTGCGAATCAGGACGAGACGAAACCCGTAAAAGGACTGTTTGCGGCTTCCAAGTTTCGCGCTGACGCAAGTCTAGGGTTTAGGTTGTAGGGTTGCACCGTGATTCTCGGGTGAGCAGCGATGTCACCGTAGGGCATCTAACTTCGCCGCCCTTCAATTCCTTGGACTGCATCAGCGTCTCCCTGTCGGCTCATTACTCTTTTGGTATTGAACAAGATTCAGTCAGGAACGTTAGTTCACCGTCAGATGTTGCAGGTGCATGTCTCCCTCCGGTCGTCAGTTCTTTGTGGCTCACTCTGTCGCCTAGATGGACGGGCAGCCTTTCGTCAGCGGCGAAGCAGCACTGTGCCCGCGCGAGAGCGAACAAGAAGGCGTTTTCACGCCCCAAGCTCTCTTCCTGCTGCCTAGAGGGAAAGGCGCAGACCCACACGGAGACGCACGACAGATGAAGAATCACGCATGAAGACGCGCACCCGCCTCGCCTTGTGAACCCCGCTCTCGAGGGCTAGCGGGACCGACGGGCGCGAGATACATCAAGGCTACCGCCGGAAGGCGGCACGGAGCCTCTGCCTCCACGACGGCGATCCTGCAGATGCATGTATGCAGGGCATACACGCGTTCCAGCGGATTCACCGGTGCAACAGATATCTCCGGCGAGCTTGCGCAGGCCTCGCATCTGCGCAGAGCTCTCAGCGCATAGAGTGAGCAAACGCGAGTGCCACGGAAGCCAGAGGGCAAGGCTGGAGGCCGAAGCCTCCGAAATGCTTTGAGCGTGCAACGAGTCAAAGGGTCTTCACCGCGAGGCCCCGTTGTGTGTGAGGGCGCCGGGTTCAACTGAGTCGCGCGAGGAGCTCGCGTGGTCTCTTCGCAGTCGCTCTTGGGAAGAAGACGCGCCTCGCCTCAAAGCGCCGGAGAACAGGACTCACGGCGAGAGAGCCAAGGCCAGCGTAGCCTCGAGCGCCCGCGCGTTCGTAGCGGAGTGCGGAGGCCTGAAGTTCACGAAGCCGTCCTCGACGCGCGGCCGATTCAGCGCACCGCCGACCGCCGAAGCAGAGGGAGAGGCCGCAGCAGACCCGGACGCAGAGGAAGCGTGAGAAGACGGCTGCTGGGCCGTCGAGGACGACACGCCGGGGACGTGAACCAGGCCGCAGGAGCCCTGCGGCTCTAACGTCTCGTCGAGGCAGTCCCGCGAAAACGCCGAGCTGCCGTGCGTGTCCTGACCTTGCCACACGCACATCAACTGCCAAAACGCAGCCTGGAGGTCACCCACGCTGCACGCAGCACATCAAGCGAACAAGCTCGGAGTGGCCCCTGCGCCCACAACAGACCCAGACGCGCAGAAAAGATCCAGGCGCGCGGGCCCGCTTTCCCCCCTCTTCTTCCGTGTCTCTTTTCTTGGTTTGCTTCTGACCTCGTGAGCAGCAGAGCCCGTCGGATGCGGCCCTCGGTGGCTGCGCGCAGGGACCGGCAGACCTCCGCGGCGACGAATTCGGCGAGGGCGAAGAGTGCGTGGGCGTTGTCTGCGTGGCTCCGCGCGTCGAGGAGGGTTTGGCCAAACCAGAGAAGCGCCTCGAGGAAGCGCTGCATGTTGGCGCCGGCGACGCGCGTCTCTGACGCTTCAAAGAGCGCATGCAGCCGGCACCCCACCCGCAGGCCCAACTCGGGCAGGCGGTGCCGCCAGAAGCCGTCGCTTCGCCACGCAAAGAAGCGCGGCGACGACGTCTGCGCAGGCCCGGCCTGCGCCAGGATCTGCGCCACGAGCGCCCCCGCGAACCGCGCCGCCGAGAGGTGGGCATCCAACGCGTTGAAGTACCCCAGCCGCGCCGCAAAGTACAGAGGTACCAGGCTCTGCAGAGATAGGCGAGTCGAGAAGCCGCTCTGAGGAGAGACAGACGCAGAGGAACGCAGATCGGCCGACGCAGATCGAGAGGCCCCAGGCGGCTCGCCCTGCGGCGGTCGGCTCTGAATCGGCAGCTCGCTTCCCCGCGAGAAGGAGGAAGGCAACTGGGAGAAGTTCGCGGGGGTCGCAGGGGGAGCGGCGGGCGAAGAGGGGATCAATCGCTCGCCCCCGAAGGCGCTCGCGTGCGCTTGTCTGGAGAGGGAGACGAGGCAAAGAGACTCGTCCGCAGAGGCCGCGGACGTCCAGTTTGTCACGCCTCGGCGCGAGTCTGGGCGAGCGGCGGAGCCTACGCTTAGGCCGTCGTG
The DNA here is from genome assembly GCF_002563875.1 of Besnoitia besnoiti. NCBI lineage: Eukaryota > Apicomplexa > Conoidasida > Eucoccidiorida > Sarcocystidae > Besnoitia > Besnoitia besnoiti. Next base: position 186,809 of record NW_021703916.1, read on the forward strand.
GCTCGTCGGCTTCTCTCCGAGGCCTGCTTTCTGTCGAAGGCAGTCGCGGGTCGCATCCGGCGCGTGGTTGCTCTCCGAAAAAGCCTCGAACAGGTCGAGCTGCATGTAAACCGCACCCAGTGCCTCGCGCCACGCCTTCACGGCGAGCCGCGGCCGGCCTGAGACACACAGCAAATTCCCCTTCTCGAAAAGCGTCAGCGCCAGAAGATCCGTCTTCTGGTGTCTACGCAGAGCCCCTTCAGCCGCGCGGTACGCCTCCAGCAGCGCCTGCCTCCGCGCTTCCGCGCCCGCGGAGACAGGAGGCGAACGCGATCGGGTCACCAGAGACGCCGACGAAGGCGGCAGCGGCGACGAAGCAGATCGCGAGCCGCAGGGCGAACCCGAACCTGACGAACTCGGGAGCAACGCACAGGCGACGGCGCCCTCGGCACAAGAATACACTGAAGGGTCAGGGCAAAAGGACGCGGACGATGAGTTGCCGTGGCTTGGGGCGTTTGGAGGAGACTCGCGAGGGAGGCCCAGAGAGGCTGCAGCGGCGGAAGACGACGGCGCACCGCCTAGGTCGCGCCAAAGTCGAAAGAACTCGGAGCGAGCCGAGCGCAGCTGTGACTCGCCTGGAGACTGAAACGAGTGAGCGAGGAAGAGAAAGAAACAGAGAAAACGGCGTGTGGCTGGAGCGCGAAACACAATGAGAAGAGGGCGTTTGAGGCATCGAGGGGCTGTGCCCGTCACGCAGCTACAGATCGCAGGCCACACATAGGCTAACACCCCTTACATTCTTCTTTTTGTCGCTTGAAAAGCTTTTCGCTACTGTCTCAAAACGTCGGCGGAGACACCCCCGTCTCAGTCTATCAAGACGCGTTCGTCTCGCCTCTTTGTGCGCACTGCCTCGGCTGCAGGCATCGCTGCTTTTATTTCTCGCACCTCGTATCTCCTGGCTTCAGCTTTCTCTTGCTTCAGCCGCGCCTCCACCGCTCTGGAGAGCCCGTAGGCGAAGAGCTGACCCTCGAGGACGGCGTCGTAGCATTTTTTTCGATGGAAGAAAATGCGCTCTTCGCGACTCGCATTCCCAACCCGCGCGAAACGCCTGCGCAGCGAAGAACGTTACAGCCACAAAGGCGCTGTAAAATATGAAACCGATTGCCTCAACCTGTATGCACAAAGGGCCGTAATTCATCCTCAGAGGGTTTGCGCCTAAGCGACTCCTCGCCCCCCTGCCAGCAGAGCTGTAGTGTATCGGGACGACAGTCAGCGCGAGACATAGGTTTTTTCAGCCACAAGTTCACCGTCACCCGTCTCAGGACAAGCCCTACCTCTGCGTCTTGCGCGTGTCGCCGCGAGGCCCTGCGAGCTCCCGCTCGGCTCTGCGGAGTTGCTCTCTGCTGCCCTCCACAGCCGCCTTGGTCAGCGCGACGACCTGCTGCTGCGCCGCGAGCGCGTAGGACGAGAGGGCGAAGGAAAAGACGCCTCCAGTCAGCGAGTTGAAGCGCGAGGACAGCGCGACGACTTGATGCCACCGCGCCTTGAGCATCAGGACTTGGATGCAAAAAAGAAAAAGTCGCGCGAGGTTCTGCAAGTCGAGGTCCGCCGCTGGACACGAAAGCGCCGCAAGAATCGAAATCGAAAAACAGCAGTTTGTCTCGAGGCCCAGAAGTATATATATATAGTGTGTGTGACATACAGGCGTATACAAGTATGTCTGCAGGGCTGGGTCGTCCAAGACAATATATGCCTGGGGGCTCCCTGCATACACAAATCACTTTTTTGCATGTCAAATATGCAAGGTCTAGAAGCGTTCGCTGCATCTGCGTAGGCGTGCAGATAGAGGGATATACATGCACACATACATGCAGATATGCATATGTATGTGTATGCCTGCTTGCATGGCGAACGTTTACAAGTGCTTCAGGAGAACAGCTGGCTTTGGAACAGAAACTTGCCGTGCTGAGATGGAGACTATTCAATTGCCGAAGAATGCGAAAACTAATCGGTAAAAGGCTGCGAGTACTCGTGACCGCCTGACGCCCATATGCGAGCGACGCACTTTCAAAACGGGGTCTGTCGCCGCCGATATCTTCGTACGCGTTGCTGCATCCTGGCCAAGTCCCTCTGGAGACGTCTCGCGTAGCCTGCATCGCCGTTTCCCAGTCTCCGCACCAGGGCAAACGTCGCTCGGAAGCGCCCTGAGACGCGGCGCGAGTCGACGTCTCTCTCCTGTTCAGCGTGCCTTCTCCATCCCGATGGCGCTCCTCGTCTGGGCGTCGAAAGGACGCCGGGGAATCCTTGCTTGCCACCTCAGCCGCATTTTCGCCGCCACCTTCGCGTCGTCGCGAGCCCTGTGCGGAGCGGCCCGCTGCGTCCGCGCTATCTGGAGTGTCCGCGCGCTCGCCTCCGCGCTCGCCTCCGTTCTCCCTCTCCGCGTCGGCACGCCCCCGTTCCGACGCCGCGCTGCCGATTCGAGGCCGCTCTGCGTTCGCGCGGTAGGTGAGCCAGTCGACGCACATCTGCGCCAAGACTCCGAAGCTGACCCAGAAGGGCGGCAGCAGACGCGCAGTCGTTCCGGAGTCTCGTTGCGGCTCGCCGCCCGTCTCGCCTCCAGTCTCCGGCTGTCCCTTGTCTTCAGTGCGGCGCTCCTCTCGCGCGCACGCCCCTGGGCCGGCCCCCCCCACGCCGCCGAGCGCGGAGGGGCTGAGCACGCCGCCTATCGGCTTGGCGTCTCCCACGCGCCCTCGCAGCGTCAGCGTGGCGCTCCGCTCGCCAAGCATAGTCCCTTTTCCGCCGCCTGAAGCGCGCGTAGATGCGCTGCCTGTCGCCGGTTTCGCGGCCGAGGTCGCCGGCAAAGCCTCGCCACCCGCCGCTGGGCCCCGACCGCCCCTGTCTCTTCTGTCTCCGGCGGCAGAGCCGCCTGCGGTCGCGCGGTCTCCGCCGAGGGCTGAGGCGAAAAGCGGCGGCAGCGGAAGGCCGAAGTCGGCGGGAAGAGCCGCTGCACGGGCGCTTTCGAAAAGCTGCGGGGCGGCAGCCGGCGAAAAGGGATTCAACCCTGCCATCAGGAGGTAGGCAGCGAGTGAGAAGCCGGGCGCGGAGGCGGCTCTGTCGCATGTGGCGTCCCGCGCAGGAGACAAGGCCAAATCGCGCCCGAGAGAGACACTCAGTCCACCAGGGCCTCCCGGGGTTGCGTGGCTGGTCACAAGCGCAGCGGCGAGCGACCCAGAGGTCAAACCGCTTGGATTCGGCTGCGCGACGGCGGGGGGCTCGCGGGCGGTGTCGCGGAGCTCGTCGTCGCCTTCACAGCTGTCTGCTGCTGTTCCCGACAGCAGCGCTGACAAGTCGACTATTTCTTTCGGCAGAGGCACCGCGCAAAGCAGCGTGTTCAAGGCGCAGCACAGGCAGAGCTCCACCAGCTGAGAGGCCCTTGCGACAGACGCCACAAGCGACGCCTGCGCCAGGTGCCCGAGGATGGCTGCCACGAGGCGGAGCTCTGCTTCGCGGCGCCGCGCGCCATCCAACGCCTCAAAAAAGTCGAAAGAGCCACAAGATGCAGAAGACGCATAACGCAGCGCAGCTGGCGGACACGACGACGACGACGCCGAAGCGTCGCGATCTCTCGACGCTTCAGGCGCCTGCGAGGACCCTCGCCCCCCTGGCGTCTGCGAGCGCGGAAGGAGCGAGCGGCGCGCGTCGAGCCCAGTCCTCGAAGCGACAGAGGCAGAGGAATTTTGCCGCCGCAGACCCGCGCCCTGCGGGTCTTCTGCAGGGGTGCAAAGGGTCGACAGGTCCGCGGAAGCATCTGGGCCGGGCGGGGCCGCGGGCGGCGAGGCGCCGCAGGGAGAGGCTGGCGGAGGAGGCGCCGCAGGCCGGGGCGAACGGGCGACAGGCCCCCCTGCGGGTGAAGCGCCCAACCTGGAGTTTGAGACAGACGAAGAGGCCGCCTCAGCCCTCCTCTCTCTGCGTCGCCCCTCTCTGGCGGCAGACAGCTCAGCCTGGGCCTCGGCCGCAAGCCATTCGTCGTGTGCGTGCGCGGCAGGTGTCTTTCCGTCCGCCGGCGAGCCTGCGGCGGCTGCGGCAGCCTCGAAGGCCCACAGGAGATCGTGGGCTCGCAGAGTCGCTTCGCGCTGGTCGGCGTCCAGCGACACGTCCAGCACGGCGTAGCGCCAGCCTTCCACGCGCGCCTCGCGCGTGACCTCGCGAAGGAGTTGCAAAAGAGGCAGCACCGCCAAAAACTCAACCTCCGCAATCCAGACCGTCAGCGGCGAGGCTCCAGCCGCCGCGAGCGACTCCAGCACGTCCTCCTCCTGCAGCGCGCGGTCGCGCAAGAAGCGGCATTTATTCGAAGGGGACGGGGAGAGCGGAGAGGAGCTCGCCCCCGAGGAAGGCGCAGAGAGGGAGGCAGAGGAGGCGGAGGACAAACTGCAGTCCGGCAACGGAGCGGCGACGCGCATTTTCTCCGCTGGCGAAGATGCACGTGAAGCAGGCGGTGAAGGGGACGGGAGCAGACGAACCAGGAAGGCGGGTGTCTCACGAAACGAAGAGAGGGAGCGAGGCGAGGCAGCCAATTCACTCATGTCGCCTCCGCCGGGGACAACCTTCTCGATGACGTCGCAGTGGAGAATTCCAACCTGCTTGGTTTCCTCGAGAAAAAACTGCACCAGCGCGCGGCTCACGGTCGCCAGACGGCCCGCCAGCGAGACAGGCCCTCCGACGCCCGCGCCCCAATTCGACGCATCCGCAGCGAGCGGCTCCTCGCCAGCGGCGGAGGCGCGGATCCACCCCGCAGGACCAGACGCGGGAGCCGAAGAGGACGAGAGAGAGGGAGACGCAGCGACTGCGCGCGGCTGTGGATCGGCAGCACGCAGGAGAAGTCTCCTCGCTTCGCAGACCAGCCAGGCGTACTCAGGCGTCAGGCGCCCCTTCCACTCGCGGGCGCATTTCCGCAGCGCGAGCGACATCTGCAGGCCGAAAAAGTGCAAAGCCGCGGGGAACGAAGAGCCGCGCGGGGCGGCGGGCGAGGACGAAGGCGCGGAGGAAGAAAGCCTCAGGACCTCCCGCACGCGCAAGCGGTCAAGAATCGAGAATGCGCACTGAGCTGAGTCCTCCGCTCCTGTCGCGCGGCGCAGGGAGATAATCTCGCGGATAGACGCCTGCATATCTTCTTCACTCGTCTCCGGCAGCACGGCTCTGGAGAAAAATCAGACGCAGTTATACGCTCAGGCTTGAAGGGGCTGAGTCACTTCTTCTAGAATGCCAACAAGCTCTGGAGATGCCAGGCTCTGCGCGCGCGCATCTGCAGATACTCAACTCATGCGCCTCGGCTGCACGCGTATAGATACGCATCACGCAGAAAGGACAGCCGCGCTTCCCTGCCTCCGCGCAGGCTCTTTGCTTGCGGGTGTGTGTCTGTGTAGGTTTGACCTACTTCTCCATGCCTCGCCGGCTACAGCTGCACAGAGAGAGCTTCGGTTCATCTGTTCAGGCGACTCGGGATGCATTCTATCGGACTCTACCTCAAGCGCGCACTGTCGGCGTCGCCGCCGAGGACAATCGCCGCGACTGCGGAGTGCAGAAGAATTTCGGTTTCCGTGAAAGACGCGCGGCCCATGCGTTCCGGGTATGTCCGCGGCAAGGAGGCAGTCGTGTGCAGCGCCGAGTAAAGCGGAGGCTGAAAAGGAAAGAGAAAAAGAAAGGAACGCAGCACCGGCACGCGAAGCAATGGGGCGCGGCGAAGCGGAGACGCACTTCCACTAGAGAGAGCGCCAGCGAGGCGCGGCAAAAGAGAAGTGTGCGGCGCCCCTTCTTTTTTGCCTTTCTTTGTCAGTTCCGGTCTTCGGCGATCTCGTCTTCCTCACCAGCAGGAGCTGCGTCTGAAGCACGAGCAGCCGCGCCAAGAGGAGAGCGGCAAGGGCGTGGCCTCGCGGGCTCCAGGCGCGGCGCGGCGCAGCCTCCAGCGCGACGAGGCACGTGAGAGTCCCCGCGAGCCGCGCATGCGGCAGCGCGCGGCAGGCCAGGAGAGGAGACTCCACGAGCGCCGCGAAGGCCTCCACGGCGCGGAAGACGCTTCCGAAATCCCCTGCGAACCGCGCAGCCTCCACCGCAGCCAGCAGGCGGCCCGCGCGGCGCCAGCCTCGCGTCTGGAGGCGCGCCTGCAGCGCAGAGGCAGAGGGCTCCCCGGCGCGCGGCGGGGAAGCGGCGGAGGGCGCCAAGCGGCTCGGCGCGTACTGAGGGGAGGCGACCGACAGACAAGCGGCGGACCACAATCGCGTGAGAAGAGAAAGAGCGAGAGAAAGAGAGCGAGAGCTGCCGCGGGCCGCCCGGCGTGAGCAACCGAGGCCGCCACGCTGGGGCAGCCTCCACGGAGACAGACGGAACAAGCGCTTGTCATAGCGAGCAGCGAAGGGTGAAGAAAGGGCAGACAGGCAGCGGTCTCGCCGGAGAGATGCAGAGCGCCGCGCCTCTTCCAGATATTCACTCTAAGCGCGGGACAACAGAGGCGCCGCGGCAGCGCATGGATGCATCCCGATTCACGCATTAGGGCTAGGCTACTCCAGAGAAGCACGTCGAGAGAGGCAGACAAAAGACAGAGAAATCCAAGGACGGCCGACGATCGTGGACGCCCAACTCGCGATCCGCGCGCAGGCGAGGGGGAAGAGAACAAGAAAATGGGGATCTTGCGCGGAAATGAAGTGCGCAAAGTCTCTCCGAGGGTTAAGTCCTGCGTGCGTGTCAAGCTCCACTCGCACGCGAGGCGGCAGTATGTGTCGAGGCGTACCTTTGAGCAGACGGCGCGCGCGAAGGCGCTGAGCACGTGCGGAGGCTGGCGTTCTATCGAACAAAACGAACCCAAACACAGGAGCAGAAAGAAACCTAGCCAAAGCGGAAGCCCGCGACCTGGCTAGGAGTGTCTGCCGGAGGGTAGAAGAGAGTGGAAGGGCGTGTTTGGCGTGCCGCTGCCTCGGAGCCAGAAACCGTCTCAACCCTGTGCGGCGCGTCTCGCTAGGAGAGAGGAGAGATCTGACCAAAGCGTCAGCGGGTTTTCTCGCCCTTCCACACAACCCTGGAGAGGAGCAAACTGGTGTACAAGCAGCCGAATATATCCACATCTACATATGTGTAAATAAATATAGATATAAATATATATATGTAAATATATATATGTAAATACATATAGATAGATAGATCTTCGCGCATATGTGTGAGCAAGTCTCGCACGCGTAAACAAAGAAGCACGCCCTCAGTTGCTTGCGTCCCTTACACGTATAGGCATGCATATACATCGGGATTCCGCGCAAGCTCCTTCCGCAGTGGCATGCCCCCGTGTTGGGACCTGGATATGTAGGGGTATGTCTGTCGATTGGGAATGTGCGCCTGCGGCAAAGCTCTCGGGTGCTGCGTGAGCGATGCGCTGTGTCTCAAGGTCTGCGTGTCCCTAGGGGCGTGCGTAAGTCAATAAGACAGGAACCGCATCTGCGTGTTGCCTTCGATCTGGAGCCTTTTTCTCATGCCTCTCCTCACCGACTACGGAAGGCCTTAGGCGAGAGAAGCGCATGTCGCTTGCGGCAGGCGGGCTCTTTTTCTCCTCGCAGAAGAAGCTCCACGTGTTTTGCCAGCAGATCTGAACCGCGTGAGACGCGATCCATGAAAGACAGACACTCAAAAAGAATGAAATCTAGATGCTGATGCGTTTATCCGCGAGTCGACTGCAGCTGCTTGTACGAGTTCCAGGGGTGTGCACGCGGGCGTGTTGGGGTGTGTAGACCGCCCGCTGCATCGCAACAGCCCAGAAAGAGCATGCCAGGAGTCGACGCATCATATGGCAGACAGCAACGTCGGAGTGCGGAGCTCGAAGGCTCTGGGGTGTCAAGCACCTGTGCGCAGTCATCTCTGTGCGGATAAGGAATGCGTTGCAAGTAGGTTCCTCTGAAACGCTTGCGGGCCTTGAGACCGCACTAGGGAAAGGAAAGCCACGTTGAAGAGGCGTGTTTCGCGTCTCTGCCTCACGAAACTCTTCTTGCCCACCTTGGAAAGGCTCCGGAGGCCCAGCTTTTCAGCGGAGCTCAATACGTGGAGCCAGAGGAAAGGAAGCGACAAAGGATAGTACGTGCCGAAGGCCGCTGTCGTCTCGCTCAGAGGCAGACTCTTTCGCGCGTCGATATGCTCTTCGCAGGCAACTAGGGACACAGAAGGCATCAGCAGAGGCGGAGGAGTGGGTGCTTTTCGTGGTTTGAATACCCTACGCACGTCTGTGACCTCTCTGCAAGCGCCAGTCTGCCTTCTTCCTCGCGTGATTCGTGTGGCGATGCATCTACTCGTCCACGCAGATACAGGCCGCCGCAATATCTATAAATATAGATAGATAGACATGTATGTATCCCACATATATATAGTTATGCATTCTATACATATACATATATATGCATTATATGTAAATATATATATTTCATGCGTGTTTCTAGCTCCACCACAACCGTCCGGAGGCATGGAGTACTTTTTTCCTCGGCTCCGTTTGGAGGGCGCGTCTGAAGGGCGGTGCCTTCTCCCCCCTCAAATCGCCTCTGTGTCGTCACGTTTTATGTCGTGCTTTCTGAGTCCGCGACCCTTCCTCCTAATGCATGTGGGGACGATCCGGCTCTATTATGGAGTGTTCGTGGCCATTTCAGAGCGTTTTTGGCTTTCTCGTTTTTCTGTGAGGTGTCCTGCGTCGCCTGCTGACAGTGGTAATTGGCGTTTGGGGCGAGGTTCGGAATGGTGACTACAGTTTGCGGCCGATGGCGGAATCCAGTGTGGAGGAGTTCGGTGTGGAGCTTGGTGACGGCAACACCCGATCCGACAATTCTGCCGCCAAAGAGCGAGATCGCGGCGTCGCGAGACATGATGTTTTTCCGCGCGGAGGGCATGCGGACGGAAAGCGAAGTGAGTGTGCGGCTGGCGAGCACCGGCGGGCGCGAGACGGGCGCTGCACCCCAGTCCTCCGCAGCCCGCCAGGCTCCGTGCACTAGGCGGCGCTCGGTCTCCTCGGCGCGTTCGAGCTCGCGAATCGCCTTGGCGAGGAGTCTCTCGGCGTTCACCCGGCGCGCCTCCGCCAGCCGCCGCCAAAACAGACACAGGCGATACGGATTCCCGCTCAAACGCGTCCGCAAGTGCGTCTCCCGCGGCGACAAATCTATGTTGCCCATAGCCTGCAGCTGGCGCCGGATCAGCCTCTCCGCCCGCGCCTGGTCAGCCTTTGCCGCAGCCTCCGGACGGCGCGGCCCTTTTTTCGAACTCGCCTCCGCAGTCTCGCGCGGCTCTTCCCCCTCCAGCTGAAGAGACAGAGGAAGATTCACACGAAAAGCGTCTAAGGTTTGCACGAAAGAGCGAGAGAGAGACGCCCATAGCGGCGCCTGCGCTTCGTTTCAAGAGGCGGCAGCTTGATGGTGTTGAATTCATGAGCAATTGACTGGGTCAGCGGAAGTCGTGCTGTTCTAGGAATTATTTAGGTGCTATTAAATTCCTGTGTACTTGCGGGTTAACGGTTCCAATGCTGGCGCTACGAACCATATTCCATACATCTGGGCGCTCCCATCATGTTTAGGGTCACGCCATCTGATCCTGCTCGCAACACGCGCGGCGTGCAGCAGTCGCGGCGCGCTCTCATCGACACGTCTTGAAGCGAAAACTTTCCAGCCAGACCGGCGAGCGTGGGGGGGGAGGGGGGGAGTGGCAACCTAGATCCACAGTCTACAGATTCAAACGTTACCTCAAGATCGAGTTTGAGGGCGAGGTCGTAGAGCATCAGCAGCAGGCTCGCGCACTCGAGCACGAATGCGTTCCAGGGTTGGGTCGCGGCGCTCGCCCTGCCCTCCGCTTCTTCCGCGGCGCTGCAGCTCTCCTCGCCCTTCTCCGAGGCCGCGCCGTCGTCGCCCGCGGGGGCGGCTGGGCTCGAGGGCGGCCCGTAGGCGCCGCGGCGCGTGCGCGAGACGACCTCGGCGGCTGGGCGGTCTGCGTCGAGGGCGCCCAGAGGCCGCGGGCCTCGGCGAAAATCTTCGAGCTCCAACAGATACGGAAGAGGCTCCAGAGACGCAACCAAACAGGGGTCGACTTCGCGCCCGGCCTCCTCCTGCATCAGCGCCGCCAGAAGCTCCTCCACGCGCGCCACTGTCGCGCGAACGTACCTCCGCGCGTGTCTGTGTAAAAATGAAGCGCATAGAGCTCAATCTGAAGCCAGGAAGAAGCAAGCGAGAAGGGCGAACGAGCCGCCTCGCGTGGTTTTCACTCCCGGTTGTGAGCATGTGCTCGTATAGTCGGAGCAAGGAGGAGCACCCGTTGTGAATAGGAAAGTATATTTGATGACTCGTTTTCGTGTCTGAATGTGAACAGCGTGTGTTGGGGCTTCTTGCCCGTACCGTTGCTCGTTCCTTGCCGTGAGCAGCTTCGTGAGCGCGTAGGTTGCCTGCGCGAGTGCGTTGGCGTCTTGCAGACCGCAGGCGAGCATCACGCGGAGAAGCACAGGCACCACCGCGCAGAGCAAGTCTTCGCGCAGTCCACGCAGAACGGCGAGCTCGCCCTCTAGGGGCCTCTCGCCGCTCTCGTGCTGCTGCGTCTGCTGCTCCGTCTGCGCGACCCAGTCAATCACCTCCGCGACGTGCTTCCCCCACAGCTGCGAAGCCACAGCGAAGTGAAGCCTGGCCGTAGAACGGACCCTTTTCACACGCAGCTGTCAAGGATGACTCACACGACGAACTGATGCAACGCCGCACATGGAGAGCCAGAAAATCAGGTGCGGCTGCAAACGTGCGGCGGCCGGGCGCACGTAAGCCCAGAGGCCCTAAGAGTTTAGGGTTTGAGGTCGAACGCGGTGTTAGGCGGGTGGGGGGGGCAGGAGGTTGGGGGAGGTTGAGGAGAGGCCCGCTGGCCGCACACTGCAGCCGACATCCCCCCCTCTGTAAATGAAGACTGAGCGCAAGCGAGCTGAACTCTGTGCCCTGCGCCGGCGCCTCGGGAGCTCCTTTTGTGGTCGCCCTGCGCGTCAGGAGCGCTGCGCGCCTCTGCCGTTCGAGGCAGGCGACGCCGTCCGGCGACCTCCTGTCCGCTAGTAGCATTAGTGGAGTCTTTCGACCTGCGCCAAATCGTTTATCCTCCATCCACGGCTCTGAGGTTCCCGTCTCAGAGCTTCCCGCCCTTCCCCCCCCTTCCCCCCCCCCGCCCACGGTGCGCTAGGTGCAGCCGCTCGCGTGTCGCATGTCTGCACAATTCCAGTCCAGGATCTTCTCCGCCGACCTCCGGCACCCGGCAAGCACCCCGAAGGTGTGGCTTTAAAGCCGGCGGGCGCGCGAGGTTTTCGACTTCGAGAGAACTTTCCCGCTCTTTTGTGCCTGCGAGCCTACCTCGAAGACAACGTCGTAGACGAACTCCTGTTCCTTTTCCAGAAATAGCGCACCCAGGCAGGGACTGCGGAGAGCCCACGCGAAGAGTTTGGCGCTGAGCTCCAAGAGGCGTCTGTACTCCGCGTCCCTGGCGAGCAGCTCAGTCGTGGCTAGCCTTGAGTCCGCTGCACACGTGGCCGCGTCGCTCAGGGCCTCCACCTCGCGCAGGTCCTGTCTCGTTTCCTCGAGGGAAAGAAGGAGCGTCGCCATCCTGCATTTGAGCTGCGAGATGAGCGGAGGAACGGCGTCCACCTCCGCCCACAGGCTCGCGTACAGCTGAAAGGGTCGGCCCTGGCAGCCCGGGGACCCGCATAAACAGAGAGAAGGCGACAGCAGTTCAGTCGAGACAGACACGCGGCGCACTCGACTCTCTCCAGATGAACTGGGTGGGATGTGTTACCGCAGAGATCAGCCGTATGCAGAGAGGGGGGCCCCGCACGCGAAGAAGGCAGCATGAACGCGGCCTAAGTCTCTGCGTGGAAACCGAGGAGTGAAGAAGCGACAGTCCGTGAGAGACAAAACGAAAGGGGGTGCCGGCGCCCTCTGTCGTGTCCACATGGGCGACCGCAGACTTGTGTCTATCTAGAGTCCCAAGCCCTGCCCTTCTACGCGATTGCGGCTTCCAACCTGCGCTAGACCTGGGCGCGCACTGAGCTAGTTCTATATCTATCTAAGCTCATACTTGGCGCATGTATGTATTTGCATATACAAGTATATTCATAGATATATATTGGCTGGTGCTGCTGTCGACTGCGCACGCGTAGGTGCGGCGTCGCGCTCATCTCTGCATGCAGGGGGCTGAAGATGAGTATCGGCTTAGGGTGCGGCGCGGCATTTCTCTAGTTCAACCTGTGTCGCGCTATTGGGTTTGCCAGCTGTGTTTTCGCGTGTGTGTTTACATGGAGCTCGGGGGGCGTCAGCCTCAGGTCCGGGTGGAGCAGCGACGAGAACTTTGGCGAGGGAGGGTGAGAATGAGGCAGCTGAGAAGCCACGAGGGCGATGTCTTTCGCAGGTTGGAGCATAGTATGCGCGAGCGAGGTCCCGAGAAACGCGTCTGTGTCCACCACGAGATCTACCCACCGCGGCACTGCTTCGGTCGTGCACCTCAGCCGCTGCAGCTCCGCGGGCGTCGAGGTTGCTTCTTCGCTCCCTCCGACGCCATCGGCAGGGGGGCTGTCTGTCGCGCAGCGCGGATCGGGTGACGCCTGTCGGCTCGCCGCAGTCCCCGCCTCAGAGGCCGCGCCGATGCCCTGGTCAGCTCCATCCCGTGTCTCGACTGCACTTTCAAGCTTTGACGCGCGCGCCGAGCAGCGGACGTAGACGAGGTAAAGGTTTTCACGAGGAGGTCGCGCCTGCGCTGTGTTACTTGCGGCTTCTGGCGCTTCGCAGGCTCGCCGCAGAGGGACCTCCAGCGCCACGAGAGCGGCGACCTCGGGCGATGAGTCCCCGCCCTCGATGTCGCTCAAGAAGGTCTGCCGAAATTCAGAGACTGCGTCGCTCAGCTTCGCCCGCGGCCCAGCGCGCGGCTCGAAGAGGTCTGCGAAAACCTCCGCGGCGTCGACGGCGGCCGCGCCTCCCGTCTGTCCCCCGGCTTGCCTGGCCTCCCTGGGCCCCTTCGGCAGGCCCGCCGCCGCCTTGCCTTGCGTGAAAAGCTTCTTGGCTTCTTCGGGCGTCGCCGCCCAGACGGGGCGGAGGTCGCAGAGCAGAGGCACCTCGTCGAGCTCGCGACGGATGAGGCGCTGCTGGAGACTCTCTGCCGACGAGCTGGCCTCCGCGTTCGCCGCGCAGGCGCTCAGGGCAGCTCTCAGTGCGCGTTCCCAGTCCCATCGCTGAGCCAAGAGAAACGTGCCGATCGGCGGGCGCTCAGCGGCGGCGGCGCCAGACTCCGTGGGAGGCGCTCGCGGCGGCCGCAGGGTGTGCAGGTCGCAGGAGGCGACCGCCCACGGCGCAGGCTCTGCTGCCTCCTCGCTCGGCGCCAGCGCGGAAGACACCGGAGAGCCCCGCGCCTCCGCGACGCTTGACGAAACGGCGAGAGCCACCAGAGGTGGATCGAGGAAGTGCCTGGAAACGAAGAAAAGGGGACCCAGGGGGGGGGGGAGTGACGCAGTTTGCGAGGCTCGAAGCGCAGGCCTTCAGGGTCTAGTAGTTGAGAAACGGAAGGGGCTCCCAACGACCTGTGGGCGTGTCTGCAGATGCCGTCGCGGATCCTCGTTCGCGGTTTTTCTGGCTACGACCGCAGCGGGCAGGGGGCCCGTCTCCTGTCGGCGAAGGGCGAGAAGCGTGGAGACCTAGGGTCTCACTGGGGGACTGGCAGCTCTATACAGAGTTGACTGAGGCCGAAGAGGCTAAGGGACTCCCTCAGAAGACTGCCACTGTAACCCTACTCTGATAAAATTGTGGCCTATAACTTGCTCTTCCTTATGCCTGTTCGTGTTTTCATATATTCTATAAAGATCCTGAGGAAATACACTGTAGCCGGGGCGGCGCTGGCATCCTGGTTTAGCAGCGTCTTTGCGCCGAATACGAAGCGAAGCTCTGCGGAATTGCTCGCGTGAAATCCCGCTTACTGGTCGCCACCTGCGGCACCCCTCACATCTGTCGGTGGGAGCTACTCTGCGGGGCTGCGTCTGCATGCTGTGCTGATGGGGAGCACAAAAGTGTCGAAACCCGCCTCGTCGTGAAGTGAGTAGGGACTCCGTGCTTGTTTACCTGTAGCGGAGCCTTGCGTCGAGAGCTCGGCATAGGCGATGGAAGCGCTCGCCGAGTTTTCGCCGGAAGCGGAAGCACAAGAAAAAGAGTTCCGCGTGGACTGCCTCAGGCAACTCTGTCGCGGCTCGCTGAGCGGTTTTGACGGCGTCAAAAACGGACGCCAAAAAGGGCAACACGCCGGGTGCGACATTCGCGCAGCCGGGCGCTGGCGCGTTACTGCTGTTTCTGCTCTTTTTTGCCCCGGTTTTCTTCTGCGATCCTTCATTCCCTAGGCGTTGCGCCAGAGCCGCGGAAGACGCACTCGCCTCGTCTGCAAGCAGAGCCGGTTTGAGTAGCTTGTCCATCTTCTCAGTCGCCCCCAGGATGTCCTCGAGCATTTCCCCAGCGACACTTAGACACTGCTCTAGAAGGCGTTGTTGCAAGGAATTCTCTGCATTCTCCACGAAGTGCGTGTGATGAAGCTGGTAGTGACTCGAATCCTTCGGCGTGACCGCATCCCTGCTGGCGTCGCCAGCCGCCGCACCTCCGCATGCTTTTTTTCTCCTATGAACTGTGAGCGCCGATCCGCTCGGCGCTGCGTGACTCGGCGCACCCTCGACCCCCCCCGCGAGCCTCACACCCGCGGAGGCGTCTTCATTTTTCAAAGGAAAGCTCGCGGCATCTGCGCTCCAGGCGCCGCAGGTCTCCCGCTCAGGAGGTGGCTGGACAGCGACGTGGATCCCCCAGTCCGGAAGCTGAGTGAGGCGCTGCGATTCGTCGCCCACGGTCGCGAACTCGAGCAGCAGCGTGATGAAGAGGCGCTTTGGCAGATAAGTTGAGCCAGACAGCGAGTCAGCCGCTGCATCCAGGCCCTGAGGGTGCGGCGCGGAAACGCCCGCGGCTGCCCCCCGGCCGAAGTTCGGGCTCAAATTCTCGGCGTCTTTTGCGTGGCCATACAGCTCCGCGAAGTCCCTCGTGAGCTGCTGGAGGCTCTCGACGGCAGCTACGCAAAGCCACAGCACATGTGGCAATCCGCAAAACGGAGACTCAGCCGAGAGGCCTACTCCTGTCCTCAAGGTTGAGGGCGGGTGCTGTGGTGTCGCGTTTCACAAACTGCGCAAAGACCTCCTGAGCACCTGCGCAGAAGCTTGAAGGATAGAAGCGTTTCGTCTCCCTCCATGGTGCACGGCGGCAGGAGACTGCGTCCGGCCCGCGTGCAGCCGCTGAAGGTTTTCTCTTGCATCAGACAGAACTGAAGCGGCTGCGATCGCCGCCTCCGTCGTGTTCGAGAGGAGAGTGAGAGACAACATGAGGCAGAGAATGCCCTGAGAAGAAAGAGTCGCAGCGTTCATCGAGTGGAATAACGCAGCGTGTGGGGGGGGGGGGGGGAGCAGTCGTGTGGCGGTATGCGGCAACACTCACTGCTTACTGAAAGCTCCTGAGCCCAGCATTTGTATTTGAGGCTGAGCGCCGCGAAGAGGAACCGCGTGTGAGCCAAGATGGAATGAATTTCGGGCGGGACGGGAGGCTCCATGGACTCGTAAAGCTCCAGCCGTGTGACTTCGCCAAGCATGCGCGCACACACGCGGATGGCGTCATTGAACGCCCTTTCCGCTTCACTGACGCGTAGCGTCTGAAGAGCTAGAGAGGATTTCCAAGCCAGGTACTGCGGCGCAAGGAGTAGAGCGCTGGAACCGAGGCAGGAGAGCGCCCATGCCAGGTATGGTCTACAGATCGATGCATGCTGTTCCACTCTCAAGTATCTGCAGATGGTGTAGATCATCGTGCTGCAGCTCAGTGGAATCCAGTACTGTGACTCGCGGTCCTCGTGCGAGAGCTGGAGGAAAGCATGCAGGTAACTCCGGCACTCGTCCAGTCGCTCGAGGAGTTCTTGAACAGACTGTGTCTTGCGCAAACCTGGGTCACTCTGGAGCACGCGCTGTACTGAGACCACAGTTCGCAGTTGAAGCATTCTGTACAGCGCAGCGATCAGCGGCGCATCCCCATCCTTCCAGGTAGGGTGACAAAGCCGCGGCGATGCGTCGGTAAAGTCCTTCCCCGAGATTCCTTCTCGGGTCGCAGGTGATGGGGTCAGGTCGCCATGATTCGTGGTGGCGGCAGCGCTTGTGAACAGCCGCCGGTTGCTAGCTTCATGTTGAGTCACGAAGGCCCGAATTCGGCCGCTCCATTCGTCCTCGAAGCTTTCACAGACCGCTGACCAGGTGAGTTCAGTGGCGCCGAGGGACGCAAGCTGAAATCCGAGGCGGCACGCCTCAGCCAGTCGCGCGGAAAGAGGCACGCGGCCTTCTGCTGCCGCGGCGAATGCACGGCGGATCTCTCGCCAGTCTTCAATCTGCATTCAACGCACAGGTATTCGTGCTTGCGACACCTCTGTCAGCCGCATAGGGTGATCCGAAGCCTTATGGACTGCAACTGCCTTCTGGCCTTCTCTCACGGAGTGTCGTCGCTCTCGCCGGGCTTGCTTCTGCCGTTTGTCGTTACTTGGATTTCAACAAAAGAACCCGAGCGTAAGGTCGCACGTCAAAGATCTTTTCCGGAATCAGGTCACAGCGGTGACTACTAACTCAGAATCTAAGGCACTGCGGCTATTCCGGACAGGGAGAAGTTGGCACTGGCTGCATTTTGCTTCTCTGCGTATGTGTTGTGAATGTGTAGCCGTGACAGTGCAGACGTGTCCAGGATGGCCTTCATGAAGGGTCAGCTTACGTATAGTTTGCTTGCGAAGCTATTCGGTGTATCCTGAGCCACTTTCTCTCGATGGCCGCGAACTGTTCTGATGATTCCGTCAACCTGACTCTTCAGGTCGACGACGGGAACTGTCACACCGGCTAACATTTTGCAAGGAAGGGGAGAGTCGACATGGGTAGGAGGTTTTCCTGGATGTCTAGCAGAGGGGACACGGCTCGGTAGCCGTAGGTGGACAACTCCTCAAGGTTGACGACGGTTTCTTCGTGGCCATCAAACCGAGTTAGCCCTGAGTTTTTTGTCTGAATGCCTAGCCCATGTCAGTCAGGTATGCACACGAGCGTTCCGCCCTTACTGTGGCCAGAATCTCTTCTTGGCTCAGAAGTCGAGTAGATTAGCGCTGAGTGACCCAACTTTTTGTTGGTTTTCGTGAAGAGGGGACGCCAGTAGGAAGTTGTGCTGGGACCTATTTCTAGCTCGCAGCTTCTCTGATCCCAGTGCAAATCGTCACGCGTCGCTGGCTACAGGAATTACAGGGTTTGGCTGACGTCGCGCTAACAGGCTGGGAATTCGTCAGCATCGAATCGATACCGGTCGATAAGAAGTGTGCTGTTTTATGCGTATGCGCATGTCGAGGGGCGCTCCCCGCCGGCTTACGGAGCATCTGCCAACTCTTGTCGCTCATGTTGGTTTAAACGGACCGTCTTCATACAGTTCTTCATCCAAGGAACACGGTGTCTGAGCTCGCTATATGGGCAGGAGCGTGTGAGCCGGCAAAATCGTAGTTGACAGGTGGATTCGCAGCTAAAAAGAAGAAGGTATCTTCTACGGGCACCAAAAATTTCAGGACAAATAAATCTTCAACCGAGCTGTGTGATGACGAAACAAATAGGCAGTATGGTCTCCCCTGTTCACAGTACTGCGGGGGATCAAAAATCGAGACGGAATGAAGAAGTCTTCTCTAGGAAGAGCCCTGCATGCCGCTCGGGCATCATTTTCACCGCAAGCGTCTCCGTGCATGGCACGTATAAGTAGGCGTCGACTAAAAGCTTGCATTTGTCCAACTCGGGGTACGTGCCGTATTCTGAGCTACTCCAGTGCGTCCGCATGTGAAAAAGTGAGGGGCTGTGCACATGCGGTCGCAGGATATGAGCAATACGTTCTGAGCGTTCTGCACATGTTTGCGCGTGCCGTAATCTATCGCAGAGATCTTTGGTTGAGACACACGTTTTTCAACTACTATCTTAATGTAGTAGGATATGAAAGCCAACACTTTTAGCTGTCTTAAGCAGTCCATTGGGGTGGTGGAGTGTACTGCAATCATAAAGAACTGACTGTCGAGGGCATGCGAGCGTTGGCAAAAACTCCGCCCACTGGAAAGAAGCCGCTCAAGCGTCGACGCGCGTGCCGTGAAAAGATGGGTAGCCAACGCGCACAGGATCAACTGTGATGCGACTCGTTAGGCGATATGTGGAACCAGCACGGACTGGTGTGGATACGACATCGATCTGTCTTGGACGCAAGCAGGCAGCCGCGGCTGGAGTGTGAGGCTACCCGGACAAACCTCCCACCCATACGCGTCTTATCTTCGCAGAATGTCACGGTTCACGTGTTAGCATGAGAAAGGCAACCTTGCCTTCGCTGTCCACTGTCTGATCGAGTGTCGCAACGCTCTCCCTGAGGTAGACGGTTTGCGGTGCACAGCCGGTGTGGCGGCAGGATTTCCGCTACTTCTCATGCGAGGCGACCAGTTGACTGCGATGGTATGTGCGGGTCGGCGACCTTCACTTCCATTGCAACATCGTGTTGGCTTCATTACAAACGGCACTACAGGATATAAAGCGCAGGGTATGTTCGCATTGTCAGAGGGTACGCGGCGCTTGTTTGGATATGCGTGCTGTGCCCACACGCAAGGGGATAACTGTATTCCTGCGGAAAGAGTACGAAAAACGAGTGCGACCAACGTGTTGCCGCGCTATATAATGGGGGTGTTCGGCCCTCCCGTCTATTATGGTGGCCAGTCGCGTTTCAGCATGTGAAAAATCTTATTTGCAGTATTGCCGGTCGCTGACACAATAACAGCACGAACACAAGCTAAACCAGTGGGAGGCGTGGCCATCGCCGGCGAGAGACATCCCCGCCCCCGAAACACGACATGAAGAAATACATTCGCGCTGGAGTCAAATCCCTTAACGCTCTCTCCCCTTTCCATGCGATCTGCCGCCCGGCTTCTGCAGAAACTGAGATCCGGGGCGCAGACTCTTCAGCACGGAAAATAGCAAGGTCTCTCAGCCATCTTTGCGGTTCAGACACCTGGAGTGACACACGACGGAAAATAGCTACTGACGCGCATTTGGCGTCACTCCACATGGGCGACTCGCCTTGTTTCACTTCCCTTTCCACGGCTTCGTCTTTGCGTCCATCGAACTGATGTAGGGCTCGCTCACATTTTGCGAAGTGGCCCTGCGCCGTCTTCTCCCCCAAAATTCAGGCAGTAAGTCGGTCTCGCACGAGTGACGACTTTTCACGCCACGAACACCTAGTACGAATTACTTGAGCTGTTCCGATTGCAGCGCCAGATCGCTACGGTGCCGCAACCACCCGTTCCTCTTTGCTCTGCACGTGCAGTAAATACCTATGTGAATTCAATCCGTGTAGAGTTTCCTGCACCATTAGCATGAGCCACAGAGAACTGTTCACGACGACTTCGTTCGGATACCTTGATTTTGCTTCTTAATCGCCAGCTCCGGTTCAGCGGCGAGCGCCACGTGGCGGCCCGCCAGGTTTGTCGGCACGCTGACCATCCATCCTACTTGTAGTACCGCAGGAAGGGCATCGCGCTCTGGGAAGAGTGCAAGTCGTTCCTGAATCTTGATAATCAAGTCGACCTCTTTGGCGAGCGCGTGCAACAACGGGGACTTCACGAGCGGCGCGGCACAGATTGTCAGCCACTGCCGGAAGAACCCCATGTTCCTCGCCTCGACTGCTTGTCTGAAATCTGCATCGAGTTGTGCAGTTCCCCTGAATTGTGGAAGATACTGAGTATGGGCAGTAGGGCCACTGCGTGGTCGAGAGCTCGCGAGGCGGCAGTGCAAAGAGCGGAATGAAGCTCCATGCAGCGGCTGATCGGGCTACACTCGTCGCCCACCGAGGCTGTCTGCTCAAGTTTCACTTGCCTGTAGAATTTCGCGTTTCCCTCATACAGCCGCTTCAGCCCCCGCACGATTGCCGCAGCCTGTTTCCGCCGGCCCGTCTTCATGATCGGTCTCGCAGGCGAGATTGGCGACTTGCCTCCAAACTCGAGTGCGGTAACTGGGGAAGGATCGAATTTTCGGGGCTCCTTCCTCATCTCCGCTCTCAGGGGGTCGTCAGCTTGCTTTCTGCAGCTGCGATTCCGCGCACGTTCTTGGCTACGTTCCGGTAGAGCTCAGTGACCCGTCGGTCGGCTTTGAGGCCCTTTGTGGATCTCCAGCGCAGATATAGCCGCGTGAGCTCCCGTGCGCGTTCAACCTTATGATTCAAAGGGCGGAACTCGGAGCTCCCGACGAAAGTCCTGCGCAGTTCCCTCACCAGCCGCCGCCGCGGCGGAGCGTCGGACGAGCCGCAAGCCAAGGCCTAAGCCTTCGCTTGCGGCTCCACGGCCATCAGAGTTATACTCAGCGTGGCCACCGAGAACGACGCTCGGCTGCTGTTCCTGCCCTTCTTGACGCGAGAAGAGAGCCCAGAAGCGAAGGAAACAGGTCTCTGTACGGCGACCATCACGCTCCGTCGAGGCAGCCCTCGGTTTGGCCGTCGCAACAGCAGCCGCAGCCCGCGCGACGAGACTTCGGGAACGTCGTCCTCGCCGGAATCGTCTGTATCGTCTCTGGCCACCGCGGACTCTCGCAGGTCGTCGTCGCCCACGCTCTGAATGCATGTGCGCACGCTCTGATATGACTTTCTCGAATGCGGATTGGGTCCAGCCATCGTGCCATGGTACGCCAACACCTTGACGGCGCTTCATCTGCGCTTGGGCAATGACACAGCTCGTGCGCGTTCGTGCAGGCCCCCCCCGAAACGACACTGTTCATGGAAGGCGTGTGGCCTCGAGTCTACGCTGAATGCTGGGTTTCAAGTAGCGGGAAGCTCGGCGAAGCAAATGTTCCAGCTAAACGAAAGCAGCGGCCGCAGCGGGCCGTTTCACAAAAAAAGCCCGCTGCTCCTTCCGGCCGGTAGACTAGGGGGACGGATGACAAGAGTTTGGCGCACTCCACGTGTAACGCGTACAGTATTCATCGGCTGCCGTGCGTGTGTAATAGAGCTCCAGGAGCCGCTGGATGAATTGCGTCAAAAGCGAACACACAGAGGAACGCTAGTGCTGTTTTCCGAACTGGTTTAGGTCATGTGAACAGGTGACGGAATAGAAGACCGGGCGCCAGGCGGTGTGCACAGGACTGGCTGACACTGCGATTTCATTTTGCGTGAGCAGACCCGCCCCCGACAACTTTAATCCAGTAGTTGAAGACCGGTGCAGAAGAGAGTCCTGCCCAGAGGCTGAGTCCCCCTCCAAAGACTGTCGGTAGCCTCGGCCCAAAATACTACACAGTCGAATTCGGCAAGTCTTTTTACTGGCCGCCCACACCTCTGGTTTGACGCCGGCGTACAGGCTCTGAATGCCACCGGAACTCTGAGTTGGCGGGAGACGCAAACCAACTCCACACTTGCAGCAAGCTCCGTCTCTTGTCAAATTCTGTTCGAAGGAAAGTGCTGCACGGGCGTAACCCAGGTTTGATGCGGTGTTCCACTGTCGACGCTGCCCAGCGAAGGCAAGGCAGCGCTGCCGGCTCTCATTCCCAGGTGTCGGCGCAGAACGAGTCACGGGAGTGTGGTGAACGTATCGCGTGCATTCCCGTCCGATTCTCTGTACGCGATCGGCGGACAGACGCCAGCAAAGAGTGCCGAAACAGGCTCGCCTCAAATTCAAATTCTCTGTCATCTCCTTTTTTTGCACCCGACGCAAAACGGCGTGAAGAGCACTTTTCTAGCGTATCTGTCCGTGCTCACGACGGCGCTGCAGCGTGAGGAGTAAATTGTGTGTCTGCGTGTACGTCCACGACTTCCCCCGAACGGCAGGCGATGGAAGGACGCTGATAATGCCCGAGGCAAAAACAGGTGGATCGTGAGATATCAGAGACGACCAAATTGAGGGATAGACGGCGCGGCTGGCGGCCGCCGAAGCAGCCGGGGTCGCCTTAATGAACCGAGAAACCTCCCATTTCTCAGTTCAACGCCCTTTAGTACAAGCCACGAAGACGAACTCAGCAGTGAGCCCGTTCTCAATCGCTCCTTGCCCGGGAAGCTAGCGTCTAAAATTTATATCCGAGAGTCTCAACATAAATGCACAGGTGGACATAACTGATCCCTGTACGGTTTCCACCAACCTCAGTCCTCAGTTTCAGTTAAGAAGTCCTTTGTTTCCAGCTCGTACCGTTACTTTCGGGAGCTTAAATTCGGTGTCGCCCTGCGGCGAACAGTGTTTATGCCATCGAACGTACTTTACGGGCAGGCTGTCACGGCCTTCACGACCTGGAATCTGGGAGGATCTGAGCTGAAGAAGACGTGCATGCAAGGTTCAATTCTTCGAGTTGAACTGCGACGTGCATCATCCGTGGCCCGCCTCCAGTTGATTCTAGTCACGCTTTCCATGCTACGACAACGATGCCCGACCTGTTCACTACGAAGAAGATGCCGCGCGACAAGGCATGGATGTTTTCGGACGGCCGCGAGCAGAGAGTTCGTACAACCCGGGTTCCGTGTAAATGCGCATACGTGTACGTCGAACATGCAGGGCTTCAATGCAACGGACGTGCGGGTTGAACACACTATTGAAACGGGCACTAGATGGTATGCCGGCCTGCAGTCTGCTTGCTAGCGCGCGTGAAGCTAACAATGAGTACGCTAGCGTACGAATGCATACTTAGCGTTGAGAATTTTTGCCATTGATCTCGACAATCTGAGGCTTTCTCAAGAGGCGTGTGCGCGCCACGTCGCATGCACGCGCTGTCACCGTATCTGCATGCGAGCGCGATACCAGGAATGTGCGTGTTCCGATGAACCAAGTAGCTAGCTTACACGCCGAAACAAGCCAACGTCTCTCTTCTTCCTTTCCTGCCCTGTCAATCTCCTCATTCTATCTCCTTTTCTGACCCAATCCGGCCGATTCCAGTTCTTGCCTCGAGCTGTTCGTACGCTGCAGCGCACCGCCGCGTGTTCATCGCACGCGTCTTGTGTCGGTCCGCAGTCTCCTTTTCCGCCGCCTTTTCATTAGAAAACTTCGGATTCTCCAGACTTATCCTACTGTCGCGTGTGTCTATCTGCTCAGAGCGTCTCACTGTGCGCGGGCTCGCCGCTGCCGCGAACCTCCGTATCCCAGACAACCAGGCAGAGAACGCGGCGGGGCGTGAGCCCTCCACCTCCTTCAAAGCCTCTGCGTGAGGCAAACGTCCCAATCTTTCGCTTTTTCCTTCTCAGCTCGGCACAGCTCCTCCTGAGTTCGTCCGCCTCTCGACGTAAAACTCTAAAGGCTCGCCACCAGTCTGTCGGGTGGCGGCCGTCAAGTCACCGCTCGCTCCTTCGCTTCCGCGCAGGCAGCTCGCTTTGAGGCAGTCAGCACCTCCCCCACCTGCCTTTGTCCTCCTAGAAAGCGCAAGAAGGGTCGACTCACGGGGCGAGGTGCGGGCTAATCGCAGGCGCGGCGCTTCAGGCGGGCGAGGCCTACCCGGCGTTCAAGGATATCCTGTAAAGAGACGCACCATGGAGGGGGACGCGCCTCCTGAGTCGCCCTGTTCGCCTGTCGGCGCTCATCTTCCTCCCCAATCCTCAGAGTTTCCGTCGCCGTCTTGCGCGGCGTCGGCTCCTTCGCCTGCCTCATGTTCGCCCTCTCTCGCTCCCTGCTCTTCTTCCTCTGCAGCTGCATCTGCTTCCTGTGTGGCGCCCTCGGGGGTGTGCTCGCCTGCGGCAGTCTCCGGGAAGAGCTGGCTACAAGGAGCCGATGCCTACCTGCTGGTCGATGAGGAGCGACACCGGAAGCAGCGCGAGCTGAACCAAGTGTTCAAGGTAGGTGCTTTCTCGCTTGTTCAGCGGCCGCAGCGACAAATGCAGACGGACACCGGCGAACAGCCTCGCGCGAGAATCTCTCTTGTCAGTTCGTGGACTTGTCTCGCGGGCGCGGCACTCTGCGTGAAAGGCGAGTTTTCTTCCGCGTAAAGGAAGATGCGCAGACGCCGGGAAGCGAGTTAGTGACTCAGGAAGGACGCGAATCACCGCGAGCCGGAAGCCAAGCGGCGTGTGCGACAGGCGACACCGAAAGGAAGGAAGAAAGAGAGAAAGAAAGAGATGCCGGCAGTTTACACCGTGCAGATGCAAAGCGCAGCGTTTCGCCCTGCAACACTTGGAGCGTGCGTGCCGGCGGAAGGCCATCGAGTCTATGCCGAAGCTTGCTACATCTTCATCTTTGCGGTTTTCATTTCTGCGATTTTCGCTGTGTGTGTGATTCTGGCTCTCAGAAAAAGCTCGTGGCCTTCAGCGAGATGCGAGCGGAGGAGAAGCAGAAGGAGTCTCAGGCCACTCCCGCTGACGCAGACGCCGGCGAGCTGTCTTCCTCCGCAGCAGAGAATCCGAGTCAGCAGGGCGACGAGCGCCACGAGCGGGACGGAGCGCGTGAGGGAAACGCGGCTGCCGCGGCGGTGCCAGCGACTGCAGCCGCGCGAGGTGCGTCGCAGAAAGAAGAGTTCCTGGCGTTTGAAAAGGAGAAGAGAGCGACGCAGAGCGCGACGCGGAACGCCTCCAATGCGCAGGCAGACCGTGAGGAGGTCGCCGCTTCCCTCGCGCCGTGGTTTCGAGTGCCTGCTGCGTGCCTCAGCGAGACAACAACCACGGCAGGACGCAACTGGAGAGGCGACGAGCGAGACAGAGGAGACCGGCACCGATCACGAAGAGACAGAGGCCATGCGCGCCTCCCGACGCCGCCCTCCTTCCACGTGTCTCTGCACAAGGAGATCTGCGACTTGCTCAAATACATCCAACCCACCGCGGTGCGCGCCTCGCACAGAAGAGAAGGCTGATGGTGCAGCAGCAAAGCCGCGAGACGCGTGCGTATGGGCACGCAGCTGAAGGGCTACAGAAAGAGGTGGTGAATACGAACTACTGCGACTCGGTATGAGTGTCTCTGCATGTGTTTTTGAGAGTATACTGCATGTGCGTGTGCATGCGGCGCGTCCTGTGTGCGCGGTATGATGTCGAGTGCGCGTCAAGAGGAGACTAGGGTATTTCGGACGTTTGTTCCTTCATTGGGGAGGTTGTGTTTCGCTCTTTGCAGGTCGAGGAATACAAGATGCTCAAGGCCGTCGCTCGCCTCCGGTTCGCGGCCTCGCTCTGCTTCCCTGGCTGTTCATGCCGGTACGCGTTCGCTTTCGTTTCCAGTCGCTGGTCACGTCTCCTTTCGCGAGCTGCCTGCCCGCCGCTTTCCCCCCTCCCCCCCCTCCCCACTTTGTCGCCTCTGCGACCTCCTCTCTCCCTTTTTCGCTCCGTCTTTCGCACATCGCGTTCGGGTGCGCGGTCTGCGTCTTCGCTGCAGGTGTTTCGGGAGTTTCGCGACGAACTTGGGGCTGCCGGGAGCAGATGTAGACGTGTGCCTAGTTCTGCCGGCGGCCTCGCCCTTCCAGACGCCTCCACAGGCCGCGCCACACGCCGCTGCGCAGGCTGGGGCTCGGGTCGACGCGAAGCGCCCGCGCGACGACGCTAAGACGGCGTTCCTCGCGACGCTTTCCGCGGAGGCCGCGCGCCGCCACAGCGAGAGTGTCGCGCAGCTGACGCTGCTCGCCACCACGTTGCAGAGTCTCGACGTCGCGCAGGCCCTCGAGCTCGTCGCGACCGCCAGAGTCCCCATTGTGAAGTACATCGACGCCGAAACCGGGGTCCCCGTCGACGTCACCGTCAATCAGATCAGCAGCCTGGAGACTACCGCCTTCGTTCGGCAAATGGTGCGCCGACTGCGAGTGCATGTCAAAAAGCTGCAAATTTGCATGCATACATGCGTGCGGATATGCATGCACGCGCGTCCCGGGCGCGCGGTACCACGCAGACGCACCAGGCATGCAGAGGAGCCTGTACGCAAGCATATATACATATATATATATATATATATGTACTTGTATGTGTATATTTATCTGTATGCGCGTGTAAATATGTGTGTGTCGATGTAAGTTTACCTTGTAGACGCATTAAAGAACGCTATAGGTAACGTGGCGTGCTGGGGTTCCGCTCTGCGTGCGTCTGATCCTGTCTCGAGAGACGCAGCTCGTGCACGCGCTGTTTTGGCTCGAGAGGCGTGTGTACGTGCCCCCGACTGGTCGCTTTCTGACTCTCGTTTAGCTTGCTCGCTCTCTGTTCCTCTCTGTCTCTGCGCTGCCTGGTGGCTCCTCTGCAGCTTCTCAAGTTTCCCCTCCTGCGGCCCCTTCTCCTTCTCGTCAAACTGCTTCTCAAAATGGTAAATCGCTCGCCTCCGCGCCGGCCTGCCGTCGCTCTGCGCAGGGAGAGGCGTCAGGAGGCCAACGGGCGCGCGACTCTGAGCGCATCAGCTTTTCAGGTTCATCTCTCTGTGTGTGCGCTGTGTGTCTGTCTGTATGTCTGTATCTCGGAGTCTGCTGGGACGCGTTCCAGGCGCGCGCGACTTCGCGGCGTGTGGTTTCCGACTTTCGCCTCGGCGTCTCGCTCATCCTGTCGCCCTGCATCTGGAGACAGGGGTCGCCTCTCGAGGGCTAGTCTCTCTGAGAACCCCTCGCGCGCGCAAGAGAGAGAGAGAGGCTGAGGTCTCCGAGTGTGGTGCCAACTCGTAGTATATACGTTTAGAAAAGCTGGTAAATAATCCTGGCTGAGAGATGATCGCGCCGAATTCGAGGCTACTGGTCAGACGTCTTGCGAGTGCGTTGCGCCCGTGTCTGCAGCGTAATCTTTCTGAGACGTACCGAGGCGGGGCCGGCAGCTACTTGCTGTTCACGATGGCGGTCCTGTTCCTCAAGACGTGGCCTGCGGCCCACGACCCCACCCTCCAGCGCGACCTTCTCCTGTCGCACCTTCTTCTCGACTTCCTCTTCTTCTGGAGTCGCCACTGGAACTACAAAGACTGGGGCGGATGGTACGCTCGACCGGGGGGGGGGGGGGGGGGGCCGCTCCGAGGGGGGATCATCACGTTTTGGGCGTTTCGCCGGCAGACCCGATGCCTTCTGGCTGTCGCCTGCAGCCTGCGGGCCGCCGCGGCAGCGGCTGGCGGCATTTCCATCAAGAAGACACACACACCTGTAAAGGTCTTTGCGCTCTCCATTTCGGGTGCGATGCGGTTTTCTTCGCAGCGTGCGAGGCCTCGGTCACACCTTCCTGAAAAACATCCGCCCCGACCTCTGGGGCGACAGGCGCGAGCTCCTCTGCATGGAGAGCCCGACGGTGAGTGAGGAAGAAGCGAAAGAGGAAAAAGAAGCGGCACGGGCAGGAGGAAGCGGGCGATGCGCGGAAGAAAGGATCGGGCTATGCGCGCGGGAATCCGCTGGCAGTGAAGAGAGAGCGACTCCAGACAGGCGGAAGAAGAGAGAGACAAGAGGGGGGACAGAGCGCGGAGAAGCGGAGGCGATGCGAGATGCTGAAGCACGAAAGGAGAAGGCGAAACGGAAGTCGCAGCTGTGTCCGCAGAGGAGCGCAGTGGACGCAGAAGCGACGCAGGGGGAAAAAGACATGCGCACAAATGTGTGTGTCCGTACCACTGGATTGCCTTTGTTATTAAACCAATGTTCATTTTTCAGACTCCAGACGTAGATCTCGGGAAAAACGCCTTCAACATCGCCAGTGTTCGAGCCGCCTTCCACCAAGCCTTTGCGGTGAGCTCTCCTTCCGGGCTGGTTTGAACCTTGCCACCATGCTTGTAATTCTTTCTCTCTCCTTCTCTCTCGTGTTCATTTTTCCTCTTCTACCTCTGCGGCATCTGCGGTGCTGGTCCCGCGTCTTGCATAGTCTACTTCGTTTCTCTCTCAAGGCTCATTCCTTTCACGTTTCCTCATCTGCATCTCGTCCCGTTGAATCAGCTCCTCATCTCGCGCGTGATGCATTCTTCGCGTTCGCCGCGGTCCCTTCTCTTTTTGGGATTCCTTCCTTCTTTTCTCCGCCTCGTTCGCTTTTCTCGCGTCCTTTCTTCTCGTGTGGCTTTCGGGGCGGGAACCCTTTCGAACCTCGCGTCTGTGCGTCGTCCTCACTGCCTCTTCTCGCTCTCTTGCGAGGATGAAGCCGAGTATTGACTTCATGTTTTCATGGATGCCTGGAACCCTCCCTCGACATGGCGTCTGCGTCGAGCCACGCCGCTGCAGTCCTCATGGAGCGGCGAAGAGGCCAGAACGAAAACAGGAGCCGGCGGATGAGAAAGGGGCGACGCGCGTAAGCCCCCTGAGACCAGAGCGTCCGCGCATGCGCAGAAGAGATGGGATAGAAGATGTGTAATACGATTGGAATGCAATTCACACGAGGTACTCTAAATTGCAACGCAAAGAATCGTTTTTGCCTTTTTCTCAGGACTTGATGGCGGTCGAGGTTGAATGGAACCAAGCGGAGGCGCGATGGATTGAGGAAGCGGTGAGACAACAGAAGCGAGCGCGTGAAAAGAGAAAAGAGAATCGGCGAAAAGACGCGCATGCAGCTCGGTTGCATTCCAGCGCCGTTCCATGGCCTCTGGGCAGCCGGTGGAATTTTTGATTTGTAAAGTTTTTCTTCAATTTTCCCAAAGGGGTGCGTCGTCGCCTCGCATGCGGCATTCGCTCAGAGGTTTGGCGTCATTGCCTCGTTTGCGGCCCTCTGCGCTTTCTTTGTCCCTCGCGTCGCCTCGTGCGCGATGCGTTGACGTGTCTGTGAGTTGTCTCTTTTCCTCTTGCCTCAGGAAGAAGCCGCGGCGCGGAACCTGCCGATAAGCCCGTTTCCGCGGCGTTTCTCGGAGAGCCTGCTGGCGCATCTCTACGACACTTCGCACCCGATTTTCGCCTTGCGAGAGCCGCGGCGGACCCTGGAGCGTGCCCCCGGCATGTCGTGCCTCGTGCGGCGAGGCGGCGTCGGCCGCCAGGGGGGAGAGGAGACAGAGGATGAGGCGCTTGCGGGACTCCTCGGTCTGGGCGTGGAGCCCGCAGGGGTGAAGAGCGAGAGCGCTGACGCGAACGCCGCGGCGTGGATGGAGCCTGAGATCCCGCCGGAGCTGCTGGAGGAGGTCGCGGTGGAGTTCTTGGCGGCCTCCGCATCGTGGAGCGGAAAAAAGGCGAAAATCGGGGGAAAAAAACGAAAAAATCGCCCGCAAGACGCGCGAGGAGAAGCACGCGACTCCGCTGCGGAGGAGGCGGAAGGCGCTGAAGAAGGACAGGACGAACGCCTCGAGGGCGACAACGCTCAAGCGAACGAGGCGCCGCCGGCGGCAGCAGAGGGAGGAAGTGAGGCCGAAGACAAGGCGGAGAACGTCTTGAGCACGAAAGACAGCGATTCCGCCTCCGACAACGAGATGGAAGACATTTTCACTTCTTTTGGTTGGTCTGCAGCGGAGCGCCAACTTGCGAAAAAGAAATCAGAGGCATCATACGCCTCCTTCCTCACGCGGCTCGCCTCCCTCGCCCCTGCCTGAAGACAGCTTCAAGCGGGAGATCCTTTTCTGCGAGTCCGCATCGGCCCGCCTTCTGTCAGGCGCTGCATGTATGCCCGTATAATACATATGCATAAGCATATATATATATATATATATATGCACGTGTCGCAGGAGGCGCATGCAGCGTGGTGTGCCTATACAAGTATGAATATATATATATATGTGTATATATATGTGTCTGTTGTTTATACGTGCAACGTGTGCGTAATCGACTGGACAGCTGATTTCTTTCTGACGTCTGTCAAGCAGCGCCAGCGTTCGCGTGGACTCTGGCTTTGTCAAGAGGACCCAAAATTCCACAGGAGAAGTTCAAATTTAACTGCTTCCCGGCTGCAGACCGCGCCGGCAAACGGTCTAGACGTATGCGGAAACAACCCCGCTCGGGATTCCTTTCGGCCGCCCTCACGCCGCTAGCTGCGTGGCCCCCTGGAGTCGCGTTTCTGTCGCCATTCGCGTGTTTCCCCTGACTTGTCTGTTTTCGGCTGCCGCCCTTCCGCGTGTCTCTGCGGAGCTGACGCTCCCTCCTCGCGGCTTTCGCTCCAGCGCGGAGGCCTTCATGGTTCTCTGACGCGCCTCAGCGGAGACAGACTGCGCCGATAGAAAAAACGAGGAAGCGAGAAGACGCGGAGGCAGAGAGAGACAGGGGAGCTAGGGCCGCACATAGTTGCGAGGCCGGAAGAGAAGGAGCAGTAGAATCGACACGAAAGGGACGAAGGATTCAGCACACAGGGAAACGAAAAAAGAAAGGCCACAAAGCGGTGCATTCAGCGAAGCGAAGCCGAAGAAGAGGCGAGCCGGGGAGTCACGAGAGACGAAAAGAGAAGAGAGAGACTCGAGAGGGGAGATTCGGGAGAATGGATACCAAGATAAAGGGTGGCGTGGAAAGCATCCGAAAATCAATGGCAGAGGCGAGGCGAACTCGCTCAGACAAGATAAAAGGAAGTGTCTCTGCACGGATTCAGCAAAAAATCGAGAGCTGAAAGTCCTGTTGGGGCGCGGAAAAAGGCGATACGAGAAGTTCAAGAAAAATAGTCGCTTCTCAAATTCTGGAAAAGCAGTGTTTTCTCAATTTCCGTTCATTGTTTCCACCTGCATATGTCATCTGATGTCATCTTTTCCTACGTGAGGGCCTGCGGATTTCTAGCCGCAGTGAATCGATTCTTCTCAGGCTGGTTTTTCTTCATTCTTCCTCACAGTCTCTTCTCCGTTTTTTTTCTCAGGTGACTCCTTCTACCTGCGAAAGTTTTCATCCTCCCTCCCTCGTTCCTCTCCCCGGTTCACGCGCTCCCTCTGCGGCCTCTCGACGTCGCAGGAACCCTAAAACTCGCGTCTTCGGTCGACGCTTAGCCGCCAACGCTCTCCCTCTGCGCGCGCTCCTCGATGCCAGTCTGTCAGTCTGCGTTCGTATGTCGCTTGCCCCGTCTGCGTCTTCGATCGCGTCGTCGCCGAAAACGTCGCGCCGTCTCTTTTTCTGCTCCGTGCGTCTCCCGCGGCCTTCTTTCACTCCTTCTCGGCGAGGAACTCGCGAACGATTTCTTCTTGGTGAGGAGAGAAGAACTGGCCGTAGAACTCCTCGTCTTCGCTTGCGTCCGCCGCGCCCTGCATCGTCTCGCGCCTCCTGTGCGAGTCTTCTCTCTCCGCGGCTCCTCCTGCGCGGCGGCCGCCGCGCGCGTCTTCGGCGAACTCGCTAGACACGCGAGGCACCGCGCCTTTTCCTGCAACTTCTGCAGAAAACGAGCTCCGCGCAGCAGAGGAGACCGCCTCGCGGCCTTTCCCACCCGCCGGCTGGCGCGTGGACGTCGTCGGGAGGCGCTCGCCTTCTCTTCCCATCCAGAGGCGTTTTTCAGGTCTTTTGAGTCTCTCCTCGCGCGCAGCTGCGCTGCGCGTCGGCGGCGAGCCCGACGCCGTGTGCGACGGCGACGCCACGGCAGCGGCGCATGCATCTGAAAACGCGGGTAGGATGCGAGGCGCGGGCGACGAGGCTGCGGCAGAGAGATCGCCCTTCTTCACGCAGGCCCCTCTCCCCCACTCACCGCCCTCCCACTCTCCTTCCTCCTTCTCTCCGTCCTTCTTCGCGCAGGGCGACAACACGGGGGGCGAGCCAGTTGCGGCGCAGGCGCGCGGGGGCGCGGACGCGGCGTGGTCAGCTTGGGGGATGAAGATGAACGCTGCGGCTCTCGCGAGCGGCGAAGGCAGTTCGCTCTCTCGCTCTTCGCAGCCCCTCGCCCCCTCCTGGCGCTGACCCGCGCCCGGCGCATGCGCCGCAGCCGGCGAGAGGGAGAGGCGCGTGCTGCTGTGTCTGGCAGGCGACGGCGTCAACTTGGGGTCGCGCGGCGAGAAGAAGGAAGAAGAGAGGCCTTCGGGCTCCTCCGTCCCCTCCTGAGCCAGCAGGCGGAAGGCGGCATCCGCCCCTCGCGCCCCAAGGCGCGCCTCCTCTCCCTCCTGCACCTCCTCTTCTTCCTCGCGCTGCTGCTCCAGCAGCAGCTCGTGCAGCCGACTGCACTCCGGGACGTCTTCTTCTCGGCGTGACCCCCTCGAACTCGCAAGCGCGGGCGCAGAGGCAGCCAGCCCCGGCGCCGCCTCGGCGCGCCGCCGCCGCGCCGACGCTTTCCCAGTGGCGGACGGCGACGGCGAACTCGCGGGCGCTGGGGAAGCAGAGAAGGACGGAAACTGAAGAGACGCCGGCGACGGCGCGGTAGCTACGGCGCGAGAGGCGCCGGGCGGAGACGCCGTCGTCGTGCTGCCAGCCTGGCGAGTGTCTGCGGGAGGCGACGCAGGGAACAGCGACGATTCTTCGTTCGTCTCAAACGCCGCGTGCGCCGCGAGGCGCGGCGCGCCTTCGTCCTCTGCGTGGTCGCCGCCCTGCGTCGCGGCCTCTCCCCGAGACGCCGCAGCCTCCTCTGGCCCGCCTGCCTCTGCTTCTTTCGCGCGTCGAGCCTCGGCGTGAGTCATCTGCGGCTTTCTCAACTCCTCGCTCTCCCTCGGCTCCGCGCACGCAGCCGACTCCACACCCGCTCCTCCGCGGGTGGGCATCCGGAAGAGAAAAACTGGAGGCGCAGCTGCGCGCGGATCTGCCTTCGCAGCGGCTGCAGGCGAGACTACCGACGCAGAAGAAGAGATGAAAGAGGAAGCAGAAGAAGAGGAAGCAGACGAAGAGGAGGGAGGGGAGAGGAGGTTTCTGGTTTGACTTTTCTCGGGGGGCGTCGGGGCGGCGGCCGCAGAGGACACCGACGCGGCGGAGGAGGCGCTGCGTGTCTGGAAAGACGCAGAGGAGAGCGCTGAGAAGGTGCTTTTTGACTTCTTGTCGCGCGCCTCGGATTTGTTCAACACGGGAATGAAGGTCTGTGACAGCGGCGGAGGAGGCGCGAGTTTTCTCCTCTCGCCGTCGCCACGTCGCTCGCGCAGAAGATCCTCCGGCGCGGCGAAGAAGCGCCGAGCCGTGTCGGGTCGCGCGCGCTCCTTCTCTTTGCTGTCCTTCTTCGCGGCCGATTCCTCCTTCTCCCTCTTTCTGGTCTCAGTCTCCTCTGTCGCGCTGCTCATCGTCCCGCCGTTGCTTTCGCGCGTCAGCGTCTGCTCGGAGCCGCGCGCGGTTTGGGGACTGCGCGGGCCGCCGCCTTTCGCATCGACTTGTGACGTGGAAGGCGTCTGCGGCGCGGAGGCGCCAGGCGATGAGAACGACGAGGAAGAGGGAGACGCGACAGGCTGCCTCTTCTCCTGCGCAGCGAGCGAAGCTGGAGGCGAAGAAGACCGCGCAAACGCTGCGCGCGCCGGCGACGGCTGCGAGGACGCCGCGACGAACGAGGTGGAGGCGTCCTCCGGCGCGTCGCGCGTCGCGGAACTCCTCGGCATCGGATCTCCGAAAAGCGGCAACCTCACACACGCCCTGTCTGCGGAGCCGCGCGACGGCGAGAAACCAAAGAGTGCGTCGTCTTCGCGCTCGCGCTTCCTTCGTTCCTTCTCGGCGCCCTTCTCCTCTGGGGGGACTTCGCGCGGCCGGTTCGCCGAGCCCGGGCGCTCGGAGGCAACGCCGCCCGCGTCGAGGCCTCCTCCTGTCGCCTCGCCTGCCAGAGCCTTCCAGTCGTTTTCTCCTGACTCTGAAGAAAAGTCCACCTCCTCTTCTTCTCCCTCTCCCTCTCCCTCTCCCTCTTCTTCTTCTTCGCTTTCTTCTTCCTCGTCTTCACTCTCGCGCTCTTTGTGCGCGCTGTCGCCTTCCTCGAGGTCTTCCTCGACGCGGAACGCGCTGCGGCGGAAGCCGGCGCTTTTTGAGAAGGACGCGAAGCTCGAAAACGAGGTCTCCGCAGAGGAGAAGGAGGAGGAAACGGGCGACGGCGATCGCGGCGCAGCCGCAGCGTGAGTCGCCCTGCGGCCTGCGGCTTCGTTTTCGAGTTCATCCGCTGCGTTGCGCGCGGAGGACGGGGGCGGTGTCTCTCCCTCTCCCTCCGCTCCCAGCGGGGTCGTCTCTTCGTCGCCAAACAGCCGTTTTTCACTCTCTCGCTGCGAGGGCGGATGCGCGCGTCCTGCGTTCGCGTCGCCCGCATCTGGTGAGTCGTGCTTCCTCGCGGCGGGCTCGGTCTCCTCGCCTGGGGGTGTGCCGTTTTTGTTTTGGATTTCGCGAAGGACAGCGGCAAGGCGCTCGCGCTTGACGCTTTCTTGGTTCTTTAGCTTGCGAATCTCCTCTTCGCGGTGGTACCTGCTCGCGAGCCACGTCTGGGGGGCCTCGTCCCCCGTGCGGCGCTTCTCCTCCTCCACCAGCTCCGCCTCGACGGCGCTGCGCTGACTCGCCAAACTCGACAGCGAACGCACCAGCGTCGACCGCTGCCGCTCCAGCTCCAGCAGAGACAGCGACTGGAATCCAGAAGACACACACGAAGACGGAGAAGAAGAAGAGGAAGACGAGGAAGACGAAGAAGGCGAGGAAGAGGACGAGGCAGGTGCCGGTTTCTTGGAGGCCGCAGGGAAGGTCGCGGATCGCGAGAATGCCGAGGGCGACGCGGCTTCTCGCTTCGAGGGCGATGCGTCGCAGGCCTCGCGCCGGGGCGCCTCAGAAGTCTTCCCTTTTGAAGAAGCCACATCGGGGATCTCCCCTGGATGCTCGTAGAGCGGCTGGTGCGGCAGGCGCATGTGGACTGCGCAGCGCTCACGATCCAGCAGTGCGAGACGCGCTTCGTTCAGCCTGCGGAAAACAAACACGCCATTGTTTGCCTTTCAAGGATGCCAAACAGACTCGATGCGGAAACGGTCTAGTACTTTTCATTCATTTCTCTGGTGTCGTGTTTGTCGTGCTTCATGCGAGGCTTCTGTCGCCTCGATTTCCCGCGCTCGCCCTCACTGTCTCGTTCTTTCTTGGCTCCAACCCCAAACTCTGAATGTCGCGTTTAGGTACCGCGGCGGGCGTCGACTGGGAGCTAACAGCGCGAGGTCGACTCGGTGCGTTCAATTCTAGAGGCAAACGAGTCGACGACTGACTGCGAAAGAAAACAGACGCAAAACTCCCTTCTCCCTGTCCCCTCCGCCTCTTCCCCCCCCGGTCGCTCTCTAGTCTCCTCACCTTTTGAAAAAATTCTCGTTTCGCACCCGCAGATCCGGACGCAGGCCGGAGGACTTATCGGGGTGAAAGCGGATACTCCATTTGCGAAACGCCTGAAAAAACGAAGAAAAAACAAAAACTCGCGCTGAGCCGCGGTATGTACAGACTCCTCAACCTGCGCTAGCGCTGGAGAGGGCACCCCCCGACCGCCCCAGAAACATCCGCCGCATCCAAACAACGCACAGAGAGAAGCGTTTCAGCCGTTTCACGTAAAATTACTCGAAACGATCTTCTGCGGAATGCTCCCTAGTCCGCTTCTCAGTTTTTGTTCTCTTTTGCTTCTCTGAGTTCCTACTCAAAAAAGAACTACGTACATGCACATATATATTTATGTGTATATGTGTATACGTCTACACGTGATTGTATGTATGTATGTATGTATGTATATGTCTGTATATTTATGTATATATGTATGTATACATGTATGTATATGTGTGTGCATGTATATGTGTGTATGTATGTGTGCGCCTATCTTGTTGCCGTTTGGTGGAGCGTCGATTTTTTCGTTCTTTTTTCTCCCTTTGAGTCTCTGCTGCCGCTTCTCCCCTCCCCTTTGCCTCCCTCACTCGGTTGATTTCCGCGGCAGAGGCGCCCTTCTCGACGCCCAGCACCTGGAAGGCCGAGGCCTTCAGCTGCGCCTCGAGTCGCTCCTTCCTGCAGACAAAAAAGCGGGAGGGACTTCAGGGTTTAGGATGAAGCGCCCTTCACGCTCATCTCGAAACTCCTGGCGCTGCGAGACGAGGCGCTCGCGTGCACTCTCTAGGAAACACTGCGCGGCAACGGAGAACGAAGAAAACGGTGAAAAACGCGGACAACAAGGATACTTTGTGAGACGAGCCGAAGAAGAGATCACCTTTTGAATGCTCTGTAGTGGACGCGCGCAAGCCTCGCGTAGCTCCGAGCGAGCACATCGTATGGCACAGAGGCGGGAGGCTGCTTCTACTGCGAAGCGACGGAGTTTCCACAGAGTCGAACTGCATTCATTACAAGTAGGACTTCGCTGCTAAAGACGAAGAAAACGGCGCGGCGCAGCCACCTCCAGAGACGCGAGGACACGAGCTGCCCTTCGCAGGCGGACCTTCCAAGCGGCGGAAGTGTGCAGCGCCCTCGCCCTCTCTTTCTCTCCAGCGCTGTGTGCCCGTCTGCAGACGAGAGTGCGGGACTTCTACTCGGCGCAGTAGACGCACCTGAGGCGATCCACGAGGGTGAAGGAGGCGCTGCAGCGCTGCTTCATCTGCGTCATCGCCGCGACGGCGCTCTCCCAGTCGAGCAGGAGCTCCGAGGCCTGACAGACACGACGCACAATGCAGACGCGCAGAGCGGTGAGCCGCCAACCCCGCGGCGCAGCGCCCATCCGCCGGCGCAGCGAGAAGACGGCGAAAAAAAGACCCCGGGGAGCGCGGGCGGGCGGGGGCCTACCAGCAACGGAGGAGGAGTCGCGCAGCAAAGTCGGAGATCTGAAGTCTCTCCTCTTCGCTTACCTCCGCCGCAGTGTCGTAGGCGCCGCGATACGACGGCATCAAAGCCGAGCAATCGCATGCGCACTGAACCGCCTCCTGCCACATGCCGAGTCGCAAAGCGCTTCTCGCCTGAAAAAAAGAAAATCCGCCGCAAATCTCGATCCACGAGAGGCCAAATACACACGCCGACACAGCAGTGTGTCGCGGCTCACAAACAAGCCGCACGCATCTGTCTTGGAGACATACGAGCTGCCCTGCGCTGTCGGGGAGTGTCTCCTCTGCCTTATAGGGCTCTGGGCCCTGTTTCCAGCTGGGAGCTCTGTTTCCGGATCAGGAATTAGGGTCTAGCGTTTAAAGAGAGAAGTCGTGCGGGTGACCGAAACGCCCTTTCAACTCTGCACCCATGGCGCCTGTTAAAGTTTCTCAACGGTTCGAGAGACGTCTAGCGTTGCGTAAGCGTGTCCAACGGCTTGAGCGTTGTTGCTTCCTCGCAATTCACGCGTTCCCCCCCCCCCCCCCGTGAGGTTCTTGCCTTATTGAATGCCAGTTTCGCGGTATTTTCGACTAGTGAAACTGTCGAGGCGAGAGTGGGGCGCCCGAGGCGCTCCAGGTGCCGGTGCGTCTGCAGGAGGAGATTCTGCAGCTTGAACGCTTCGCTGTACGTACAGTACGCGGCCTCGTTCTCGTGGTTGCGGTAGCTCGCGCTCGCCTGATAAAAAGCGAAAAACCCGCAGAAACTTGCGATCTCTTGCCCGACGCGACGCATCGCGGGAATAAATCAGCTCGCAGGACGGCGGCGCCCTAAAGCTTGACTAATCCGGGAGCCTCTGGGAAGTTTTAAACGGTTTCGGAGCGGAAACTCAGACGCAGATGAACCCACAACCCGCGAAGGGAAGGGACGAACACGAAATGCTTTCCGAAACGCGCGGCTCGAGCGCGTGAGCAGCAAGCCGCAGATGTCCGTCGCGCTTCTTCCCTCCCTTTGTCTCCTCTCTCCGCTCCACCCCCCACCCCCTCACCCCCCGTCGGTTCGTTTTGCGTCTCCACGCGTTGGGCTCTCACCTTGTTTGCGATTTCAAAGACGACAGGTCTCCAGAGTTTGATGAGTTTCTGTGCGGCGGCGATGGCGGCGCCGGGTACTTTTTCCTTCTCCTCGGCGGCGGGCAGGAGCGGGGGCACGAGGTCCGCGGGAGTCTCGCCGTTTGCGTTTTTCGCGAAGATCGACAGGGTCGGCAGCGCGAGCAAGTTGAAGCGCGCGATGACCTCCGGCGCATTCCGCTTGCAGGCCCAGTGCAGCGCGCTGTTTCCCTCCTCGTCCACGAGGCTGCCTGCGCCGGTCGCGAGCGCCGCGCGCAAGTCTCCGCCGCGACGATCCGCGGAAGCCGCAGGCGCGTCCGCCAGCAAGAGAGAGCCGCCCGCGAGCAGCGACTGCGACAGCCACGATAGCGACGCCTGGCTGCCGCGCGAGCTGCGTAGGAGCGAGAGGAGGGGGTGGTGCTTGGGGTAAGCGGCAGCGACGGAGGGACCTGACACAGGCGAGGGGAATGCCTGCTGCGGGGGGTCGCTCGCCGCAGTCCCTCTGCGGTCGCGGCCGCGCTCACCCTCTCGCCTGTACGCCGCTTCGGCCTCCCCTGGCGATGTGTCTCCGCGGCGCTCCGCGGCGTCGGGCTCCGCTCGCAGGCCGTCGCCGGCGGAGACGCCGGGAGACGACGCCGGCGCGGAGACAGCGGCGAGAGGAGACAGAGAAAGAGACCCCGCGGGACCGCGCGAAAGCTCCTGAGGCGACAGCAGACGCCGGTGAAGGAACTGCGCGACGACTGCCTCCTTGAGCAGCGCCAGCCATCGCGTGTTGCCTTCCTCGAGAGCCGCATGGAGAACCCGGTGCAGCGTCGGTGCGCGCGCAGCCGAGAGAAGAAGAAAGAGGACGTCCTTCGGGACGTGGTGCGATCGGAGCTTCTCGTAGGCCTCCTCCGTCCAGAGGACCTGCGACTCCGGATCGGCCTCGAAAAACGAATCTGAAAACGCGTCCTCTGCTCCCTCGCCCTTCTCCGCCGCCCGCAGCGCGTGGCGCTGCTGTACGTACAGCCGAACCTGCAGGGTCTCGCGGCGCAGACTCTGAAACAGAAAGTCGAGGACTTCTTCTTCGTCTGCGAGTGCGGGATCTGAGGCGAGCAAGTCTCTCACGGCTTCCTGCTGGTGAGCACCTGACGGCGAAGCAGCTCTCTGCGTCTCGTCGCCCTGTCTGGCATCCCTCCTTTGCGTCGCCTCTTTAAGAAGCGCCAGGAGGCGTTTCGCCGATTCTTGACGGCGGCCCACTTGTGCGCGCTCTGTTTCTCTCCTCGGAGCAGGCTGCGCGTCCGCGGCGGGTAAGGAAGCTTCCTCCCTCGCTTCGGCGCTCGCGAGGTGCCTCTCCTCGGCTCGCGCGTCCAGCGGCCGCCCGTCTCCATATGTCCCCTGCGCGCGGTCGCGCGTACTGGCGCACTGCTTCTCGAGTTGGGCGATTTTC
Organism: Besnoitia besnoiti; assembly: GCF_002563875.1. NCBI lineage: Eukaryota > Apicomplexa > Conoidasida > Eucoccidiorida > Sarcocystidae > Besnoitia > Besnoitia besnoiti. The sequence continues at coordinate 225,852 of NW_021703916.1, forward strand.
TCGAGCAGGAGCGTCTCTTTCTTCTCCGCGTCGGAGAGGACATCCTGGACGATGCGGTGCGTCTCTTCGCCGTTGCGGACTTTGGCTTTGAAGGCCTGGAGCGAGCGGGTCGCGGCGACCCAGGCGGCGCGCGCCTCCTCAGCCAGCGTCTTGCGTTCGCTTGCCTCGACTTTAAGCTGCGCGAGCTCGCGAGACAGCCGCTGAATCTCCTCCTCGCGCTCGACAAGTTGTCGCTCCTGCTGCAGCAAGAGGTTTTCTTGCTTCTGCAGCAGTGTCTGCTGCTCACGAATCTGCTGGCGCTTGACTGTGTCATCTCGCTCGATGCGGCTCACGACCCGCTTCAGATGCGCCACGTCGAGAGAGTGCGGATGCAGCGACGCCGCCTCCTCGTCCTCCTCTTCTTCCTCCGCCTCGCCGCGCCGCGCGGGCGACGCGCCCGCGTTCAGCGAGTTGTGCGTGGCATGCAGCAGGAAGACACTCTCCGCGGAGGAGCAAGTCTCCGGCGGCGAGGCTGCCCGCCGCGGCAGGAACGGGGTGAAGGCCGCCGCGGAGGACGAGGCAAACGCGCCATCGTCGGCGCGCTCCCGCGGCGACGACGCCGCCCCCCCCCCTCCCCCCCCCGCACGGTGTGCGGCGGCGGCGTGCAGCGAGTAGAGCCGCGACTCGGCGGAGGCGGGGAAGGCGGCCTCGAACGCCGCCGCGTAGCCGGCGGAGGACGGCTGGTAGGAGGCAGAAAGCTTGGTCGCGGAGCGACTGCTCAGGTAGGGTGCGCCCGTCGCCACGCCCCGCTCGCCCGCAGGCGCGCACTGCCCGTCGGAGTCGCCCGAAGAAGAGTAGAAAGAAGACGACGGCGCCGTGAAGGGCTGGAGGAGGGGATGGCCTCTGCGGTGCGTCGTCCCTGAAGGCATCTTCCCAGCTGCAGAGCGGCGGCGATCAAAGGAGCACGCCGAAAAGAAGATTCGCCGCGAAAAGCGGAAAAGCGGACTGGTCCTCGAACAAGACGCGGAGACAACGCGCCGCGGGCGAGAGTCACGGCGCGGAGCGAACACTGCCCCCAGAGTCGACGCCGACAGTGCCTGGAGGAGGAGGAAGAGGAAGAGGATGGCAGCCAGGCCGCAGGCCGACGACGAGTACAAGGCCTCCAGCAATCAGATATACATGCAGGTATCTGAAAAGGTACCGCCTGATGGATGCAGCGCTGCCGAAGCCTGGCAGCGCGCTGCGGAGACCTGCAGAAACGCGCAGCGCAAGCGAGATCAGAGACACTCAGCGTCGGAGAGAAGTGACAACAGCCCGCGCGCGCTGGAGCGTGTGCGGAAGACCTCGTTGAACACAGACGGCACACGCGCAGAGGAGAGGAGAGCGAAGAACGAACTGCATTTCTTCTCTCTTGGTGGAGAGGCACGCCGCAGAGAGAGCCAGTCTGGAGCGCGGGGTGCGTCAGCAGGCGGGACAGAGGCGGGACTGCAGACGCGCCGACGGGTAGGGAGCCGCGACAAGGCCGCAAAGTGCGAGGGTTTGGGGTTTGCAAGAGTGGCTAGACGGCAGCAGAGTCGCTCGCAGCTGGATAGGGGACACGCTGCGCTGCGCGAGGAAAAGGAGGGGCGTGGCGCTTGTGGAGTCTGCTGCTGTGCAGGCCGGAGAAAGCCCAGGAAAGACCGTGTTTTGCGCAGAGTCAAACTACAGGGATGGAACGGCGAGTGTAGACAGGCCTCCCATGCACGCAGAGGAGCGGGGTGAGAATGCACGAATCCAAGGTCCCCGCTTACGTCGTCAGGGTCGCGTGGACTCGTGTCGTTTGCCCGAGTCAACCGTCCAACTGGCCTTTCGCTGCGGAGGAAAACTGGAGAGGCAAGAGAGTCTCCCCAGTGTCCTCGTCTTGGGAGGGAGAATCGCCGGCAAGCGGCTGGAAATGAAGGCAAAACCGCCGAGAAGGAGAAGCTGCGTGGCTCGCTGTGTGCCCAGAGGATCTCAAAGCGCCGCCTGCGAGATGAGTCTGTGTGGAATGGGCGCTACTACTTCCTCCTTTGAGCCGTCTCAGCAAAACGAGAGGAGGGCGGAGTCTGCGGTCGGCCGAGCGGAAGACACAGCAGAGAAGCACACGAGAGCGGAAAAGGGGCGAAAAGATCGCGGAAAAAACGACGGAAATCGCCGCGAGAGAAGAAACGCGCAGCGGTGGAACAGGGTCGTGGAGGGAGGAAGACAGCTCCCCCCCTCTGCGATGAACTCCGCGCAGGCGCGAGGCAGAACTGCAAGAGGCGTCGATGAAACCAGAGTGGCGTCCCGACTTTGGTCCTTTGCTCCTCGTGGAAGTCTATCTCAGTGCGAAGGATGTATTTCGCACGAGAAGACAGTCTCCAACTCCGAAAAACCGGGGTCTGAGTCACTGAAAGCGAGGACGAGGAGGCGGGCAGTCGAGAAAAGACGAAGACACCGGGGCGACGTCACCCTCTCCAGCACTCCGTTTCCATTTTTATTTCGAAGAAGTAGAGTCGATGCCGTGAACCCCTAAACCTACAGACGTTATCCTGTGTTTGGCTTAAAAAGACACGCTGCTGAAGGAACACAGCAATCTGGCTCGAGCAGCCTTCCATTTCTCCTCGCCAGCAACAGCGCAAACCGCGAGCATGTTCAACGCACGCAAACAGCGCATCGAAAACGTCACGCCAGTTCATCCATGCACGATCGAAAAAAAGGCGAGGGAAACGCCCGCGAGAAAGCGCCTCTCGAAGCCAGTTGGAACCAGCAGAGCATGGTGTCAAAGCGCTGTGTGCGCGCAGACTCAAAGAAATTCGTCTCAGCTTGCAGAGCTGAAGGCGGCTAGGGAATCACCCGTCAGGCGGGTGCAATGGCGCATCGAAGAAAACCTACAAGGAATGTCGTGCCAGTCGCACAGCGAGTCGCCGTTTGGCGAACTATCCGTTAACCGGGACACGAAAACTCCCGACTGCCCCAAGGCCTGCCGCCAGGGCAAAATCCATAAATCTTTGGACAATAGGGTAGACACCAGGCGAAAACGCCGGCGGCGCCCCGTTCTCCTGGCATCGTGCTCGCTTGGGTCGACGTCTCGCGCAGCACTGCGTTTCACATAGTTCGGGAGCGCTAGCGAGCCGACGGCAGCCCGCGTGGTATCTCGGGCTGCTCGCTCACGGAACGCGGAAATGAAGAGCAAGACCTGACGCAAAACTTTGGCGCGGGCTGTTCCCGACGGCGAGACACCCGACGCACCTCTTGCGCAGACGCCTGCAGCAGCAGCCCGCAAGCGTCGCTGCTCATCAAAAGATCTCGGGGTTTAGGGCTGGATGTCGGACTATCGTGTGCTGCCACGTGCAGTCCACAGGTCTACGCTGGAACTGCGGTCAAGAAGGCTGGATAGAGAGGAGCGCGCTGCCGTGGATGGCGAGCATCACGGCTGACGACGGAGTGCAGCGCGGCAGTGTATGCGCAGCGAACACAGGCGCACGATTCCGGTGGTTCGCCGGAAGACCGCGTTCAGGTCTGCAGCCAGCTGAGTCACTGAGTCGGCGGACTGCAGTGGCCGTCGGTCTCTGCGTGGACGGCGTTATTCGCCAGAGTGGTGTAGAGCCGATTTCGGCGCCGAGGTGCAGATGTGGCAGCTCGACTCAGCTTCTCAGACTGCAGAAGGTGTACCTGCTGTGGGTCGCCACAGATTCGCACCATTTCCAAAGGCCGCGCTTTGCGCGTTACACCAGAGAGGATATCAGGAGCACAACAACAGAAGTCACGCCTTGCCGTTGCTCAGCGAAGCAGCAAGTGTGGTGGCGACAAGGAGAGGAGTCGTCAAAACGCGTCGGCTTATTTGGCTACGGCACATGTCTTCCTCTGCAGCACTTGAACCTGGCGCCATTCCTGTGTGTCCCAACCTGCATCGCTGCGCTGCATCGTCGGTTCAGAAAGACTACACCAATCAACTTCGCAAGCAGGAAGTTTACAGGGTGTCAGATAGTTACACTCAAGGCAACAGCTGCCGGAAGGTACACGGGCAGCGCAGCGCGTGTCACCTCGGCAAGCGTGTTGGGCATCAAGCAGCGGCGCGCTGCCAGTCTGCCTTGTTTACTGCGACGCTGGCATTAAGCATAGAACGCCAAACCCGAGTCCCCCCCTGGTGCGGCAACGCCTCTGCGCATTCTACGTCCGGAGAGAGCTCCGCGGACGTGAGACAGATGGAACTACGGCTCCAGTGCTTCGGGGGCATTGCGGTGATTCTCAGAAGAGGGTCTGACGTGGCGACTCTCCCCAGCGGGCGAGACAGAACGGGCTGTGCTCATGTTCGTCTGAATCCGCTGTGGGCAAAGTGTGATGGCAGCTCCTCCTTGGATACACCGCAGGCTCTACCAGTCAAATTATGAGTTCCAAAATGGAAACTGGTAGCCGTGTATTCAAGGTTGGTTGGTAAACGAGGTTTCGTTTGCGTTAGCTTCGGTGAAACTGCCTGATATACGGAGGGCACAAACGAACGTGGCTTCACTTGACGCAGGTTTCTCCCGCAAATATGGATTTGCACAAATGGAGCAGATCGCGTGCCCATTTTCAATTGTCAGCTGTTCGCATGCGTTCCTTCTCTGCCGAGAGCACCTCTAGTGCAGGACTGAGTTCATCCAACGGTTTCAGCGTCATCTTCGGGACACCCTGGCAAACAATTAATTATGTGCGAGATTGCAGCACTGTTCGCATGCCAGGTCTACAGTTGGCGTGTAGAGGTAATGCAGGGTACGTCGGTGGTCGCCATGGTTTAGGCGGAAATTTTGGGTCCCGGAAGGGCGTTTCACATGGCGTCCCAAACGGGCAACAACTGTAGGCCTCGTCCACAAGCAGCGCAGATACTGCATGCAGTGACAGCCTACGTCGGCTCGTTGTAAAAAGGCTTCAAACTATTAAAAAAATTCTAATAAAATAAATAAAATAAATAACGCTACATATAGATACCATATGTATACTACTTTTTTAATGTTGATACTTCATTGACAGGTTGATGACATAAACACTAACAGACCACCGGTTTTGTTGGTCGCACGAAGTGGAGAAATCCGGTCAGGCTGGCCGTTCAAGACACGGGCCAAACCTGCCGGCAAGAATGGCGGTATGAGCAGCCAAAACAGACAAGAGGCACTCGGCAAAATCTCTCCACTAGCTCATTCTGGCGGATATTTTTTTAAAATTCGGTTTGCTTGTACAGAATTCGAGTGTTGGTGTAGGTAAACCCAACGTTGCTCAGAGAACCGAACCTGACAGCCGCCGCGAAAGAAAAATGACGACGGTGCCTGTCGGTAGGGCAAGGCGGAAACCCTGTGTGTAAAAAAAGGTCCTTCTCGCAGGATGTTCCCTTCTCTCCATTTTTTTCGCGCAAAGTCTCCGCTTTGCAACCGCAGAAATACCGGGGCGCGCCTCTGTCTTCAATGGCATGCGGTGACGCCGGCGCCTGGCTAATGCCAGGGCAGCAGCTAGCTGAAGGGGACGCGTCGAAGGCTGGAATGAGATACTGCTCCTGGAGCATGCCCGGCTGGTCTGCACGTTTGAGCAAAAGTGATGAGGACTCCTGTTTTCTCCGCCGGTTTCCGCGCATGTTTCTCGTTTTGCTTGCCAGTCGTACAGCGGGTTGAGCTCCCGTGATTCGCGTCCGCGCCGTTCCCTTCTCCTTCGAGACACAGTGCTCTGGCTCTGTAGGACTCATCTCTTTGCTTCTCTGCGAAACCCACATCTGCATGCTGTTTGACATTCTCTCATAGATTTTTCAGTCGACACTACCTTGTTTACGCCGAATCTGTCGAGCAGACAACCGCTCGGGGGGGGGGGGATGGAAAGATGGAGCGGCGCTGGGCTGCAGTGATTTGCAGCGCACTCTGATTCTCGCCTTTCCTTCTAGCGCCCCCGTCCGCTGCCCCTTACACTATGGCGGGCGGCGGTGAGCTGTCTGCAAGCAGAGCAACCTACGTTGCTTCAGCTTGTTGCGCCTGTAGTGAATTTCGAGCCTCAAAATGCGATTGTCGACGAGGCGCGTGTGGCTGTGCGTCGCAGTCAGGCCGAACTGAAGCGGCTCGCGGAGGAGGAACTTGTGTGGCTACACTGCCTCCTCTCGTAAGGGGACGTTTTGCATCTTCATCTGTGTGTCGCCATCTCCCATTTCATTTGTGCGTCCTCTTCTTGCAAATGTTCATCGTGCCCGCGGCCCTGGTACCGCTCCTGGGTGCCTCAGCGACCAGCCCCTCTCCTCCAGGTCACTTCCCGTCTCGTTCGCCGACCCTCCCAGGACAGGCAAAGGCCCGAAGAGAGCCGTTCAGCACTCCATCGTTTCGCATGGAAGACGACCATAAGCCCTTCTCTTCCTCCTCCGCTGCAGCCGCTGCGAGCGAGGGCGCGTCGCACGCGCTCCACGTCCGCCAGCCCTCGCTCATGCAGACATCCTCCGAGCTCCGCGCCTCCAGCGCGCCCGCGCAGTCCACCTCAGAACTCAACCCTTCCCGCTCTCTGTCTCGTAAATTTGGAGCCTTTCTCCTCGAGCCGCCGAGAGGTGCACGAGGCCTTAAGGGGTTTCTCATGGATGGGGGCCGTGATAACGGCGGGGCTGTGACCCGCGGTCTAGAGGGCGCCCAGTCTCCACGGTCTGAGGGCGGTGCAGGCGCGGAGGAAAGTGAAGTGCTGCAGAAGCGTCGCGACGAGGAGGCGTTGGGCCGTGGAGGTTTCGACCTTCACACCGGCAGGGGCAGTGTCGACGACCTAACATCTCGTGCGGCGCGCGAGGCGGGATCTGCTTACGCCCTCTCGACGCCTGAGGAGAGAAGGCAGCCTCTTCTAGGGCAGCCACTGAGATTGAGGACCGCCTCGAATGGTGGAAGGCTTCTGCGGCCGACCGCCACGCGAGACGTCGCAGCAGTGCCGGCGGAAATGTCCTTCGTGATCAACTGGCAGATGCTCGGTGCAACGATGGCAAATCCGATGCTGCAAGTGACCGGCAGTCCTCTTGCGCAGCGCCCACTCATCTTCGAGCAACCCGACCCGGCAGCGGCAATGAGTCAGCATGGGCCGCTCATTGCGGTGGTGGCGGGGGTCATGGTCGTTGGCTTGGTTCTAATGTTGCTCTGCTGCTTCATGGTGAAGCGCAAGCGCGCACACGAGGCGTACATGAGCGCACCTCTCACCATTCCGACGCAGACTTAGCTCCGCGGACTCCTCTCCGCAGCCAAAGGCGCCGATGGGCAGCACACGTGCGCACCCACGCGTGATGCAGCTAAACTCTCAGGGGACGCCATGCAGGGAGTGCGCAGAATTATTTTTCAACTTTAATTCCAAAACGGGGGCCCGTTCGCGGGTCGCCTTGGGAGATACTCCAGGAAGGGCGCACTATGAACCGCCGACTGAAGCGTCACCGTGCGATTTCCAAGGGTTTCCAAGGGACGTCGGATTGGTATGGAAAGCGTTTTTCTCGTTCGCTCGAGATTGTCTTCCAGATGACCGCAGACCGTGCGGGTCGAGGGGCGCACGACCGTCCGTATCGCTAGGCTACCCGTGACCCCGCAGGCTGAGTTGTTTGTCTGCGAAAACCTGGTCTACGGGGTACAGCTTGTCGTCGTACGTTGTTTTAGTGCGCGCCGACAGCTGTCAGCTCGGAAACGGTGCCTTTTTGCAGCAACGTAGCAATGCGAGTGAAGCGTCGAAGGCTGCTGTAGATGTGTAGTTTGACGCGGCTCCACACTTTTCAAACGCTCCAAGTCCCTTGTTCTCGAAGCAGTTTCTAACCAAATGACAAACTCGACGCCGCACAGAGGAGCCGTTCCAAGGGCAAGTGCGAGTCGCCTTCAGGGTGTACCTCCAGCAGGATGGATGCCTTGGGAGTTCTGTTGCATTTTCTCTAAGCGTGTCTCTACCCGGGTTAGATTCGCATGAACTGCTACCTCTTCGGGAGAGGAGGTAGAGTTCCTTAGGAAAACTCATTCACGTGGCCCAACCTCAGCGATGGGCGCCGCCTTATGTCGACCGACCTTAGCGTTGTTGGTGCAACCTACCCGCAAAAGTCTTTGAGGCACAGAAGCACTCTGTAGCATGCTTCCACGTTTTGGAACCTGTCAGGGGACAAAGTGGATTTTCCTACCACTTTCTGCTCAGCGGAGGCATGGCAGTCACCTCAGGCGACTTTGCTCTTGAGCAGAATCACAGCTGAGCTCATTCGTGGCTACTCGCGACTGACAGAAACCGAACGTAGAGCGAGGGTGTGGTGAACGGTATCAATAGCTAAGCCGGCGCCAGCAAGGCGTGAGAACCGAGTTATTTTTCGTACTCATGCCAATCTTCGAAGACTTCGGCCGAGGTAGAGGTAGTGGCATTGTGTTCCCTGTTGGTCAAGGACGATGAGCATCTGCTCTTACGGACTGCGGAAGTGATTTGTTAGTGCCCGAGTCAGTTGGTTACCGAATAATGAGCTAGACACAGCTGCGGACCTGAAGGATTGGAGGCCATTGCCACCAGTCAGTCATCTACCCACATAGCGCCGCATTCCCTTGCTCCAAGAGGGCTGGCTGGCATCGAGTAAAGGCTGCTGGCTATACGGATACTTTTCGTGGCTGCTGCAATGCTTATGGCCCTGGATTGCCAAGACAAGATGCACGAATGATGCGGCCGCAGACTCCAAGTGAAACGACGTCTTCCTGCGCCGCCGTTTTTTCTCTGGCATCTCAGCAGTTACGTTGAGCAATGTCTCCGTTGTTGCAGCGTGATACGATTGCCACCTGTGCAATGGCGGCGACGACAACGTCGATTCGCGGCAGGTGTCGAGCGTGCGCGACCCGCTCGCAGCAGAGGCGGCAAGACAGGCCGCCGAGAAGACAGCTGATGTCCGCATGTCGCGTGGTTGAAACGACTGCCGCCGCGTTTAGGTAGCTTTCACGTGCCACACAAGGCACGATGCAGAATGACGGAGTCGGTTTGGTAGAGACAGATAATGGCCTCTGAGTTTAAGACAAGCTGAACGGGAGCCGCCCTTGGACGTGAACGACGTGTGTCCGCGTCGACACGGAACTGAAAGTGCGTTTCATGTCTGTTGCACATGCTCCTGCGAAAAGCGTGAACTTTCACCTGGATCCTGTTTCCTTGCTTTGTGTAAGCTCCCTGGCAAGACGTACTGGTGTCTGCGTGCACTCTGCTTGTACGTAGCCGGCGGCGTGGTTGTCGCCTCCACGACATTCCGGCGGTACACAGCAGCGGAGTCCTCTGATTAGTTGCGCCTTCGTGTTTGCCTGAGGTCAACCACCTTCGAAAATGTTGTCAATTCTAAAGAACGAGCTGGTCACCGAGGCCAGCAAGAAAGACGTGCTGATCCGGAAGGCCGAGCTCGACTGGTTTACCCGGAACTACTGGATCATTGCAACGCAAGCGACCGTCGTGGCTGGTTTTTCCTTCCAACAGCTCGCGAGCCCTCCACCAGAAGAAGCAACTGCGTGGTCGGCCTTGTTCCACATTACTCTGACAAGTCTCAGCTTCATTCTCGCTCTCTACGTTATCGTCTGTTGTACCTTCTCTTGCATCCTGGCCCCAGGTACCCTCGCCATCAAGACTCCGGTCAGCTTATTGTTCCGGGGGCGCTTGGAGATGAGGCATCTGTAACCCTCTTTTGTTAGGAACGAAAGAGACTCATCATGTGTGTGTAACAAGAATACGGATCGTGTCGCGGTGAGCGGCATACAAGCGACGGGGAGAGGCGTGCCTCGACGAGCCACTCAGCGCGGCAACATCGGCACCACTTCGTGTCTTTATTTGTGTTGTTTACAGGGCTCGCCCTGCGAGGGGCAAACGGCTTCCAGTCGGTGCATAACGCTATCCGATATTTAAGGAAACAGCAGGATCGAATCCTGTGGTGTTTCATGGTTTCCCTCGCTTGCTTTGTTCTATCGAGTTTCATGATTGTGCACGTCTTCGGTCGCCGTCAAAGGCTTGCCGTCCGTATCGAGACAGCCCTGCTCTTTGTCGCACTCGCCATCGCGTTCATGGCAGCGCGGGCCATCATGCTGTTCCAGCACGGCAGGTATGTTCACCGGCAGCCACCTTTACTGTGCACCCCTTCAGGTTCCATCATTTATCGTGAACTGCCAGGTCATGTTACACTGTTCACGTAGATTGAATTGAGCTTATATAGCCGTAAACCAGAAACATGAGGTCACGCAGTGACAATTTTGTACCACGATATAGCATGTGTTCTCTGCGTAGCACATCAGTCTCATTCGTTTGGCACAGTAAGCTAGAAAGGTCGAATGGGGGAGCATGCCCGCTTTGCCTACATTGTAGCTTTATGCTACACGCGCTACAGCCCATTGTGCAGACCTGCAGAGGTTTTTTGAGCCGGTAGCCATTCCTTCTCTGTCAGTGTGGGTTTCCCTGTCCCAAGAGCTGCCTTGTCGTGCTGTAATGCTGTCTGCAGTGCGGCCAGAAGCGGAATCAACACGATCGAAGAAAACTACGGGAAGGTCGGTGACATCGACGCGATGGTCGGTGGTGCTTTCCAGGCGGCATATTAGTCGCGCCAACTGTGGTTCGTGCCGGCGTCGAGATCGGAACCGGGAGGCAATGATAATGTCCGCTCTGTGTAACTTCTTCAGCGAATGGGTGCATTGTATGGAGGGAGTCCCTCGGCGCGTGAACGCCGTTCATGCATGTGCAGTGTGCTCGAGTCAGAGATTCTCTCCCACCGCATAGTACGTGGATACAAACCGTGATGTGAACACCGACAACTACAGTCGTCGAAAGCTTGGACGGTCGGAGCCTGTCTACAGTCTCTCGTACCCCCAAATGTAAACATCCCGCTCAGCGTAGGTCAGCAGCGTCGCAGTCGGGTATCATTGTAGATATTACAAACTATAGCGCACAGATTTGTCTGGCTCACTTCTTAGCACGGAAAAAACTCTGTGCAGCGACGGGTGTTGCCTACCTAGCTCGCGCTGAGCTTGATGCGAAGCCCTCAGGTGAGAGATGGGGCCTTGACCGGATCGGTAAACCTCCAGTCGAAGGTCAGGCGCAGTCAGCCAGTGAGAAAAGCATGTCCGACGCTTCTGACCCGTCGCCCATCCGAAGCAAACGCACCGCCACGCAAACGGGGTGCATGGGCTCCTCGTTGGCCTACGCGTGGAGGGGCAGGCCGCAAAACTGCGTGAAACTCTCAGATGAGAGGCGTTTTTCCGTACATCAGAGGCTAGGGCAAGGCAAGACGAGCCCCGACGGTGTTTGGTTCCTCCGCGGATGCGCACAGCGTGGAGAAAGCATCCGTGTCTTGAAACAACGCACCTGGACGGTATCGTGCGCCTTGAATTCGCGCTCGAAAGCGTTTTCCATCTGCGCGATACCCGTGGCCCGGACACCTCACTAGTTTCTGACGCAGCTAGGCGTTTCTGCTCATGCCTCTCCGTCTTTGTCGCAAGCTGGACGCGAGGACACGGATGCGTGTCCTTGCTGACGGGGTCGGCAAGGATGCCGTTGACACAGTGACGCAATCTGAGGGCAAAGACGCTTCGAGAGTTCAAAATGCACATCTGGAGGGCTCCGTCAATGTGTGTCAGAGAAGTCCAGCGCAGCGATGGTGCAGTACAAGTTACGCGCGTCACACGGCACCTTCGTGTCTGTGCGCGAAGAAGAAATGCCAAAAAGGCAATTCCTCACGTCGTGGTGTCCGTCTCACTACGCGGAGCAGGTCCCTTGTGTCCGCCCAGTCTGGTGGCTCGGGACAACAGCAGACACCCGGGGGGCATGTTGAGATAGGAGTGTCTCAAAGGGTTTGCTTGTCTCTGAGTTTGTTTGTGGTTTCGTGGATTCCTGCGGCTACACACGCATTTTCCCAGCGTCCAAATCGCGTGCGTCTGGCTTTCCTCGCGTCTCTTTTCGCAGAGCGAGCCATTCTTTTTGCGAAAGCGCAGGTGCGGTCTTGCACGCAAAGTGGAAAGTATGCGTCGACGTCTCCTGCGGAGGACCTGTGTGGTGATGCTGCTGTACCAGGAGTCGTTTTGCGCCGCCGCGCAGTACTGGCTGGGCTCAGCCGGAGCGTAGTTCACAGGGATGCGCGCGCCGCCGCGTTGCTCCTTCCTGCTGCTCGGGGGGGTTGGTTGTGCGTTCGCGCGAAGCCGCCGGCGCCGCCACATCCCCTGTGGCTGCAGAACTACCCCGGCCTTCCGGTGGCCTGCTGGGCTTCCGTTGCGTACACTCTCTGGGACACAGCAACCGGACAACGCACGACACGTCTGTCAGGACGGGCACAGGTGATTTAGTATTGTGCATCTGCTATTTTTTTTCTCTTTTTTGCTGCATCCAGTCTTCTTTTTTTTTCTTTTCGCTTGTCGGCCTGCGTGGCGTCCGAAAACGACATATGCGCTTTTGTATTCCGTCTTCAGTCTGATTTTGCGCGCGCCCAACTGCTCCACGCCTTGCGTGTCGCCGCCCTGACAGCACTAAGCTGCAGCAATACTACTACTGCAACTACTACCCTCGCCACAGGAGTAGTCTGAGTCTCACAATGGCGCCCAAGAAGACCATCGTCAAAAAGACCAAGGCGAAGAAGGACCCCAATGCGCCTAAGCGGCCATTGAGCGCTTTTATTTTCTTCTCCAAGGACAAGCGTGAGGAGATCATTCGCAAGAACCCCGAGCTCAAGTCCAAGCTGGCTGAGGTTGGGAAGATGGTCGGGGAGGCGTGGGGGAAGCTCTCAGACGCGCAGAAGAAGCCGTACGAGTCCAAGGCGGTCGCGGACAAGGCACGTTATGAGAGGGAAATGATTGCGTACAAGAAGGGCGGCAAATAAATCTGGCGTCAATGTTTTTTGGTGGAGGTGCGGAGGGACCAGTTCTCGGGAGAAACGGTGCCTAAAGTGCCCTTGGGGTCGTGCCTTAGACACCGGACTACGTGCATTTTTCTGGCTCTAGTTTAGTCACAGAAGCTCCCGTTATCTCCCTTACGGCCTGTAAACTTGGACTTCCGCTGTGGATTCCAAAAATGCACCAACACCGCTCTTTATAAAGTGTTCCTGTGTGCTTCTGGGTGGTGACCTACAGAGTTGATTACCGACGCGGACAGCTCCGTCGTGTGCCGTCCGAGTTGTAGCGAGCGGGCGCATACGCCCTGGTGTGGAAACATCAACACAAATCCCAATAGAGAAACTGGGACTACAGTGTTGTGTGGTGTCTCTGCACCTGGTGGACTGTTCATACGTAAGAAGTGGGAGGATGGCGTGGTCAAACACGCGGTAGGGAAAGCATCTTTTCAGAGGGAGAGCCGCTGGTGGCCACGTGTTTACTTGTCTTCGAGATGTCTGTGCAAATAATACGACGTATCTTGTCTCTTGCTTTCATTTAACCTTTCCACAGTCGTCGTTTGGAGTGAGATATCCATATTCCGTGAGGTTCGAGGACGCGTTTTCAGCTGCTTTTTTTTTCTACGATCCCCGGAAAAGGGGAGTGTTAAGACCCCAGGCGTCTATGCTTTGTCTTGTTCACCCTTTTCCCCGGGTCTTCATAACTTGGTTCCTTTCAGAAACTGGAAAACGGTGCCTCTCGGTTTGGGCGTTCCTTGCTGTAAGTGACTGCGTGCGAAAGAGAATTTGTCAATTCGTCCTTTAGACCCCCCCTTTTCCGCGTCTCGCCTGTAATGAAAACTGGGTTTTTTCAGTGAAAAGAGGTACAAACTATTGGCTAGTTCGGCTTGAGTGCGCCTCAGTTTGTACTGCTGGAAGTAGCGTGCTCCAGTAGCGCTTCACGTACCCGCTGCGAGGACGCTGCAGTGGTCTCGGCGCAGTCGGTTGAGTTGTCTTCATTGCGCGCAGTTTGCCAGCAGGTGGTGCGGTAGCGAGTTGCTCTGCTGGCGCTTCGAATGTCAGTGCGGTCACGACGTCAGGTGGGTGGAGCTGCAGCCCCTAGACGTAGAGCGGAGACTGCATGGAACGCAGTCATCCCGTTTGAGGAAGAAAGGGCGTGCTGGTTTGCCGGTCATGTTTGCGGACCGCGCTGGGGAACGCGCGTTTTCCCGCTCCGGAGATGACTGCCGGAAGCAGACTGTGCGGGCCCAAGGACAAGGCGGATTTCTGAGCTGGTGCTACCAAGAACTCTTGTCTTTCATGGACAACGCGGTCTGGCACAGCGTCGTTTAGCGTCAGGCAGCTGACAGGGGCACCAGCTGCGAGCCGGATTGAGCAACTAACTCAGCGGTCTGCGCGGGACAACCAGAAGTGTATCTCAACGCCGCGGCGACCATGTTCGGTTGGAAGTCGTAGTTATGACAGTCGTTCGTCTAGTATACATCCAGAAGTTGCTGGTAGTGTGCAAAACGTGTTGTCAGTGGGAGATGCAGCCGCCAAAACAAGAACGCTACTTTCCCGGCTAAAACACATCCGTTTCCTTTGAAACATACTTCGCTTCTCGCTTCAATAGTTTGCCCGTTGCCGCTAGGGGATCGCTGCCTTGTCACGCATATTGCCACTACCGCAGACCCCCGCGCTTTTCTGGGCCGTACGGTCCTAGGCAAACAGCAGCAGAAACCGAATGTTGAAGCGAGGTTAGTTTTCGGCGTTGTCATAAGTAGAAACTGCCAGGTCGAGCAGCGCACGTTATCTGCGACCGGGATGCCTCCAGCAGAGCTGTTGCGAGTGCAGACTTGGCAACTTCGTATGTGTCAAGTCACTGTGAGTTATCCTTGATCAGAATGGACATGCAAACCTGTGGGTGTATGCTGTATCGCGATGAAGGCAGAGGCCAGTGGAGTGCAGCTACAGTTCCACAGATCACATCAGGACATCCCTCTTCCGGCTGTAGTCGCGTGCACTGGGGTCATTAGAAGAACTTCTGTCCGATCGAATTCCTCTGAAAAGCGTGGACGCCGCCTGCATGATTCTTCTACCACTCAAGCCTGCGAAGGCACCTGGCCACGCTGGGACGGACGGGGCTATGTGCACGGCATCGACTGAGGGTACCCCGCCGAGGGCGCTGGACCCTGGATAGCCTGTCAGACTTGTAGCGTCAACACTGCGGAGGGCTGAGACGGCGGGATGCGGAGGAAGCACCGGGCCGACGGGCAACTCTGTGCGGAGCCCCACGACTCGCCGCAGAGGTGGTACATGGGACGCAGGGAGAGGCGGCGGAAGGCCGCCCCCAGCAGCGTCTTCCTCTGCGTGCTTCCCCCCAATGGAGTAAGGCGGTGAGGAAAGTGGATTGAGAGGTGCCGTGTGGGCAACTCGTGTCTGGCAGCTTCAAGCCCGAAGACTGGAACGGCGGTCCCGGGGGCTGCTCCGACGCCAGCGCCCCCCAACGCCTGCTCCCTTGGTGCACTGTGGACGGCTGGCGCTTTGTCGAGTCGCGCAAGCGTCTTCCCTGGAGGTTTCCATAATTCCGAGTATGCAGTCTGCGGCATTCCCTCGCCCGCCACAAAAGATGCAGGTGCAGCGAGGCCACCGTGGGGCTCGAGCGATTGCACGAAGACGGTACGCGCTCCTGCTGACGACGTCCGCGCGCTGCTAGTGGCCATCCGCTGTTGATCCAGAGTAGGCGTGTGTGGAGCGCTGCCGCATTGTCCGAGCAGGTCATTGAATAACGGTGCTACCAGGTTGACCGTGGGGCTTTCCCGAGGAATTTTGTGCCAATCCAACTCGCGAAGTTGCTCTGCGGAAGAGACAGCGGCCGCAGCAGCTACGGCGGATGCAGAATGTGCGCCAGACGTCGCATCGGGTGAGCCAGGGGAAGATACGCTTGCACCGTCCAGTTCTCCTTCCTCGCCTTCTTGTTTCAGCTGCGAAGGCGACACCGCAGCGATCGCCTTGCCGCGTGTTGCGGCGCTGGCGGCAGGCTGGGATGTTGCCGAACCCGTGGCAAGCGGCTCCTGAAGAGGCGCGTTTGCCTCAGAGGTCTCCATAACCTCCATAACCTGCGTCGTTTACTGGGTAACGGCTGGGCTATTGGGAGCAGCGTGTAACGGGGATGCTGTTCGCGGCTCTTCAAGTTCTGGATCGGTGAGAAGTTCGGCGGGAGGAGTCTGCAGGCCTGCTCGCCCGCGCTCGGCAGACTCTCCTGCCCGACTTTCCGCCTCGTCGGCTGTCAAGAACTGACGATACAACCTGGTGGCGCCGCTGCTGACGCTTGAGGAGGAGCCGTGCTTCCTCAGACTCTTGGTGGCTGCGAGGATATGGGGCGAGTAGGCCGGCGTCGAAGATCTCACGCTATCGGCAAGGAGGACGGTTGACTCTGTGCTTGAGGGAGCTTCTGTGCGGAGCCCAGCGGCAGAGGAGACGTCTGCCAACAGCGTCGAGAAATCAACCAGGCCAGCGGTTAACGAAGGGGGAGACTGAGGGTTTGAGCTCTCCACCGACGATGCCGCTGCTTCCCCGCCTTCCCCGTGCGCTGAATCCGCGGGAAGGCGCGACTCTTCGTGCACGCTGAAGACCTGCAGCTGCGAACGAGACTTCTCGCACCCGACGGCTGCTCCCCTCTCCAGAGTCGTAGCTTGGCTTGTGTGGCTGGTTGCGGCATTTTCAGCTTGCGCAATGCCTTCCGCGTCCGCCCTGTCCGCTTTTCGAAACAATTAATCGGTGGCGCCTTCCGCACTCGTCCAGGAACTGGAAGAGTCTCGACGTCGCTTGGTTTCTTCTTCTGGAAGAGTGATGGTGCCGGATGCGTCACCAACCCCGCGCGGTCCGTGTTTCCTGTCCGGCCTGTCAATTTGTCGTCCGCGCTCGGTCGAGCCGTCTGCCGGAGGATCTCTGCTGTTCCTTCCGCTCAGAGCCCGACGCGCTTCACGGCTCTCGGCTTCGTCGGGAGATGCATTGGGAGCCGTTTTGTTCGACGCCGGGGCCAACGCGTTCAAAGTTTTCACGCCATGACGACTCAGGACACGAAACGCCGCTGCCCCGCCTCCCTTCCAGACGGGAAAGTCATCGCGCAGGGCCTCGCCAGCCTGGCGCAGTGCGTCTTTCTCAGGCCTCTCGGGGCTTGAGTCAGGAAGGCGCCTCTCCCCCCGCGGCAGCCGACTTGAAGGGCCACCCGCTTGTCTCTCAGGAGTTTGGGTTCGCTCGCTTGGCGCTTCCGCAAAGATCTTGCTGCCCAGCCAGCTTTCGCTGGAACGCGAGGAGGAGGCATACTTGTGCCTGGAGGCTGCCTCCTCAGCCGTGTTGTGTCCTTCTTTTGGTCCCCGTCGACGACCCGCGTCTGTCGAGCTGCTGGTGCGCTTCGTGCGTCTCCGGTTGGAAGGCTCCTCCGCCACGGCTTTTGTGAGATCGTGTGCACGCTGCAGGAGTTCCTCGCCATCCGTGTCAATTACAGCGTCTTCCTCCGCCGGTATTACACTCGAGTGATCCTTGCTCGCGTCAGGGGAGGAGGCCCGAGTGAACGAAGGCGGAGCCGCCTCACTCGGCGTGATGGTCTGGTCGCTGGCGCTGGGACTTTGAACGGCCTTTTCTGCAGTCATGGACGTCTCGTCCATGACTTTGACGTCATTCTCATCTGCATCGTCGTCACTCCGGGTTCGCGAAACCTCTCCTTCGTCGTGTCGCTTTTTTGTGTCGGAGTTCCGTTCGACAGACGCGAGCGCATTCCCAGCGTGCGGGGCGCCGCCAGACGTTCGCTCCGCCCCGAGCGCAGAAGCCGGTTTGGGCGGATGGCTGGGTGCCCCCGAACTGCTGCGGCTGCGCGAGCCGCCCGTCAACATGTCCACTACGTGGTGGAGCACCTCCTCCACTTTCTCGTTGACAGTTTCGAGGGTCGAAGCTGAGCCAGGCCCTGGCCTGCTCGGACCCGCGGCTTTTTCTCCATTTCCGCCCCACGAAGCACTCGACAAACTAGGAGTCACAGGACTGGGTGGCGCAGAGAGGTCGTCAGTTCCCAAGCTCAGTTCGCCACGTACCGCGGCAGCAGCTGCTGCAAGAGCTGCCTGAGCTGCAGAGGCTGCGAGCGACATGAAGGGCCTCTCGAACCACGGGAGGTGAGGCTCCTCTTCGGTGGGTTGGGTGGCGCCGCTAGATCCTTCGTCGGCTTCACTCTCTTCATCCTGCTTCTGAGCAAATGTGCTTCTCTTTTCTCCCCCATTCGTCCCGCCAGACTCGTCTTCTCTAACGGTTCTGCTGCCGCTCGCGTCTGTCTCGGCACGGAGGTGTGCCTGCTCATGTCGCATGGCAATGGCTGTAGCGGTCTGCTTGGCACGGTTCAACTGCTCGGCTGCTTCTTTCGGGTTGATTTGGAGCGCAGCTGGCTCTGAAAGAATGAAACCCTGAGCCCGGATGCGACCTCGACGCAACTCCTCCTCCCTCGCTTCCATGCCTGGGATCAACGAGCCCAGAGAAGAGGATAGGACACTGCCATACACGACGCTCAGAGGCCCGGTAGACGACCAAGAGGCAAATGTGCTGCGCGACGCCGGAGAGCGAGGAGTTTCTGCCTGGAAAGGCGGCAGAGAAGACATATCCCAGGCAGAGGCATTCGTGGCCTCCTCGTGGCCAGTCTCGGTGGAGAGGCGGCGAGCGCCATTTGACGTTGGATTTAGGGTGACCTGAGGCTCGTCACGGCTCGTGGACTCTCTTTTGTTTGGAATTTGCCACCTCTTGAGCCGAGGACTCGCCTCTGCACCGTCTTTCCTCGACTCATAGTTGACGTCTGCAGTCGGCGGCGCGCCTGGAGTGACTAGCGCTAGAGGATTTCGCCGGTCTTCAGGCAGGAAAGGGAGCCCATCACCGTGAGCAACAGACACAAGGGAGGGGAGAGTTCCCGCAAAAACGAAGCATACAGTAGCGAGGCAAAGAGGAAAAAACCTTCGTAAATGCAGCCCAGCGGCGGAAAGCCGGCGCCGCCGGCGCAGTGCTCCACATTGAGACTGACAAGGTTCACTAGAAGGTAGCGGGAAGCGTGCGATAGCGGGAGATTTGCACGGTGCCTGCGAAGGGCGGCGCTTGCATAAAGTGATCGCCTTTGCGAGTCCTGAAACTTCACTGACAAGCGCATATTTCCCCGATGGAGGATCCTTGCGTGGTTGCTTCGTCATGTTGGCGAACAGAAACTACATTCAGCCGCCACTTGCAGCTGCTGAACGCGATTTCTGAGGTGAGGGGGCGAAGCACTTAAGACCGTGGAATCCACGAAATACTAGAAGGAAGAGGGGCCAGATATGGACCAGGTGACCTTCCTTCTGTAGACGCCGACCCAACGCCCTGATGCAATATTCGCATACTACTGCATAAAGCAACCGCCGTTGACTCTTCAGGGTCAGATTCACAGATTCGCGTGTGCGCCTCTATACGTGTAAGCAAACTAACCTCGAGATTCCTTCCGCCGCAGGAGCGAAATACTCGTTGCGATTTTAGTAAAAAGATAGGCCTCTGCGGCTGCGTTTTGAGGTCAGCTGACAGCCACAAACGGATATAACGCAGACCTGTCAGGGCCGCAAGTAAGCGGACACAAGATGACGCCAAAGAAACCTGCTGCGCGAATGCACCAGCGAAAACGCGTCCTGATTCTTTCTGCACCTGCGGGAACCCTTTTCGAGCTCAGCGACTCGTCAGACCCGAAAAACTCTACCAACACTGGCGAGGGCACCGCATCTTGAGTTAAAGCCACCGAGAGCCCCGGTGACCTGATTTTCCTCTGCCAGGATTTCCTAGGCAAAAATACATTGTTTCCATCCACAGTGAGATGAGTACTGCTCCATCAAAAAGTCTCACGTCGTAGCGCCTTTGCCCTTCGCTGGACGATACGCATACAGCCCGTAGGCTAGAAGGAAATGGAGGCCAGAAATGGAGGCAAAGCAAGGGAAGCCAGCTTTTCTGTCAGCAAAAAGATAAACAACGCGGTAAGCGAGTGCAACTCGGGCCTGCGCGAAACAACGGTTTAGTGAAGCAGATTCTCTCTCTATCGTACCCGCGAGCTCACTCGAGAGCCGGCTTCCTGTCCACGGACCTGACATGATAACTCTCAATACGTCTTTCCGGGTCACAGAACTGTAAGAGAAACCTGTGAAGAGCGGTACTAATGTGAGTGTTTTCGGAACATGGGAGGAAATGAAGAGGGGACAGGTCAAAAACAGGAGATACATGCGGAGAGCATCACGGTGCTGCTGACAGTCGACGCAGTTCACGAGTTTCCCGCGAGATACAGACAAAACAGAACGTAGGAAACCATGGAGCGTCAGTCCGTAATTCCTCGTGACGCAAGGAGACAAGTGAATCGAAAGCTCTGTGCACTCTGCGGAAGCACACGCTGAACTGAACCCGTTTACGAGAGGACCGTTGCAGAAGCGGAACGAGAAAGCCACGTCGTGCAAGGTCTGCTGTTTTTCCCCTGGCGACCAGAGACTCCCGCCGTGAGAGAGTGACCGCCTGCTTTTTCGAAGAAGCTTGACGACCCGTCGCGCCTCATTCGCAGGTGCATGGATGCATGTATACGCGAATTAGACAGTCCGTTTGAGCCTGTGCCAGCGCTTCGAGTCCACATATATATATATATATATATATATATATATATGTTGTATAGTGCATATTGACATATACATAGAGAGATGTCTGCTTCCCTTTACAGCAGGCACCTGCGCACTCAGGCGTAAATATCTATTTTGCGAACGATTACACGGGCTGCCTCAGGTCCTCCGCCATCCACCCTTCGCTGCTTTTTCACCCTCGACACAGGGCCGCTGCCGCTCCCCCCAGTGCCACCCCTTCCATGTGAGTTCCTGCGGAGTACACGGAACTCGTTGTTTCGGCTCGGGTGCCGCTCAGGCGTTCCTCCCGAGTGAACGATTGACCTCTCTGCAAAAGACCCGTGTACCTCTACGACGTGAACCGATTCTCAGAACACATTCCTGCTGCTGACGGAGAGCTCCAAGCTCTCTCTTACGACCAGCACACACGCTGATTGGCTTTCTTTGCGGTTGTAATCGCCGCGTGGCTGTCTGCGCGTCCCCGCTGCACGCCCCGCGCGCGCCGCCTGAGTAGCTACCTCTTCGGTTGTCGTCGCCGACCGGCTGAATTTGCTTTATGGTGCAGATACACTTTTACGTTATATAGTCGAAACAGATGTCGAGCAGACAGCTGGTCTGGCGGACCTCATGCGTTCCGGGTCCCGTCTCTCCGCTTGCATGAGCGCATGCGATTAAAAATCGCATGCAGATACGCCCGCGTAGTTTCCGGCGGGAATACCATCGAAAAGGAGTTCCGTGACAAAAACGCCTTCAGAAAAACATTCCATACTGGAGTAAAGCTGGGTAGGTTTTCTTATTTTTCTCCGTGCGGATTTCTCAATTTCGCGGGGCTCCGTCTTCAACTCTCCCCGTCACGCGCGAAGCGGACACTTGGCCTGTTGTGTGTTGTGCGCCAACGTCGTTAGGTTTCCGCAGTCTCTTCTTCATTTTTCAGACTCTTTTTGTTTCGTAGGACCAGAACGACATTTCAGGAGCGCGCAAGGTCTTCGTGGACATGCGCCTCGCGTCCCAGCCTTACTTGCAGCGAAAGACGTCGACCTGCGATAGGTGTATCTTGGAGGACTGTAGGCTCGCGGCGACAGGTTTACCAAACATGCGAATTTGAGGGCATGCGCCGCTTGCACGTGGAGGCCTGGGTGCTTGTATCCCTCTAGTCTGCTCCGTTTGTCTGTTCTGTCTTCTGTCTCTGTCTCGCCGGCTAGATCTCGCAGAGGCTAAACCAAACCGTAGCGCACCATGGCAGCGGTTGCATCTGCGTTCGCGGGGCGGGCCTCTTGCCCGCCCACTGCGAACCTCGTGGACACTTCGCCCTTCACGTTGCAGGCCTCTTTTTCTCCTGCGGCCGGGGGAGCGTCTCCGCCCTTTTTGCAGCACGTCGTTTGCAACAGCACCGCGTCGCGTCTGTGCGTCTCAAGTTCCTCCAAGTCTGTCTTGTTTTTTGACTCGTTCACGTTCCAGCAGACCTTGCAGCTGCCTCAGGCCCACGCCGCGCAAATCACCAACCTCTCGTTCTTCTCCGCGTCGCCAGACCTGCTCGCCTCTTCGTCGCAGGACGGCACCGTGCGGCTGTGGGACTGTCGCGTCGCCTCTACTGCGCCCTCTGCGGGCTCGGCCTCCGCCGCCTGCGTGCGGACGATTCGCCTTGCGCCCGCCGGCAGCACCGACGCGGAGGTATGGACCGTGTCCCTGAACAGCGCCGACCGTCTCCTGGCGACCAACTTGAAGCAAGCTTTTTTCCTCTTTGACCTGCGCGCGACCGGACCCGCCGAGGCGACAGACACGGCGCCTGTTGTCGCCGCGCCCTCGCCGGCCGGCGGCTCGAAGAAGAAGCGCGGAAAAGGCAGACAGGAGGCGAACGTGCAGCACGCCCTCGCGCGCGTCGAAGCCCATTCTGATACCATCACCTCGCTCATCTTCCACCCGACAATTGACCATCTGCTCTTCTCTGGCGGCGAAGACCAACTCGTCTGCGTCTACGACCTCCGCCGCGGCAGCTGGCACTCCGCCACTGCTGGCGCTTCTCCGCCCGCGCCGCGCCGCGCAACGGGCCACGGGCCCGACGAGCCCAACGAGCCCGACGAGCCCGACGAAGAGGAGGACCGGCTGATGGTGTCGTGCTTCTCGCACGAGCGGCCGGTGAAGAAGGTCTCGGTGCTGGGCCCGGAGGACGACTGTCTCTGCGTGACGAGTCCGATGGAAGACATCGCGCTGTGGCAGCTGAGGGGCCTTTCGGCGCAGTTCGCGGCGGGCGCCCGGGGGGGCGCAGGCGACATGGAGGTCGACGAGGAGTACGCGCAGCGCTGGGAGATCGCCAAGAAGGCGGACTGGACTCAGCTGCGCAATCACCCGTCTCTCGTCGTCGAAGAAAGTAGTGGCGGTTGCATCGTCGAGAGCTTCTACGAGCAAGCCTCGGGGCGACTCTTCCTCCTCGCAGGTGAGACGACGCCCCCGGCTTTTTCGGTTCTGGGGGGGTTGCCCCCCGCGGCCCCTTTGCGGCATCTGCGCCACCGCCGCCCGGGACGCACACCTGTCGGCGCGCGCCGCGGCCCCGGTCGGCTTCCCTGACGCGGCGCGGGGGTCTTCGATTCGCTGCGGACAGGCGCGCACGCCGCCCCCGGTGCGACGCCGTGCGCAGGCTCCCTCTGCGTTTTCCCTCGCATTTTCTTCTTCGAGAGAGCTTGCCATCGCTGTTTGCACGTTGCACGGCCGCGAACAGCAGGAGGAGTTTGTAACTCGGTGATGAGCTCGTCGGGGGCTCCAAAAGCCGAAGCTCCCACGCCCACGCCGGGAGGTAGCGAGAGGCGGTGCAGCCGCCTGCGGAGCGGAAGGGCTTGACGACAGGAATTCGTGTTGTCTGTTTTTCACTCGCGGAGGCTGCGAGCTGTCGCGGAAGCATCTGGGCTCTCGTTCTCCTTTCTTGTCACCAGTTGAAGGCCGTGCATTAATGGAGCAAATATAAGCAGGGCAATCTTGTGCGGCGTGCGTGTCTGCGGCGTCTTCTAGCCGGCTCGTTCCTCCCCCCTGTCCACCCCCCGTGAACATCCACAGGACGTGAAGCGAGCCTCTGTCTTTTCACCAAAATGTTGCCTCGTGTGTGGCTTTCTCGTCTTTTTTCAGGCAGCGTTCGCGGCGACTTGCTCCTCTTCCACGCGAACCTCGACGAGCTCCTCCCCGCTGCGCAATTCGTCGTCCCCCAGGGCCACGCTGGCCATAACGGCCTCGTCAGGTGAGTCCACCTCGCCGAAATTCTTTCTCGTTCTGTGTCTGCGCTTTCTGTCTCTTTTTCGCTCAGTCCAGAGTCCCCATCATGGTCCCACGCGCCCGGCGTCGTCGCGGGCTCCGCGGTTGGGCTCCAGCCCCGCGCCTGTGGGGGGTGCCTGTGCCGCTGTGCATTCGCACTGGCGCCGTTGTGACTTCTGCTCGCATGGAGGGGCGTTTTTTTCTCTTTGCTTTTTGCTGCAGAGACGCGACGACGATTCCCTCCTGTTCGTTCCCTTCTCCCCTCGCCTCTCCGTCCCCATCTTCGTCGTGCCTCCTCGTCACCTGCGGCGAAGACGGGCGGCTGTGCGCGTGGAAGCAGGAGCCTGTAAGGAAGCGTATTCATCGAGGCAGAAGACGCGTCGCGCAGTGAGGACAGGCGCGCCCTTTTCCGCCTTTTCACCTTTCCTGCGCCGTCGCGTCTTCTTACCCGTACGTGCTCCACGCGCTGCTTTCTCCCTCTTGTCTTTCGCTGGCCGGTTTTCCGCGTCTGCCACAGCAGACGCCCTCGGTCTAGCACGGCGGACGCGCGGCAAGCACGCGAGCGAACCCAGCCTTTTTTCGTTTTCTGCGTCGTTCGGGGCGTATTGCTTTTTTAGCCTGTCTGCATCTGAGGCCGCATGCGCTTTCTGCTTTCGGCCTGCGAACTTCGATAGCGGCAGATCTTTCGTTCTTTGCGTGCGCGTAAGGCTCAGGATTGATTTCCGTTCGGTCTTCGATTCAGGGGTCGTTTGCTACTCTCCAGCTGCGCGCAGAGAAGAAAGTTTCGAGAACTTTTTCGTTTTTCTCCTCTCTTTTCCGCTGCAGGCGAGCGGCAACTCTCCCTTCGCGTGCGTGAGACAGAAGCAGCTAAACATTCGAAATCACCGCTGGCCGCAAGGCGACCGATGCGGTGAGAAGCAAAAACTCGCCCAGGGCCGATGCGCTCCTTACTAGATGCTCCAAACACCAAAAGGAGAGGCAACCCAGCCACGCGAGAAGATTCTGGGGTGCTTCCTCGGGCCTCGCGCGCCGAAGAGAGCAGAGAGGCGCGCGAAAAAGAAGGAGCGTGAGGCGCGAGGCGCGGCAGAGAGACACAGGATGCGGGAGGAAAGCCGCGGAAGCGAGTGAAGAGGCGAGAAACGAGTAGAGAGAAGAGGGCTCGCCTGCTCTCCGTCCAGGAGGAGCCTTTTTCTTATCTTCGTAGATTGTTTTTTTCAATTTTCAATGCATGCAACCCAGACCGACCAGCCAGGCGGCCAGGCTGCCCGACTGTTTGTGAACGCGCCAGCGCGAGTTCGTTCAGGTCCTCACGCTCGGCGAGTGGAACTTCCCTGCTTTTTGTCGTCTTCATGTGCCAAGAGAGGCGAGTCAGGGACGTGTGACGTTTTCGCGTGGGTCTGACTTGTGGCGTGACGCTTTGCCCGCGCGCTGTGTAGAGTATTTAAAAAGCGATTCATCTGAAAGTGCAGCTGCGGCGCACGAGTGAGAATGCCGCTGGAAGAACGCCGGCACGAGGAGGCTTTCCCTCCATGCTCGCGCGGAGAAGAGAAACGGCAGCGAAGTGCACACGGAAACATATCTTGCGCACAGACAAAATTACGCAAAACACATAGACTGCCACTTGCATGCGCGCATGCAAAGTATATGGTATGAATGAAAAAAATATATATACATATTTATGTATACATATACGTATATTTGTGAAGAAAAAGAGGTCTGTCGCGCGCACACACGTGGAGACCGGTGGACTCGCGACCCCAGGAAAGGCGAGGATTGAAAAGCGAAAAACGGGGACGTGGAGGTGGCAGCAACGAAAAAAGCGCTGTCCCAACCCCCACTATTTTCTGTTTTCCTCTTTCTTTCTGCCCGATGTTGCCGCGTTCTCACGCCGTCTCTGGGCGTGCGGCGCCAGGGGCGGGGTGGAGTGTAGGTACACTGGGGAGGCCGCCTCCGCCGGACAGCCCGCGTTCGCTTTCGTGATTTCGAGGCGTTTCGCGACTCGACGCGAAAGGCGGGAAGAGCGCGAAGAACTCCTCGTCTCGCTCTCGCTGCAGAGTTTCCTCTCGCGAAGTGCAGGAGGCCGGCGCCGAGGACAAACGAGAAACAGCGGTCTCCGGAGCGAGGTGTAGCGACATCCCAGGAAAGGACGACGCGGAAGACAAGGGAACGTCAGAAAATCCGCTCTCCTCGCGAGGCGGTACGCTGAGAGAAAAACGCGACGAAGGACGCCCCGCCGTCGCGTCCGCAGGCTCCTGCAGACCGCGCGGCGACGTGAACGGACTGCCATCCCTGACACTCTCGCGAGGACTCTGCGTCTCAGGCTGAACAAAAAACAAGACAAAATCTGCATGCGCTGTCAAACAGGCGCAACGCCCACGCTTGCATGCACCACGCAGACGGGGCCCCTGCCGACCACACGCGCCTCAGGAGGACGGCCGGCGCCTGTGGTCCTTGAGAGATTGAATGGAAAGCACCGAGGCCTCGGGACGCGAGGACACTCTGCGTGCATAGGAGCACACGTCTGCTTCGAGTTTTCAGCTTCTCTGCGACGCGCTCGGGACACCCCGACGCACACGGAGAGGCGCCAACAGCCTGCAGCTTACCGGAGGTTCGTTGATCAGAAGCGCGTGCTGATTGTACTTTGTGTGGAAGTTGTAATACGCATCTGTGACGACATCCGACATGATGACCGCGTCCTTCACGTTCCGCAGCGCCACTTCGCGCGCCGCGGGGTCCGCCACGCAACTCAACCCTGCGAAAAACAGTGCGCGCAACAGACGAACCGCGCTCGATCCAAAGCCTTTCTGTGCCTCGCTGCTGCCGATGCCCGCCTTGCTTGTCTCGGGAGAGAAGGAGGGAAAGGGGGAGGGGTGAGGGGGAGGGGAGGGGGGGGGGGGGGGGGGGATGGTGCAGCTGCCATTTTTGTAGACTTTTGCACTTTTTCCTACCTTGGAAGGGCCGACCGATGGTGGAGGCCGCGACATGCAGCGTAGCGTCGATCCGGGCGGCGACTGTGCCCCCGACTTCGCTGAACGTAGACGAAGAGGAGAAAGCCGGAAACGCCGCTTTGTGCGCATCCGGCGCGGCCGCGGACGCGCCAGACTTCGCAGTGGCGCCCGCCTGCACATCGCCGAGCGCGACGCCTTGCACGACGACCGGCCTCTCCTTGCCCGTCCCTGCAAAAAAGCACCCCAAAAAACAGCGATCCGGCTATGGAAGCCGCAAAAGGGAGACAAGGAACCGGAAGAAAACGAGAGAAAGCGCGAGCCAGAAAGACTACAGCCGCCAAACTCAGCGTGAGAAGAGACGGGGCGAGAAGGCAGCACGGGCAGATCCGCGAGGAAAGCCGAAACTTATTTTTGAACAAAACTGTCAGTCAGCAACGCTAGGCCACCATCAGATGTCACAAGTGAGCTAAGTAGAACTTCAGGACGGAGAAGTGACGCGCCTATCACCGACCTCTCGTCCCCCCACGAGGAATGGGCAAACATGTGCCTGCATTCTTCCGTGCTATTTTTAGTCTCCAAGAGGAGAATATCGGCCACACACGGGCGGCGACGACGCAGGAGGGGAGGGGAGGGGCAGGAGTGGGGGGGGGAGGGGGGGCAGGAGCAAGGGAGGGGGGGGGCAGGAGCAAGGGAGGGGGGGGGGGCAGGAGGGCGGGAGGGCCGCCGGCGGTTTCCTTTTCTTCTTACCGGCGGCGCCGTCGTTCGCGGAACCGGCGGCCGTCGATCGGCCTTCGAAGGCAGACGGGCGAAAGTCGTCCCCGCCCGCCGAGGCGAGGAACTCCGCGACGGGGTACGCGTAGGCATTCAGGAGAGCAAACAACGGCATCTCCACGCAGAGCAGCCAGTTTGACCACTTCTGCAGAAAAATCCCGGAACGACGCGGCGAAAAGAACCTTAAAAAACTCTGACCCCTGCGAAGGTGCCGCCCTGCCGCACGACCGAGCCCCCGAGTCTGTGTTTCATACTTGAAAAGAAAAAAACCCGAGGCCCTACAAACCTCGCGCAGCACATGTCGCAGCGTCTCGCGAGACATGTGTATCTACTCTCGCGACTCGAGACAGCGAGGTGTCCTCCCCGCTTTCTGAAGATTGGCGCATGCGCCACGAAGACAAGAAGGCAGCTCGGGTCGAGGCTCCTCAATCCCGCTACGCGAGTCTGCAAGGAACGCATGCGCCCTTGCAGCTCTCTCCTTTTCTGTTTTCACTTACGGTGACGTCGCGGACAGTCATGCCGTCGATGATGCCCAGGAAGAAGGCCTGGTACCAGGTCGCGACGATCACCAGCTTCATCGCAAAAAACTTTGCGACGGGGTGAAAATCCAGCTGCAAAAACAATCCAATCCCACGCAACCGTCATGCATAGAGAGCCACACGCCACACACAAACAAAGGACACACCCACAAATATATATACAACTCTTTCTCTCTCTATATGTATATGTGAGTGTACGTATATATATATATATATATATATATATACATATGAATGTTTGTACATATATATATATATATATATATGTGTATATATGTGTGTATCCACAGTACATATAAGGAGACACCGCCCCCAGCGGCATGTCTGTTTTCATTGCCCCCTACACACACGCAGACAAGTATCCTTTTGCGCAAGACAGCGCCTCCCGCAGCGTTCGATGCACTCGAGTCTGTTGTGGTCTGCGGAGCGGCGTCTCACCATGGCGGGGAGCTTGCGAGTGGCGAGGTAAAACAGGCCCAGCGCGTAGAGCGCCCCGCAGACGGAGACGTTGTAGATGATGAGGCTGGGGATCTGGTAGCCCAGCGAGTGGTAATGCCCCAGGCCAAACACGAGCAGCGAGCCGAACGCCATGGCTGGCTTCACCTGCAGCAGCGAGCAGCCAGAGAGTCCTCGCGGAAGGGCCATGACAGAACGCAGCCAAAGGGAGCTCCGTCGCCCCGACGGCTAGAGAGAGCACATGCACGCACCGAAAATACCTTCTGAATGCGCTTTTTGCGCAAAAAACGGACGAGAAAGACGACACACCAAGGCGGACGATACGCGCGTGACGGAGACACCCAGCAAAGAGGGGAGGCGCGCAAACATCCGCGACACAGACGCAACACGCGAAAGACAAACGGCGCACACCGGCGCGCGCGGCCAAAGGGACCGCCTTCCGGCCTCCCCTCCCCCCCCCCCCTCCCCCGCCTCGCCGTCACGGCCTTATCCTGTTGGGTCGCTTGCGCGCGTGGGCGGGTTGACTCACAAAGATGAACTGGAGAATCCACCGTTTGCAGCACTTCACGAAGGCGAGGTTGGTGGGCAGGTCTTCGCTGCACATGAGGACGCTGTCGTCGCCTCCAAGGCACTGCACGAGTTGTGTCTCCTGTCTCCGCCCGCCGCCGACGGAGTACAAGTCGCGCCGGGAGCCTTCGCGTGCGCTGAAGCTTGTCGCGCGGCCGCGCCCCTCGGGCTCCTCAGAGGGCGCCGCCGCCGCCTGCGCGGAGTCGCCGCCGTCGCGTTCGACCGAGGCGCGCGAGGCAGGCCGCCCTGGGGACGAGCCGCTCGACTTATCCAGCGCCGTCGAGTGAACGACCACCACGGCGCCGCCTGAGCCCACGCCCTCGCCGTCTCTGCGCGGGCGCCCGGGGGGCGCGGGTCCCGGCGCGAAGTCCGCGGGCGAGCGGAGGCGCAGGAGCCGGCGCCAGAGGCGGAGGAGGAAGGGGATGGGCTGCGGGTGGCGAATCGAGCCGGGATCGCGGCTCAGGGCACTTGCGCAGGCGTCTTCGCCTCCGCAGCGCGCGAGAATCAAACAAAAAAACGAGTAAACGACCACCGCCTCCCACACGTCCCGCAGCGCCTCAATGTACACAAACTGCCCAGGGAGAATCAAAATAATCAACGACGAAACTGCATGCAAACGGACAACACACAGCGAGACCACACACAAATCCACCCATGCGCACGCAGATAAGCGAGAAATATACACAAAGATTTATACGACAGACATCCAAAGAGGTGTAACGATTTGCATGTGAATGCGCGTGACACTGCAGGCGGCGAAGAGACGCCCTTCCCGTTGAGCCCGCTTTCTTTCTCGCCGGCAGCGCAACGCCACAGCCCCACTGCCAAAGAGAGCAGGAAAAAACGCGAACAGACCAAGCGAAGGCTGACAGCACAAAAAAGCAGGAGGATCCGAAAAATGTTTTAATTGAAAAAGAATTCGAGAATTATGTAAAACCCTATCTTTAATGTAAAGAAGATGCAAGCCCCAAAGGTAAGTAGGGGAGGAACACGGCGCACAAAGGACGTCGTCGCACGCGACGCACAAGCTTGAGCGATGCAGGGGAAACAACTGGCGAAGGGATGAGGCATTAGGCCGCGCCTCCAGCCCGACACCCACACGTCTAGAAACGCTTGCCTGGCGGATAGAAATAACGCTCGCTTTTCGAGAGAGGCCCGTTGAACAGGCAGACTTACCGGCATACACGGGGGCGAAGAGAAGAATGCGGACGACATACTTTTGCAGAGAAGGAAACGCGTAGTGTGCGAGATGAAGAAAAATTGTGCTGCCTGAGAGCAGGCACGCGGCGATCGCGCATATGCACGCCAGAGCAAACACCCATCCAATGTCGATGAAGGCCGAGTGCTGCAGGCAAAGCACGACAGAGAGACAGCGCGCCACCCGCTCTGCAGAAAACCTCGACTGGAAGATCGACACACTCGCCGAAAACTCATGCGTTTCCCAGTCTCCGCGATGCACATTTCATCTGCACTCGATAGTACAGAGCTACCTGTTTGAATATGAGGATACAGCGCAGATGCGCGGGCGAAGCTGACCACGGAGACGCATATCTCTAAATAGACTCGCGCGTTGATCAAACGAACGAGCGTGCACAGGACGCAGAACAAGGAGCGAAGACACCGAAAGATCCAGATAAAGCAGCTTCGCGCGGAGAGTGAGGCGGAGTGCGTCTGCAGGAGGGATTTGAGCGATCCCCCGTGCGCGGTGTTTCTGTGCGGGCAGCGGCAACAACAGACTTCTCAGCCGAAGCAGAGGTGAAAATACACAACCTCGGAGACGAGAGATGTCTCCAGTTCGCGAAATATACATGACGAATGAAGAAAAGGGCTTACGGAGACGGGTGAGGAGGTGGCGGCAGTTGCCCTGCCGAGCGCAGGCGCCTCGAGCAGGGCAGACTCTTCCATATTGCCGAAAAACTCGTGGAAATGCGCCACAGAGAGACAGAAACTCAGAATGGGGAAGTTGAAGAAAGGGGAGCCCCGGAGAGAGGCCAGCAAACAGCGTTGCGGCGGGAATCCGTCATCTTTTAACACACGCACGGAGGACTAGCGAGCATAGCAGGCTGAAACAGAGTGATGCGACAGGGAAGAAACAGGGCAGCGTGAGCGCCGAAAAGAGCAACTGAAACAGAGACAGACGAGAACGAGACAGGAGCAAGATGGACAAGGGACATCGGCAGACCCAGAAAGAGCACAACCACGAGCAGCAAGGAAATGTAGCGCTGAGGGTTAATGGTGTGTCTCGCCTCGTCCCGAGTAAACGCGGTACGCGAAAGTGGGAAAAACTGCACATCGCTCTTCGCTTGACGATTCAAATGGCAACAGAAACGAAGGGAATATACACAGACGGTACATGAGGATAAAAGAACCAGAAAGACTACATTGCCAGACATCCTGTGGAACTCGAGAACGATGGCGCCCTCTCGGTGTATATACACCAAGAAGGGTGTGAATCCAGCGGCACTGTCTCCCCCCTTTCTTTCGATCTGTTGAATGCACTAGATTTGCCACGAAAAAGGAAATAGTTTTCCTCATAGAAAGCCTGCGCGACTAACGCACGCCTCCGCTGCCAAAGGAGCGCAGGAAGCAGCAGAGTTAATACACGAGAGGGGGGTTCTCAAGGGCAAACTTCTAGACGGAAAACACTCCCTTTTGGGCGCCACTACACGTTGCGGCGTGCGGATTCTTTGAAGTAACGAGCCTACTTTGAAGAGCACTATTGCGGTCGCGATGGCGATGCTCGACCGCCTTCACGCAAAAGATGGAAACAGGGCGAACCGGGAAAAGATGCCCTCGTCAGGATGAGGCCCCACAATGGTAGGACCGTGAACTTGCTTTTCCAGTTCGCCGAGAGAAGACACGACTTAAAACAAGACAGAATTTGTTCTACAATGAACAGGAAATTCGTAGGACAGACAAGCGTTTGGTCCTTCGGAACGCGGAAGAAGAAAGCTGCGGTGTCTGCTCGCTTTCGCAGACATGCTCGCTTCTTTTCTCCTTGCAAGCTGGCCACTGGCGAGATGCGGCAAAAGGCGTTCCTCTCCCGTCTTCGGAGAGCGAAACTCGAACTCCATGACCTGAAGAGTGCACAAGACGACTTTGTGCAAGGGAATAGATCAATAATGGCTGGCATTCCCCTTCAAAGGGCGAAAAACTGTGACAACGCCGCAACACGCCACTCTCAGTGGAGAACGAAAAGGTACCGTCGCCGCAGGACATGGGTCCGACCTGCCCCGACCCCCCCCGCTCGCCGCACTGCCCCCCGCCGTTGGAGGAAATGCTAGTGCTTCAGTGTGGAACGTGCATAGGCGCAGCTAAAACACACGAAATCGGACATGGATAGGGACATAAAAGCGACAGGCAACGTAGGCGTGTCAGCGAGAAGTGCGGTGGTGCTCCCCTGGGATTCTTTGCCCGCCGCCAGTAGCCCAGGGGGAGCGTGCGGAGGACAGAAAGTTGGAAATACTGCTCCTCTATGGATGCCGGTAACAGGCTGCAACAGATTCGAGTTGTAGCGGCCAGTGTTTAATTCAGCTACTCACGATTACGCATTCGCACGATATATCCAACTGCGTCTTCCCTGACTGAATGGGCCGATCCAGACGCAAAGCGAAGCCAACTCACGAGTGGTAGCGCTCGTCTACCTTGTACGATGCCGCTCGCTAGTGGCGACCGTAAAGTACGTTACGCAGGATTATCTAGTGAACGAGAAAGGAACGAGCGACGAAAAGGCACAACTCAAGGCAATAGGGAAGACAAGCGGAGTGAGAGGTGGAGGGGGTGAGGGACGGGGGGGGGGATTCTGTTCGATTAGGGGAGGAAAGTGAGCTGAGAGTACCAACCCCTTCGCCCAGAAAGTTAAAGAAAAAAAAAGATCTGCTTGACAGTTCACAAACATCTTGCCAACCGCTTATATCCATGCATGGTGCATGAAACTGCATACGCACAGGTGTATTCATGTTAGGTTCTTACGTACATATCTACCTGTGAATTACGCCCGCGGTGCCCTCGCCTCAGCCGGCAAGAATAACGGTGTGCAACACTTGTGCATAGCTCGCGATAACGAATTCAAAGAGGCCGTAAGGAGAAATCTTTTTCGGATTCGAGCTCCCGAAGCTACTGACCCTCTATATGGGGATGCTGACGACTCAGCGGCCTTCAAGAACAGAAGCACCCGCCCTCCAGCACCTCCGGCCACGGGCTATCGACAAAGTAGCTTCGCAGACAGGAGAGAAATAGAGATTTGAGCTCAGAGGTATCCCGCCGCCGAGCTGATGTAGACGAAAGGGATGGCATTACAAAATGTGAGCAACAGAGTGGCCAGACGCGCAGCGTGATGCAACCTCCCTGCCGAGAGGCTTTTCGTTCCCTTTCACAAAAATTCGGGCTCATGCTCACACGCGGGCGAAGGACAAGTATCCGAAATTATCTAAGCCTCCTGCAGGTGGTCCGGAGTTGGAACCTCTGAGCCCGTTCGCACCCCTCGAACCGTGAACAGCGCCACATTGTTTTTCAGCGACGCTACCGGCACTTTGATAGAGCGAAAACTCTGACGGGCCTCACTGCTGGTACTCTGAAAATACTGGTGAAGAATGGAAAAAGCGTTGCGGGTGTGGTTCACAGGGAATGAATCCTGCAGACATTTTAACCGTGCCCCGTGTAATCCTCAAACGTCGACGGAAACTGGGCCCCCAGCAAACACACTTCGAACACAGAATGCTTCGCATTCTAAACTGATGGGACACGGCCTTTTCCACCCAGATTTTCATTTAGGCCTACGCACACTGAGAAAACAGGCATAACGCAGTTGCCTCTTGATTGGAAACCCAGTAGGGTGTGGCCTCGGCGGGAGGCGCTTGGTCATCTTCCTGCAACACGTGCTCCCATTTCGTTCGTCGTACAACAAAGTTGCTGGCGGGCTACTGTGGAGCTGCCCCGCTTTTCCGCAGCATGCATTCCCACGCCTGGCATACCATCCGCAGATGGAACCAGCTACCGCATCGCTTGCGAGGCCGACGGTCATTAATCGACCTTCAGCCCATGAGGTAGAGGCAGCAGGAATGATATCGCTTCGGGGGGAACTGCAACAGAAGCCAGTGAGCGTCCCTGCTTAGTCAAATCCTGCAACGCCTGGAAGTCAGGGCTTCCAACCGCCGCTACCGGAAGAAGTGTGCCGTTTGCCATGCCATCCACAAGTTTCTTCGCTGGAACTGGTAAATTACACTTTCACAGAATGTCTGCGGACACCCCCGCTTTTATAGCCGGGGCAAAGCGAACAGCCTCTGTAACTTCTTCTAAATTCAAAACAGGACACCAGATCTGTGACAGCAGTGCCGCAAGCCGCTCTGCATCATCCGATTCTCCAAGTGTTGAAGGTAACTGTTCGCGACGCGCCGAGGCCAAGCCACCCAAACGCACAACTCCGTTTCCCATAAGTACATCTGATGCAGCAAGCCGTCCGTGCATGAGTCCTGCCTTATGCGCTCTGGCGTCGACCGTTTGAATGCTTATACTTGCCCGAACTAGCGACGCAGCGCAGGTATACGCCCCTGTTGTCGTGCACGTGTTGTGCAGGGACTTCAACAAGCTCTCCAGGTCATCAACTGCTTCAGGCATCAAAAAGAAGATATTCGGAGGCGCATACGCTCTGCTCGCCGCTGCATATAGCCACGTGTGTACATCTTGCCTCTGAACATGGGTCAACAACTCTACCGGCACCAGACAAAGAATGCCGCAAGCTACGTCTGCGATACTCTGCGGGCCCTTGAGCACCAGGACTGCCGCGGCCTCAGATCGAGTGTGGGCTAGGAGATCTTGGACCTCTGGCAATCTCTTCCGATGAGGGATCGGATAAGCTTTCAAGGCGAAGGCTTCACCGGACTGCTGGTTAATAACGCGGTAGACTAGACTTTGTTCCCCTGCGGCCAGGAACGGTCCCAAAGAGAATGGTATAGTTATGTGCCCTATTTCGGCCGGTAGCTCTAGCACTGGCGGCTCAGAGGACGAGAACGCCATCAATAAGGCAGCTTTTCGCCGAAGGAAGTCGCCATCTGTTGGCTGTGGTCTCCTCGCTGGCGCGGGTCTGAGGAAAAGTTTTAGCGCATGTGCAGCTGCGGGATCAACAAGGGTTAATCCACAATTCATTCTCTAGATCCACGAAAGCCTGTAACGTTCTGCTCCTGTCGGTCGCCCGTACTGTCGAAACTGTAGCCGGCCGAGTGGTGCGTCCGGATGAGAAAAATGGCGTCCTCCTTCCGCGGAGTAACTTGGCTGACGCTTTTGATAATGCCCCTTCAATGTCTGAGAGAAGGGAACCAGAGGTGCCTCGGTCCTTGCCCCTCTGGATGAAGGTGGCGCCTCCATACTTCACATTCGCGTGACTTACGCCTGTGGCTCGGGTATCCCATCCGAGAAGACAAGAGAGAGCCGCAATAAGCAGCGACGCTGACAAGCAAGACAGCCCGTAGCGATTGAGCAGCAATGCTAGAAAGGTGTAGCGGGCCCGCCTCCACGACTTTGTTAACCGAAAACTGTAGGACGCCTTCAACAAACACAACAGGCAATGTGCAAGCCGGTACTCACTGCTTCCTCATGAAGGATACTGGCATCAACCGTAAGTATAAAACACAGGGGCGAGTGGAACATTGTGTCACCATAGAACTACTGTCTTGAGCGAGGGGAGCTTCAGTGGGTGCCCCCCGCTTGTTGAGACGAGCTAGCGCTCCTCTAGCCAGTCCACGGGTAAACATCGCATCCCCATTTGTGTCTTTTTGGGGGCCGTTGCGATTCCTAGTTCGATGGTTCTCTACCGTCCGAGGGGGTGGGGCAGAAACAGCTTCGGCTGCTTCTGCGTAAGGGAATGAATGCCAGATACCTGTCAGCTAGATACCGACGTCCCCACCACCAGTGTCCTTTTGTTGAGCCACTTTAAACGCTTCAGACAAGCGTTTTCCGTTCTTGCGTTCCCGCGTCAACAGCCCTACGCAGGTACCCTAGGCTTGCAAAATCGTTTGTTCCGTGCGAATGGTGGACTTATCCGACGGTGTTATTCTTAAAAAGTAGGGGCCGCGTCACGCAGCGGTGCTGGATGTTACCAAGCGCCAGACTGAGAGCCACTCTAGAGCTGTGCTCTTTCGTCAATTTCTATGCTCGAGACACGGTCGCGTGACTGCGCGAACCAGATACGAGAGACTGGCGATGAGGATCATCGGTACATGGGGCCTGCGGGCCTCGTGGAGCACACCTAAAGCTTCATGGCGTCACCTGAACCAGAAAACAATCTGGCAACCATGCACACACTGCGTATCGCGAGTGTGTTCTCAGCTACTTCCCTCAGTTCGATAGAGAATATGTGCCTAACACACGTGCATCTACTAAAACGTATTGACCGTTCCCGGCGCCGGAATGCCCACGAGGAGAAGCCGACAATGCAAGTACCACGCGATGGAATGGAAAACCATTTGGCACTGAAGTGAGCTCACAAAGCAGCCTCGGCGATGACATCACGGATACTATTGGGGACTGCCGCACACTTCTCAAAAAACTCGTTTGACAGTTGGCGCTTTGACTGATGATATGACACTACCTCTTGCGCTACCTCGTCAAACTGACGGCTTGGGCACCATATCTGAGCGAGCACGATGGCGAAGGTAACCTCGCTCGTCAAAGCAGTATCCGCTGCCGCATCCACGTCTTCGTTACTGTCTCTCAGTGCCCCGGTGCTGGTCTGTGGTGGACGTTGGTCAGCAGCGGTAGCGGCACCGACGGAAAGCGCAGGGGCAGGCTCAGAAGGAAACTGCGCCTGCACATGAACTGCACCGTTGCTGCTGACAAACACCGTGTCGATGCTAATGCGTCCACGTGCAGCTCGCGTGTTGAACGACACCATTTTTGCCTCGTTCACCTGCTTTGTCAGGCAGAGCCGCGCCTCATGCAAAGGTCCCCGCCCGGGAGTTTCGGTAGCCGCTTCCACCGCCATGTCGATCAGAACCTCTCGGAGCGTTTTCAGTAGAAGCCGACGCATGAATACATTGGGAATAATGGCAGGATCTGAGTATGTGCTCGGGCACCAGATGCCACTGGCTTTTTTAAGCATCATCAAATCTAAGGGAATTCCATATGCTGAGAGTCCTGATGTCGCAGCTCTGATCATATTCATCGCTTGCACTGTTTCCTTCTTGACTGAGTCGCTCACACCCGTCGGCCCAACGACAATGGGGAAGGCCTCAAGGAGGGTCTCAGGCCCACTGTTGAGACTCTCGAGTTTATACAGTACACTGCCATACGGAGTGAGACCCACAAAGTCGCCTCTTTTCACAACAGTGGCAACTTTAGTGATTCTAGATTTCAAGGGTACGCTGACTGCTTGAGGAAACAACTTGTTGATAATGGCTGTAATCTCTACAGGCTGCTCTTCCGGCGACCCGCCACTCGAGCGGCGGCGCACAACGAAAGACGCTACAATGTCGCATCCATACGTAACCTGGTCTTCCATTTTCCACTGTGTCCGGACCAAGGCACCCATCCTGTTCACCATCTTTGCGAACAGTCTCCTCCAAACGAAACGGACCGAGGCGGCAACCACCTTGCGTCCAATCCAGCGACCGGCCTTCCCAACGAGACGACGTGCATGACGGAACGGCTTCGCCAAAAAAGTGCGAGCCCTTCGTAGCAGATGCTGACGGGTGCCCGGATGAGGCTTTTGTGCCAGAGTCGACGGCGGAGCTCCCTCTGCAGCAGCTCCACCTGGTGACAAAGTAGTAGGTTCCTCAGACTGGTGACCGGTGACTGGCTGTAACTCTGGTTCCAACGGCGAAACGCCCGGAACGTCATCTGGGGACGGCGCTGTCGTTGGTGAAATCCGAAACGCCTCTGTGAACAATGGTGCGCTTTGGAGAAGGGTACGTGTGATTTCACTTGTCTGCTGCGTATCTCTGGGTGCTCTCCAACGCTGCAGACAGCCACGATCCCCTGTCTGCAGGAAGACAAGTATGAGAAACACTGAAAAACGAGACATTCTCGCAAGGAAATCGTATTCCGGGCCCCTGGTATTCTATGCAAAAAATAGAACAGAAGCCGCAGCACAGGCGAAAATTAACAGGCGAAATCAATCGAAATCGAGAACTACAGCGTCACGGGGGAGTGTTCTGGTCACGAGCACCCGGTGACTCAGGTCGGCGAGACAGAGTTCCTCGTTGCTGGCTAGCTGCCTGCCACCCGTCACGGAGGCACACGGTAACATTCCAGCGCACGCACGAAACCTGAATCTCCGTGCCGGAGTGACCCGAAGTGATCTCCTGATTCTCGATAAGGCGGCAAGCGCAACAATGTGAGAGTCATTTCGGCACTTTGTTCGTTGAAATGAACAACGCAGCAGATAACTCTCACTTCTTCCAGGTTCACACACATGCACACGCACAAGTACCAGTTCTCAGAGGTGTCGTGAAAACCTGCACACGATCCTTGTCTTGGCGTTTGTGACTCCATGCGAAGGCACATGGCCAAAAGTGATAATCGCGCTAGTGCAATCTGCTCCAGTGTGGTGGCGAGCACGCTGGATGCCACACCCTGCATGTGACAATAAACTCATCAGCGCTACTACTACATAGGTGCGAATAGTGGCTTCCATGGGAGCGACACGGCTGGTATGCATGCTAACGCCAATGCTACGCAGGCAGTGATGCTAGAACTGATTCAATGCCCTCGTACGCCGTGGGGACTGGCTCCATTTGGAGACACATTTGGCACCGAGGACTGGCGATAACTCGCGTCAACGGCCTTTTCAAGCATCAGGAGCATACAGCGACTCAGCACTTCTGTGGCGGGGAAATGCCCGCATCAGGAGTGCCAACACAAGTCGATCGGTGCAATAGAAGAACGCTTCCAGCGGTCCCCCAAGCTTCTTGGGTGCATCTGCCGCTTGATTACCTTCAGTACGAGAATGCAGTGATGCGCAGTGATCTAACGCACGTGCTAGTCTTGTTCAACGACAGACGCCTCGCAGACGCCCGGATGTTTGAAGCACTGCTTCCATACAGGGTCTCAAAACCGGCGAACCGGATCTACCGTGTCAAACACGTAGACTGTCGGCACTGTGCACGGATTTCTACCACGTTACGTGCAGCTCACTCTGCTTGACTTGTCAACTATATCGATCTGCTCCTACGCAATATTTCGCACTCTGACTACGCTTCCGGGAAATCGATATGAGTGTAGTACCTGCGGGATGCACCCTACCAGGTGACGGGTCAATTTCGTAGGTCTGCACCTTCTCAACCTTTTCAGCATTTAATTAGAGCAGATGCGGGCTGCACGTAACGAGAGGGGGACGCAGTACTTCTCCACGCCAGACACTGCGAGTTGCGTGGAAAGAAACTGACACAACAGTGCATATGCTGCGTGCTATGATCCCGAAATAGTTGCTTGCAGCAAACTCCGCACCGACTGCGTGACAATGTCAGTCTCCACAACGCAACTTTTGCCCGCTGATCGAAGAACAACTACAGCACACGTACACACGAAAAGCATGCTGGAAAACCGATTGACAGCTCCAAATGCTGGACCCCATTCCGCTGCCTCGTCACGCAAGATGCCTGCTGCAAAAGCACCTTCCCAAGTTCATTGAAGTCTCAGAATGCCCCTTCGATGACCAAAATTTTTACACGATCAGGCATTGCTGGACATGCTGAGAAAAATTCCTCTGGAAGCTCACGCTTAAGTCGGTGGTGTATGCGTACTTCCTGCGCCACCGCGTCGAGGCTGCTTGCTGAACACCATATCTGAGCGAAGACGATGGCGAACAAGACGTCGTCACTTAGAGGAGTTTCCGTCTCAGAGGTTGACAAATCTTCTTCTTCTTCTGGACTGAAGGAGCCAGGAGACTTCATTTGGGTACTCGCTTCCAAACCGGTAGCCGCCGAAGACGGGACAGCTAGGGTTGAGAGAGTTTGCGGAGGTGGCAGGTGAACTGAGCCGTCTGCGGTGACCAGCAAAGTGTCAACGCTAATACTTCCACGTCGTGGGAAATTTTCCGAAGTTTTCGACTTTACCTTGTAGACCTGGTTTGTCAAGCAGACACGCAGCTGGTAGAGACGCGTCTCTACATCTGCTGAATCAGCCGCCATGTTGTTAAGCACTTCTCGGAGCGTCGTATATGGAAGCCGACGCATGAATACGTTCGGAACAAAACCTGCACCAACGCTGCCGCGGGGGCACCAGACGCCACTGACATTCTTCAGCCTCAGCAGATCTACAAGCACTCCAGTTTCTGAAGACAAAGCTGCAGTTTTGATCATTTCCATCGCCTGCGTAATCTCCTGTTTCTCCGTGGCGCTCGCTTGGGATGATCTTGTTGCAATGGGGAGGGCTTCCAGCAGAGTAAACGGGGATTCGCTTTGATCCTTAAGTGTGAATAGGACACTTCCATAGGAGGAGAAGCTTGCAAAATCCCCTCTCTGCGCAGCAATCGCATCTTTAGTCACGAGCGACATGAAGTGAACATTCCGCCCCTGTGGGAGCAGTGTCTTGACCAGCATCGATCGCTCTGGAGACTGACCCTCTTGCAAGGAGGAAGTAGAATAAATCTGCTTCAGGTAGGGAGCCACCGAGACGCACGTGCTTTCCACATCCAGTTTGGGTTTTAATTTCAAACGCATCTGCGCGGCCAGCTGGTTGATCATCGTGGTCAGACGCCTTCTCCACAAAGCGCGCGAGGGGGCCGCCAGTATCTTGCGATGGAAGAAGCGACCAGCTCCCCGAAGAAAACGGCCTGCATGACGAAACGGTTTTAGGAGGTACGAACCAACGTTCCTGAGCACCCGCCGAGCGCCGTTCGCTTCCTGAGACAATGTCGGAGTCAGAATCAAATCCCCAGGCTCACTATTCTCATCAGGTGAGGCCAGAACTGGCTCTGAGAGTGACCGATATCTGACGGCCTCGACAAACACGATCGAATTCGCATGTGGACCATCAGCGCTCAACTCTGTGTCCAAGTCCGTTCTGCCCGCCATCCAAAAAAGGGCGGGATAACCCACCTGAATGAGGACAAGCAAACAGATAACACACACAGGAGACATTGCGGCCGTCTAGTCACTATTCACTGTTGTTACACGGCTGCGCAAATGGCGGGCTCCACAGAAAAATGATGAGAAGTATATCGTGCAACAATATAAAAGTGAAGACGCCCAAGACCTGAGATGCCGACTCATTTGACTCGCTGACCGAGACAAACGCAGACGCACCCGCTCGACTAGCTACCAGGCCGCAACAACGCACATGATACCAGACACGCTACCTCCAATTTCACGCAGAGGGACGTGACGCAGTCATGCTTGGCGCGCGGTCCGTCAAGTTCACTTGCTCGACAGAAAACACACGATAATCTAATTGAAATTTGACGTCTTCACGGCAGGAACTCCTTACGTTCTTCCGAATGCAGAGCGCATACCTCACTACAAACTCCCATATGCCAGAGCACGTACACCGTGAGCCTCATCTGCTCAGACATAGCTGACTACACAGACCGCCGCTGCAGACGCTCGATGTCCGACGCATGAGGCGTATTTCTGGACTACTAACTGGTACATTCACGCTTTAGGTTTGGTGGTGCCTGTGCAACCTTTCAGAACATATTCGCATACAGGGAAGGCGTGACGCCTCGATGAGCATTTGAACTCACACGCGGCGAGGACACCGCGCTCGTGTGCCTAGAGTATGTCGTGTTTTGAAGATGCGTTGTACTTCAAGATTTAAGATTAGTGCTGCCACTTTTGTTGAGAAGTACTTTTGTAGCGAAGGAACCCATGATCGATAATTTGCAGTGGATATCCGGCCTGATCAAAGAAACGAGGAAACAAGGGTTCGGCTGATCGTTTCTACCGCAGTGACTACGAAGCCAGCAACACAGCAACGTGGTGAACCGACACCAGGAGACACTTTTTACAAACTCGGGTGGCCTCAATTCAGTTCGCTAAAACTACGACGCTGTCCCATGGCCGGCTGTCGGTAAATGACCGGCCGAACCGGCCCTGCTTCCCCGATGCTGACGTCGCATCTTACAAACTGTGACTTCCTAGCTCGATAACAACTGACGTGTAGCCTCTGTTTACCCTCGACAGCGTTCATCGGGGCGTGTACCAGCTAGCACGTCGAAGCAAGTTGATTCTTCGTTTAGAACTTAGAGGCCATGCCACTAGCCTCTGCTGCTGCGAAATACCATGCTTCCGCTGGTGTATGCAGCCATTTGAGCCCTCCGAACACTGTTGTGGGCAGACAAGCGTGCGTCCCTTTCCAGTGGTGAATTGGTGACGTCAGTGCATTCCTTAAGTCGCTCGTGAAGTTGGAAAAAATTCCGAGAGTCTCTCTGACCCACAAAACAGATTGTATTCACAGTTTGTCGCAAAGAAGACGCTGGAGAGAGTCGCGCCATTAGAACCCACACTGTAGCCCTACAGCTTGGCAGTGCTTTGAATAGGCTTTCCTGGAATGGACAACAGCCCCGCACCGAGAAGCGCGTGAACGCGGACAGAAAATATCGCACGAAGCTCTCCTGTGCAGCGCGAACCGCCCAGATCGCCGCATCACATACATC
Organism: Besnoitia besnoiti; assembly: GCF_002563875.1. Lineage (NCBI taxonomy): Eukaryota > Apicomplexa > Conoidasida > Eucoccidiorida > Sarcocystidae > Besnoitia > Besnoitia besnoiti. The sequence goes on from NW_021703916.1 coordinate 268,388, forward strand.
GCCCCCGCCACTGTCCACCGCAGTGCGAAGACTCAAAACACAGCCTCAGCAATCATGAGCCGGACGACTTCCGGGACTGCTGCGCAGCGCGTATAGAACTCGTGTGTGAGTTCGCGCCTCAGCCGATGATGCAGGAGGACTTTCTCAGCCACCTCCTCGAACGATCGGCTGGGGCACCATATCTGAGCGATAACGATGGCAAACGCGACGTCCTCTGTTAGCTTCTTTGACGGCGCCACCGCTTTCCACTCGTCTTCTTCAGGTTCTTTCGGAAAGTCCGCCGCCGACTGAGCAGATGCAGCTGCGCCCTCTGCGCCCTCAGAGGGGGGGGACGGCGCTGCCAAAGGGGCGGCCGCTGCAAGCGGGGGGCCATGCAAGTGAACGGCACCGTTGCTGCTGACAAACACCGTGTCGATGCTAATGCGTCCACGTCTCGCGGTGGTTCCCAGAGCAGCAGTCATGGCCTGATGCAACTGCCTCGTCAGGCAGAGCCGGGCCTCATGCACAGGCCCCTGCCCCGCCGTTTCTGCAGAGGCCTCCGCCGCCATGTCTGTCAGAACTTCGCGGAGTGTTTTCATTAGGAGCCGACGCACGAATACATTGGGAACAAGGACAGTATCTAATTTGCTGTGGTGACACCAGATGCCACCGGCTTTTTTCAGCATCATCAAATCCAAGGGAATCCCGTAATCGGAAAGCCCTGACGTCGCAGCTACGATCATATCCATCGCCCGCCTCGTCTCTCTGCTTAGAGTTGCGCTCGTTGCCGATGGCCGTGCGACCACGGGGAAGGCCTCGAGGAGGGTCTCGGGCTCGCTGCTGAGGCTCTCGAGTTTAAACAGTACGCTGCCATACGGAGAGAGACCGACAAACTCCGACCTTGTCGCAAGCAGGACGCGTTTATCGACGCGGGACTTCAGTTGCATGCTAGCTCCGTGCGGGAACAACGTGGACAGCGCCACCATGATATCTGACGGCTGTTCCTCTGGACTCCAGGGCGCATAGCGGCGGCGCGTGACAAACGACGCTACCACGCTACATCCAGCATCGTGCTGCACTGCGCTTTTCCACCGCATACGCATCTTACTCACTATATTGTTAACCATGCCATCGAAGCGCCGCCTCCACAGGAACCGCGCGGCAGGATCAAACACCCTGCGACGAATCCAGCGACCGGCACGCCTCATGAGGTTGCCCGCGCGGCGTCCCTGGCGCACAAAATACTCGCCGACAGCGCGGAGCCGACTCGGCCTGGAACCAGCGTTCTGCTTTCCTCGCTGTGCAGCTGCATAGCCGTTATCCACGCTTGGCGCCGAGAGCGGCTGCGCGGATGGGCGGCTACGGAGGGCAGCGTCTGCAGAAGGCGTTTCAGTCGAGAGAGCTGCCGCACGGTTTTGTGCCGCGACGTCTGGGGCCGGTGCCGCGATATCTGGCACAGGCGCCGCGACATCTGGCACAGGCGCCGCGACATCTGGCACAGGCGCCGCGACATCTGGCACAGGCGCCGCGACGATTGCCTGCTCACCCGCTACGCCGGGAGGGACATCTGCCCCCGGCTCCAGGGGCGACAGGTGCCGAAACGCTGCTGCAAACAAGAAGGGGCATGCAGCAGAAATGACCCGCGTTGGACCCCCATCTGTGCTTGCGCTCCGGAGCAATTGGTTCCAAGTTGTCTCGAGGAAGACAAACAACACCAAGCGAACTGCGGCAGACATGGGCTCTACCGCGTGGCCAGACACTCTTCAAGAGCGAACTGAGAAACTTATACAGAACTAGGAGAAATACGTCCAGAACACATTAACGCATGGATGCATGTTGATACATGAGGGCGAAAATACCACGGGCTTTTCATCTTTTCCGCATCGACCTCACAAGAATGTGTCGCCTGGGGCCTAGCTAGCCAAGCAAGACTGACAGCCGGGCCCTGTCGCGCGCCCGGCGTTGCAGAGGCCGCACCGCGTTTAGAATCGAGCAGGCCGCATGCCTTCTGTCTGATCCGGCGGACAAACACGAGTGTTTCCCCGTCGTTTACGAAAAACATGTCCTCGGTCGTTGTGGCTCGTACTGCAGTGGCGATGGTGGCGCATTCAGGCACAGCAGCGGCATACGGGTACCGCCGGAGTGCTGCATTGGCTTCCAGCTGTTTTGTCTCTTTTTGTCGCAACGCTAGTGACCTGACGCCGAGGCCACACACTGACTCACGCGTGTTGCTCACGCGTAGACGGTAGTTCCTCCTTTTCAAGTAGGCGGTATCGAAGAAGCGTCGCTTCGTGAAATGTGGAGAGAGCTGCTGCGGGTAGAGACAAAATGTGATTCGGCGGCAGACTCCCGACGACGTCGCACCCAACAGCGCCCGGTGCAGTCGCCTGGTTGAAACGAGCGGCGGGGGCGTATGCAGCGCGTCAACATGCCTTGTTTTGGTGCTCGCCAGTTGCGACTTTGCAGAAGTGCCGACCTCGTCTCTGAAGCTCCGATGTCTGCGCAGAGGCGACTGCGGCATCAGCTGCTGCCCCAGAGTCATAGGAAATGTGGAAGTCGCGCTACGTGGTCGACACCTTATACAAATCAAAGAGTCGTGCCCATTCCCTCTTGCCCATGTTCGTGCAGTGCTTCTCTAGACTTGAGTCAGATAGGGCACGACTTCCGCACTCGGAGCTTCACAAGAGAATGCACATAGCTCCACAGACGGAACCGAGACCGAAGGCCATTATTTCCACACTAGCAGCTTTTCAGTTCACGTCCACTGCCGACGACAGAGTGCGGCAGCAGAGCGTTCACGAAAAAACTTACAGAAAACACGGAGTTTCCCCTTCCAACAGACAGGCGAAACCCGAGCGATTTCCAGACTTCAGAGCACCACCACCCGAGCCCGGAATGGCCGCGGCATCCGGCATTCATCAGGCTGGTACCAATGCGTATTGGCGCCAGTCCTCTGATAATCTGACGGACGTCTGTGCGAGAGTAAGCTGCACATGCGCGGCAGCGGTGACAGGGATGCTCTCCAAATTAGAGCCAGCTGCTGAAACGTAAGTCACGAGTGCGGCGGAGAAATCTGGCTCGATCGAGTGAAATGGCTCTTGTTGGTGCGTGGTCGCCGGCCTTCCATGCAGAATGAGCATGAACAGTCCATTCCACTGTCGCAAGAGCTCCCTCGAAAAAAACGGCATGTCCCAGCGCTGCAGCACATTCGACGCCGCCAACGACTGCAAGAGAGCGCCTCTCTAGTTGGTGGCTGAATTGGCCAGCGCCCCCCTCTCCACAGTGTGCGAAGCGGGCAGGCTTAAGACAAGTAGCGAATTGAAGCAAACCCAGGAGGGAACCTAGTGCTCTCAAAATGCACCTGTGCTTTCTGCGTCTCGCTCTCGTCGAGCTGTCCGGTGAAATGAGCATAAGCTCTGCGAACGACCTCAGTTCAGAGAGGCCTGCTGCCGGCACACTCGCCAGCCCTGCGCGTAGGTGAGATGACTCAGCTTCACTAGTCGACTCGAGTTAGCTTAAAGTATGATGAGAGAGGCAGCCCTGTCACTCGAGATGCTGACTCAGCCTGTCGTTGATGTTGGCCTGCAAGTTCCCTCTCCCGCACAAGCTTGCGGACGTGCTGCCTGGCGGCGGAAAAGAGTCATCGCAGCGCGCGCTGACCCTCGTCTCGCGGGAGTTCGACTCGCAGTGTACCTGCACTCAGCCTTTCGAAGCTGCCGACGGCAATCGTGGAGCGTGCGTGCAGGGCTACTGTGCCAGACACGGACTGCTTGCGACGTCTCGACAGCGCGGCCTCCAAACCCCGCCCGCCAGGTACTTTGCGTGCGCTGGTCTCGAGAGAGAAAAGGCTTCACTGCCCCCCCCCCCCTCCCTCGTCCCCCCTGTCATGGAGGACGCGAGTGATATGCTGGGCTCTTCAGGCCTCCAACTGTGTCCGCGCAGACGCATCGCAGCCTGCACTGATTGCGTGGTGGTCACCTGGCGAGTGAAGGCCGGGATTTCTAGGGCCTCAAGTCGCACACGCAGGGCATTTTCAACTCGCCTGTGCGGTTCCCGCGCAGATTCAAGTCTGTACACCTAACGCGACCCAGGCCTTCGCGCAGAAGACACAAGGAGTTGCATCCCTGCTGCGCGCTGGACTCGCCAGTACTCGACATACGCGCCGCCGCACACGTACTCGGCCGCACCGCCTGAGAGACACGAGTCTCGCGTTGGCGTACCGGCAGACTGAGCTTCTGCATGCGGGATAGGGACCCTCAGGACAGACTCCAGCCTTGCGCACACCCCGTGACAAGTGAAAACGCGAAAACTGAAACAGGCTAGAGCCGCGCGACACGCCGCACACGCACACATATCGCGAGATGCGCATCGGTACGCGTCGAGACACCGCACCCTAAAATCCGCAAAAGAAAGTTAGTTGGCTTCCAGCGAGGCGCACACACGCGCGCGTATGCACACGTGTAGCCTCCCACGCACTTCATTTTCACCCCCTCCGCGAACCTAACAGGCACGCGCTTCAGCCGACTTGCAAAGGCGCCGGCCGCAAGGCAAATCATCGTCAACCCACTCGGTCTCCCGCCCACCTGCTCGCGTCTCATATATATATATATATACATACATATTCACATGAGTCCGCGCGCAGATATGTGCGCGACGCGCCCTCGATGTGGCCTCCGCGCGCGCATCCACATATATACGCAGGGAGTACATGTGAATGTGGATATGAATGTGTGCGCATGCGCCGCGCGGTCTTTACCAGTCGCCGCCGTACTGCGCGGTATTGCCGTAGCGCGACCCCGAAGTAAGGAAGTCCTTGCCCATGGTGCCTTGCGTCTGGCGCTTCTGCGTCTCCAGCTTGGGACACTGCGCAATACGATGCCCCAGACCACCGCAGTACGCACAGCCGCGAACGCCACCGATCTCCTGAGCAGAAACGCGCGCAAATCGCACGCCACATGGACATGGGCACCGCAGACACGTGATCACATGTAGAGAAAAACACACGCGCACACAGCGAGCCGCGCCATGCAGACCCCATATCCGAATCCGTATCTGTCTAAATCCGTCTATATCCATGGGTAGATGCACATAACTATCTACATCTATGTACGTACGTATCTACATCTATATTTATTTATCCGTCTATCTGCCTATCTATCTACGTCCATCAACATCTCGCTGTGTCTATATCTCTTTGTATCTGTCGAGTTGCAGAGGCAGCACGCAGACGGCAGTGCGGCGGCTGCATCCAGGCGAGCTCTGCGGTCTGCGCGCCTCGGTGCGTCACCTTTCTGTCCGCGGCGTGCGCCTGCAGCTCTTGACAGCTCTCTGCATCCGATGCGTTCCAAAGACAGCTATCAGTGGTGGATTTCAAAATCCTACTACCTTGAGATTATTCCACGTCGGTTGTGTTCTAGGCATCTCTCCTGCCGCGTACCTTGAGGTTGAAGCCTCTGGAGTCGAGCGCCTCGAGGAAGGGCGGAATGCGCTGGCCAGCTTCGATGAGCAGGGCCTTCAAGTCGAGCAAAACTGTCTCTTCTTGGTTCTTGTTCACAAACGTCGTCGCGACACCTGTGCGGCCGCAGCGCCCTGTGCGCCCGATGCGGTGGACGTAGTTCTCGATTTCCTTCGGCATGTCGTAGTTGATCACATGCTGAATCGCTGGGAAATCCAAACCCTTTGACGCGACGTCAGTCCCCACCAGAACGTCTTTTCGGCCTTCGCTGAAGACACGCGACACCAGACGTGTCTTCGGCTCCATTCAGAGTTCGCCCCTCTCCAGAGACCCAATACGCACACACATGCTCTGCTACCACATAAACATATATGTGTGCGGATAGTACCATATATATATGTATATGAATGATACCACATATATAACTATATGTTGACGCTATCACATATATATATATATATATATATATATATATGGATTCTACCACATATATGGATTTGGGCGCTACCATATATATATGTATGTGAACGACCCACAAATATGTATGTATGGACTGCGGGAGACCCGCACTTGCGCTGGTCGTGTGGGTTGGCGCGGTGGCATGCCCTACACGCGACTTGCAAGCGCAGATGCTTCAGAAGGGGTTACCAGCGCTTGAGGCACTATCGCCCTGCGAGGCGACTCACCGGAAGGCGCGCACCGCGTCGCTTCGTTCCTCCTGCGCGAGGCCGCCGTGGACTGCGGCGGCGTCGACGCCCTTCAGTAGCAGGTACTCTTGGATGTCATCGACGTCTTTTTTGTTTTCGCAGAAAATCAACACGGGCGGCGCGGTTTTTTGCAGACAGTGGAGCAGATACGGCAACTTGTTCTCCTGCTTCACGTACTCGACTTCTTGCACGACATCCAAGTTCGCCGCGCCTGCGCCACCCACACGACGAAAAAAAAAAAAAAAATGGATCTCGGGGGGGCGCTCACTCGCCTACGCCTTCTGTGAAGGCAGCGAAAAAGCGAGGTAAACGGGTTACAGCGAGCCACAAAAGGAGCTGACGCAGCCTGGAATTGTTCTACAGCGGCGTTTCCGCCGCGCCGACCGCCTAAGGCTCCACCTCGAATTTCGAAACCACGTCCCCTTAACCGCTCGCTGCGACACCCCCCGTCTGCGTTCCCGAGGTCGACAAACGCTCCCACAGACAAATCTCTGATTTTTCGAGAAAACGAAACCTCCAATGTGCGCGTCGCTCTCGCAGATTTAAAGTTCGTCGCGCGACTTACCGGCACGCCCGACGTTGACCACGAGCGGGTCGATGAGCGCAGACTTTGCAAACTCTTGGATTTTCCGCGGCATTGTCGCTGAGAAGAGCAGCGTCTGGCGCTGGTGTCCGAAGCTGTCGAGCACGTTTCGGACTTCTTCTTCGAAACCCATGTCAACCATCCTGAAAACCAAAAAACGGCAAAAACCCCCCACAAATTACGCACAAAACACTCGCCGGAACTCGCCACAGGCGCGTAAACGACGAGGGAGAGGGAGAGGAAGTGAGAGTGAGAGAGAGTGGGACAGGGCGAGTAACTAACGGAAAAACGAACGGCAAACTGCCACGCGCGGCTGCGCGCGTGCCACGTCGTTCAAATCCCTTTTTGCTGCGGAATGTCGCGCGCGCCGTTACCTGTCGGCTTCATCGAAGCAGAGGTATTCGCACTGCTGCAGCGCGAGGCGGCGCTTGTTGAGCATGTCTGTCAGCCGCCCAGGTGTCGCGACGATGCAGTGAACGCCTTGTCGAATTGCTTGCGACTGCGCCGCAACAGCCACGCACATAGATTTCCATCGCTCACAAGGAGACTCAGGGACGTGAGGAAGCAAACATACGTGAGTCAAACCGCGTCCTCCACGCCGCGCGCCGGCAGACAAATGAACAAACACTCTGCCCAGTCACGCGTAGAGATACGCAAGGACCGCAGACTTATCGATTCAAACTCAACTAGATATATGTATGTATGTATGCATGTATGTAGAGATGTGTAGGTATGCATGCACGAATGGATACGTATGACTACATATTGCAGATGTAGGTGTGTATCGACACATGCAAATCCTTCCAGACTTCCGTTTGACTGGAGAACGCCGCGGCCGGCGGAGCTGCGCCGCCGCAGCGAGTCGACCTGCCCCAAACCGAATGGCACGGCGGGTCCACGCGAGAGCAGCGTTCGGCGGAGAAACCTCGACATGCGCGTCTGTCGAGTAAAAGAAGCTGAAACAGCGCTGCTCACCTGCTCGACGACGCTGATGCCTCCGATGATGCACACGCAGCGAAGACGCGGAAAGCCACCCTCGTGGAGCTTTTCGCAAAAGAAGGAACAGACGTCGTTCGTCTGGCTCGCCAGCTCGCGCGACGGACAAACCACCAGGCCAAAGGGACCTTCGCCTAGAGAGAAACAGAAAAAAAAAATTCGCTTCTTTCTTCTTGGCGCTCGCCACTCACCGACAGCGACAGTTGCTGAAGCGCGGCGCGCGCGGTCAGCGTCCGCGCGGCAGCCAGCACCCCCGCGGACCCCGCAAACCCTCAAACCTGCACAGGCATGTCCACCTAGCGACTCGCATGCATAAACACATATATTGATTCGCAGACAGGTATATATGAACACATATACGCTGCATACACACAGATCTACAGATACATGATATGTTTGCGGAATTTGCACAGGCCGAGCGGCCCCCGACTCTGTGGCCTCTTTTGTTTTCGAGACAAGGGCCGCATACCTGCAAGGTATGGCGCCCGCAGTTCGGATTCGAGGGCCCCCATGATCATTGGGAGCGAAAAGACGAGAGTCTTTCCACTGCCGGTGAACGCAATGCCGATAATGTCGCGGCCCTGGAGAATAGCCGGGATGCCCTGAGACGAACAAAACAAAAAAAATAGGAAAAAATCGTTATCCGACGACCATGCTGCGAAGCGCACCCGCGCCTCTTTCGAGTCCAGCCCATCGCTGCTGAGGGTAGAGAGACGAAGAAGAAAAACTCAAAACGAAGAAAAATGCCCTCGAAGACAAATGAAAAAAAAGAATCTTCCTTCTCTGCTCTTGGCTGCCCTCGATGAATGCGGCTCAAGCGCCCCTCTCCCTCCCTCTATACGCGCACACAGATGCGAGTATATACACATAAGTATGTATATATACTATTACACAAATATATACATGTACATATATTACTAAACATCTATGTATATATATGTGTATATAGAATGAATGCCCTCATGGCGCCTCAAGATGGGGATATGCATGTGTAGACACGTATTGCGCATATATATAAATACGTCCGTATGCTTGTACCTACTTGCATTCCGCAGAGGATGAGTCAGGTGTCTGCGTGCCGCGTCCGACTTGCGCTTACCTGCATCTGAATTTGCGTCGGGTACGAAATGCCTCGCTCCTGCAGGCCCTTGAGAATGGGCGCGGGAAAGCGCATGTCTTTGAAGTTTCTAAACGGCGGCGGCGGATCTTCGCCACTCACGTCGATGAAGAAGCGCTCGCGAACTTCGTTTGCCTCCGCCAGACTCAACTCGGCGTATTTATCGGGCACCGCCCAGTTCGACTGCATGCGATTTGTATACACGATGCCCTTGGCGCGCTCGCGGACACCTTGCAGCGGCGCGCCCATCGACTTAGAGACCTGGAAAGCAGAAAACCGAAACTCCACACACGCCAGCGACACTCCAGACGCGCCGTGAACAGCGGCCTCACAATCGAATGCACCCGCGCCAGGTTGCAGACCAAGTTGCGCATCCTTGAACGGGATGAAAGGCGTTCATACCGATACGCTGAGAAGGTTCCTGTCGCTTTGACAAGTTCCCTCTCTCACCCCTCGCGGGGCGCGACGCACAAGAGGCTAAGCACGCTGAGAGACGTCGGCGCCGGGCTGGCGACTCACCTGCTCCAGGATGCGCTTCTCCTCTTCTTCCATCTCCTTTTCGATGTCCTTCTTCTGCGCCTCGGCCTCCGCGCGCAACTTGTGACTCGTCGCGAGGAGGGTTCTGCGAAAGTCCGCCCGCGCCCGCGAGAGCGCCACTGAGACGCACACGCCAGAAAAAGATGAAAAAGAGGTGGAGGAAGGAACAAAAAACACGCGGCGAAAGGGGCACGACACCAGACTCGCCCAGAAGAGACACGAGGGGACAAAGGCATCCTCACACGACGACAAAAAAAGAGGAAGAACAGACAAAAAATTGACAGCGCGGAAGCCTCAGGGGTCCAGAGAGAGGCCGAGCGCAACGATCGTCAAGCGCGCGGAGATGTGTCATCGCGAAGAAAAGAAAAGAATTATGACATTTATAAACGCGAGAAAACCGAGAGAGGGTGAGGCACCGGACACAATCAGAAAGCCCCTCTGCAGAGAGAGAGAGGGAGGCGAACGAGAGGAGAGTGAACAGCGATTGGGCAGCTAGGAGAGACGGGCGCAGAATGAGACTGGGGACCGACGACGCGCGACCCCCTTCACACTGAGGAGGACGAAGACAGGGATCGACAGCGACAACAGCTGCGCAGCCAAAAACGACACACACAATGCACGCGAGCGTGTTGCTGAGCTGGCGTGTTACTGAGCTGGCGCGCGCCAAAAAAGGTCTCGCTTGCGTGCTCACCGCTGTTTTCTTTTTTCTTTTTCTCATCGTTGAGCTGCCCGTCGTCGTCGTCTGACAGGCCGTCCGCGGCCTCTTCGCGCACGAGGTGCGCGTCAAGCGCGCGGAGCTGCCGCTGCAGCAGCTTGGCTTTCATTGCCCGGCGTTTCTTCAGTGGCACATACAAGTCGCTTTCTCCCTTCTTGTCCTCCTCTTCGAGTAGCTCCCGCAGCGCAGCCTGACTCTCGTCTTCCTCCTCGTATCGCCCTGCGTACCGAGGCTGGGCTGCGGTTGCACTCCGCTTTAGTCTGCGAGACTCGCCTCCGCCGGGGCTTGCGCGAGGGTCTTGACCGGCATCCCTCCGCGCAGGCGAGGAAGATGAGGAACGCGGCAGCGGCGCCATCGCGAAAAGAAACGAAAAAGGCTGAGAAAAGGACGACGCAGGCGACGCGCGGAAAGCAAACGAGACTCCGGAACGAAGGAAAGAAAACGAAAACAGTGCCTCGGTTGGCTGCGCGTGAGGCAGCAGGCACGAAAAAGAAGGCGAAGACCGCAAGAAGAGAAGTGAATAGCAGTAGAGAGAAGGGAAAAACAGTACCAAGGCTCAAAAACAACGTAGACGAAGAAGGAGCGTAGAAGTGGAGAGACACGAAGAGAGGAGACGCGAACCTCATCGGGCGGAGGCGCGCTGGGCGTCTTTCCATGTGGACTGAGGTAGGAGGCCCTTCCTCAGCGCGAGAGATCCCCCACAGAGAAAGACGGAAGGGCCCTTCTCTCCTCTATCTTTCTTCTTCCCTATCCATCTATACCTTTTTTTTCTAAAAAAAGATCAGCGGTACATTCATACGGTGCTGCAGGGTTCTCCGGTTGTGTCCCCCTGCCGCCTCGTGGCTGATGGTATCGACGCTTCCTCTATGAGCGACAAGGCGACGGTAGACCAAACCTGCGACAAACGTGTCTTGGAGGGTTAACAGGTCAGATTTGCGGCGCCTCTCTTTTTCTCTCAGTCTCCGTTTACGGGGCGCTGCTGCCTCGTTGGCAGTCCATGCAGATACGGAGAAGGAAAGGGTAGCTTTTTTAAAGAGACAAGAAACAGACACGTGCGAGAAGACGGCGAAACAGAGGATTCGCGAGCCTGAGCAGAGACGCCGGCCGAGGACGAAGAAACCACATTGAACGGGAACGCGGCGAAAAGCAGGCGCCAACCGAGAGAGCGTGAAGGAACGAAAGGCAGGGGCAGGACGAGAGCATGAAGCAGACTTTTGAAAGAGAGGGAAACGCGCAAAAGCAGACCGGGAAAACAGACAAAAAGGCGGTGAAGTTGGAATTTCTTCCAGACGGGTTGCCGGGTCGCTGCACGCGCAGAGTTGAAACGAAGTGGATCAGACGACGAACCGAAATAGAGAGACAAGAAGACAAAAAATCGAAACGAAAGAAGAAAGAAGCGCCCTTAAACGAGGCGAAGAAGAAAACTGAATGCCCTTTGTCAGTTGTTCGGTTGGAAGAGAGTCGGCTGTGGCGTTGAGTCTCGAGGTTTCACGTTGCGAGTAAAAAACGCTTACATGCAACTCTCACGGTTGGCGACAGCTGCGCAGTCTACGCGACAGGCTGGAATCCTCTGCAAAATATCCCTCCTCAACCACAATCAGCTCAACGGATCCTCCATACAAAGACGAAAAAGCATATCTATATCCTTTTTTGTCTCTCTCTCAAGCTCTTGGACGGCTTGCGCCCCTTGATTCTGACATCTTCGAATATAAGCCGACACGTCTGCGCCGTGGCGGGCGAGGCGCCCCGGGAGACAAGCGCGCGCCTTCTCGGTGGCGAAGACACCCGCCGCGTCGATGTGTCTTCTGGCTTTCTGCTGCAGTCGCAGCACTCGCTGGAGATTAGAGCTTCCACAGGCAGGCGAGGCCTTAGGGGTTCCACAGAGAGTCGTTAAGACCCTGAATGTTCAGCGGAGAGAAAAACGGCAACTGGACCGACAGACGCGGCAGATGGCGGCGCGCGCGCAGACTCTGAGGACGCGCCGAGCCTCGCGCGGCGGCTAGTGAGCCACGCCAACGACTGTTCTTGCTCATCTGGATTCTTTCACGGGGAGAAGGCGCGCCGTCGAAGTGAAAAGAGCGGGAGTCGTCTGAGAAGAAGGCGAAGAAGACTTTTCTCGTCCGCAGAGGAGGACAGCGGGAAAAGAGAGGGGACCCCCTAAGTCCGAAGCGCGGACGGGGAGAGCGGGGCAAAGGGTAGGTGAAGAAAGAAGAAGCGCCGAACGACTTCCAGTATCGTCTTCCTTTGTCACGTCTTCTTGTCCTCTTTATTTGTCAAATTGTTCGTTTTCGCCCTTCGAAAATGCCAGCGAGGAGTCTGTTTTTTCCCCGCAAACGCGACACCCTTGGCTAAGCAGCGCGCGTCTGAGGCCCGCCCATGCGCTTGAGAGAGCGAGCCGAGGGGAGGCTGCGGTGAGGAAGGTTAGCTCTTTCTCCTTTTTTCTTTTCTCTTCTTTCAGCCCTCCCTCTGCCTGCACTCTAGTCTTCTTCCGCCTTCAACCCGCGAGGACTTGCGTCTTCGCCTCCCTGATGTCACGCGTGTCTCGACATCGCCGCTCGCGGCTGCCTTGTCTCGCGCTCAACTTCGTTCGGCGCGTTTTCGTCTTCAGCTTTCTTCTCTGCGAGCCCACAGCTCGAGCTTCAGCTTTCTTGGAGCTCACTGCGCCGGAAGTGGTCTTCCGCGGGAGTCGCGAGGGGCTGTGCCCTCCCCTTCGTCTCCGTGACTGGACTGTCTGTTGTCTTGGTTGACTGTGCACGCGCTCTCTTCCTACTCTGCGCGCAGCGTTTTTCTTTCGCTCCTCGGCCGCGTTCGGCTTCTCCGTCTCTTTTTCGCTTCACTGCGCGCCTGCCGCGCGGCGTGCGTCGCATCGTGCGTCGCTGTCTTCTGGGCGGCGCCTCACGGCCTCCTCGGCGCGCTTCTTCGACGCGGCAAGATGTCGCATCTGGTGAAGAAGCTCGTGAGCGCGGGGATGTTCCCCGGCACGTTGAGCAGCTACGACGCGTCCTCCGTCCCACAGCTGCTGCTCCTGCCGCGCCTTGACAACCCCGAGCTGAAGATTCCGCTCTTTCTTCTACTCTCGCATCCGCGCACGAACCTCCGGCAGCACCTGAGCACGCAGATTCAGCTCTTCGAGCTGCTCACCTCGCACCTGCGCCAGCTCGAGCGCCACTACTGCCTCTCGCTGGACCACCTCGCGCGCTCCCGCGGGAAGAGCCTCCGCCCCGCGACGGCGCGTGTCCCCCCAGACGCAGGCGCCAAGTCGCCGCAGTCCTCCTCGGACTGCCTGCTCTCCCCCGGCGCGGCCTCCGCGGGCGCGGCGAGTCGCGAGGCGGCGAGTCGCTCGGAGGCGTGCAGGCCGGTAGAGGAGCGCATCTCCAGGCTGGAGCGGTGCCTCGCGCAGACGCGGCGCCTCCTGGTGCTTCTTCACAGACACGTCATGCTGCAGCAGCAAGTCCTGCGGCGCGAACTCGTTCAAGGCAACGCGACGCACGACGAGGGAAGCCTCGCGTGCTCGGACCTCTGCACATGCGGCGGTCGCTGTCTGTTCGCCGCCGACGCCCCCGCGCAGGAGGTAAAACCTCATCCTGCGCCAAAACGGCGACGGCCTAGCGCGCGCCACCGAGACGTGGAGGCAGCCGGGAGAGGAGGTAGCGCGGGCGCGTCGCCTCCGTCTCCACTCCTGTCGCCGCCTCCACGGGCGCATGGCGCAGGAACCTCGGGCGCTGCTGACTCGTCCCGGGCGTCTTCCGCTGCGGTCTCCTCGGAGCTGCTCTCGGGCTCGGTCTCCTCTGCGGCACGTTCTGCCTCCGGCGGCGTCTCCTTTTCGGCGAGCGCGGCGGAGGACGCCGTGTCGTCGCTCTTTCGCGGACCGACGTCTCGCGTGGTGTCCTGCCCGTACCTAATCATCTACGCGCATGGAAACGGCAGCGACATCGGCGACATCTACTCGCGGTCGCGGATGCTGTCGCAGCGGCTGCATGCGAACTTCCTCCTGTTCGACTACCCAGGCTACGGCAAGTACGCGGGCGCCGCAGACGAGGCCTCGGTCGACCTCACGCTTCAGTCCGTCCTCGCCTTCGCGATGCATCGCCTCCACTGGCCTCCACAGAAAATCATCTTCTGGGGGACTTCAATCGGCACGGGCCCCTGTACGCGCGCCGCCCGACGCCTCGCAGGCTCCGTCCTGCTCACACAGCGGCGACGCCTCGCCCATCTGCTAGCCGCGGCCGCCGAGAGGCCCGCGAGCGAGGCGGACGCCGCCTCTGCGGCGCAGCAGGACACAGAAAAAACCGAGAGCGGAAAAACAGAGACGGAACAAACGGAGACGGAAGACCGCGACGGTGAGCAGCGTGGGGCGTCGGCAAGAGCGGCCGCAGAGAGGCGACAGCGAAAGCGAGGCGACTTTTTTTGCAGAGGAGAGGAAGAGAGCGAGTCCTGGAGTCGACAGGGGGACTGGCCTGAGCGCGAGAAGAGTCGGACGCACAAGAAAAATCCCGTCTCGTTATTCCTCGCGGGTGTGGCGGCAGCCGCGTTCGCTGCGGCGGGCGGCACTCCCTGGCTAGACGAGGACGAGGACGAAGAGCCAGACCCCAGAGAGTCTTCGGCTGCCTCGCCTGTTCAGGACTGCACCGAAGACTCAATTCCAGTCATACCGTCCCCGTGCGCGCCTGCCACCGGAATCGCGCCGCCGCCGCCCCTCCATGGCAGCTCGCCTCCATCCCCTCCGCAGTCTTCTCCTCCTCCCTCTTCTTCCTTCTCTTCTTCTCCCTCTTTTTTTCTCTCTCCTCCTTTCTCGTCTCTCCCTTCTTTGTCTGGGGCTGGTGCGCCTGGCGCTTCTTTGTCTCCTGCGTTTTCTTCGCGGGGCGACGCCGCGGCCGCGGCGTCGCCCCGCCCCGTTGTGGCGTCGCGCGTGGAGGCGCTGCCGGTCCCTGGCGGCCTCGTGCTGCAGTGTCCCTATCGCTCCATCACGCATGCAGCGACGGCGTTTGTGCCGTCGCTCATCGCGCGCGCGCTCGTTTCCTCCGGATGGAACGTCGAGAAAGAACTCCTCGCGTGCGACTGCCCCGTCCTCCTGATCCACGGGCAAGCCGACGAGCTCTTCCCCTGGGAAGGCAGTCTCGCGATGCTCGACGCCTACCGCGAGGTCTGCCGCCTCCGCCGCGCCCGCGCCGCGGCGGCGGCCGCCGCGACCGCTGCGACCGTCGCCGAGGGCCCTGGAGCCTCACTCGGAGCGAGGGACGCGCCCGCGGTGGAGACGAAGCTCCAAGCCGCGACGCGCCTGGCGGCGGGGCTCTCCGCGTTCGCCAGACGCGATGTAGACGCGTGGGCAGTTGGGCATTTCCCCGAGAAGGCGACTCACGGGGACTTTGACTTCTGCAAAGACCTCGTCGCGCCCGTCCAGCGGCTCATGAAGCAAGGCCAGCAGCGCTGCCTCGAGGCGTTCGTCGGCGAGCTCATGGCGCTGTGGTCGCTCGCGCTGCAGCCCGCGTCGCCGTCGCCCGGTGCTGGTGCAGTCTCCGTGGAAGACTTTTTCGCATTCTTCCAGTGCCCCGCGGCGAAGCGCCTCCCCGCCTGCGGGGGTGCGCCGGTGCCCGCAGGGTCTCCTCTGGGCACGTTGCCGCCGGCGACGGATTTTTCCGAGGAGCCCGGCGGCGGGACCCTTCTCTCGCTCTCGCCCGCTGCGACGCAGTTTTGGGCGGCCGGGGGGCCTACGGGCGCGGCGCCGGATTGCGTCGCCGACCTGCTTTTTCTTCTGCCGCCGCACTACCTCGCGCGCTTGACGCTGAGTCATCCACTCGTGAGTCCGCTGCTACCGCGCGTCGCGGACTACTTCCGCCTGAGAGACGTGAACTCCTCGCGCGAGGAGAACGGCAAGAAAGTGACGTCGCTCCGCGGCTGGCTGCGCGGCGACGCCTCGCTCTTCCCCGCCGGGGGCGTGCCGACTCTCTGGCAAGGGGTGCGCGCCACGGGCGACAGCGAGACAGACGAGACAGGCAGCGACGACGACGCCTCGCGCGGGGAGAGACGAAGGAGCTCGGAGTGTTCGGAGGAAGAGTCGGGCGACGACGCAGGCTCCGAGGCAGCCGAGGTCGGCTCGACCCCGCGACGGAGTGCCTCCGCGGTCCCCCCGGCGTCGCTCGCCGACCTCGCGGAGGCCTCTCGAGCTCTCTCCGCAGCTTCCTCGCCCCGCGCGTCTTCCTCCTCCTCTTCAGAGGCGGCAGAGTCTTCAGACTCCTGGGAGTCCTCTCGCGCGTCGGCCTCCTCGCCGGCCGCATCCAGCCGCGGATGGGCAGCAGTCGTGCGGGCGCAGGCGGCGCAGACTGCGCGCGACCAGCGGCACGCGCGCCGGCTACGACGCGAGCGGAAGAAGGCCTTCGCGAACGCGTTCGCCGCAGACCCGCCGGCGCCGCCGTGTCTGACTCTTCCGCCGCTGCAGGACAACTTGCTGCAGAATTTCTCTTCGGCCGGCGCGTTGCTCGGCTTCCTCGCGCACCGCTACTCGCTCTTCCTCTCCAGTCTCCTCGCCGTCGCGCGCGAGCGCTTCCCTGCGCCGCTCGCGCTCAGCAGCCGAGGCGGTCCAGAGGCCTGCGCCGACGACGCTCTGCTGGCGGACGTCGAGTTCTTCGTGCGGCGTCTTTACATTCTGCTGCAGCCGTCGCTCTTCGTGGACGCAGTGTACAAGCGGTGGCGCGGCGAGCAGCGGAGAGGAAGATCCGGCGGCCGACGCGGCTCGGGGAAGGGCTTGCGAGACGAGACGTTCGCCCTCGACAGCTTGGTCGTTGCAGGGGTGCGGCTCCGCCTTGCGCCGCCGCAGACTGGGAAGGGCGCGCTGGTATCTCGGTCGTCCTTTCCAGGCGTCCTGAGCGCCGAGTACCTGCCGCTGCGTCGGCCCGCGCCTTCGCTTCGACAGCCACAGACAGGCAGTCGACGAAAAAGGCGAGACACGCAGGCCGATGACCCAGAAGCTGCCGCGACGGCAGGCGGCGCCGCCGAGTCGCGCGGCGCCCACGCGAGTGCACACGGCTCGCCAGAGAGGTCGAGCCGAAGAGGCTCTGGCGGAGGAAGAAGACGGCGTTCGTCGGGCGACAAGGCTGGGCGGGGTAGTAGGAGTAGAGTCCCTCGCGAGCGGCTGTCGCCACTGCATGCGCTCTTTCCCTCGCCGAAGTACCTCTTGTTCCCCGTCTTCGTCCCGCCGCTGCCGTCGCTTCGCTCGACTGTGCAGTGGCTGCTCGATGCGCTGGCGCTGGCGGGTGAGGAGAAGGAGGAGGCTGCGTCTTCCTCTCGTCGCTTCGCGGCTCAGTCGGCGGCCTCCTCCACCGAACTGCATCCGCACATCTCGTCTTCCTCTTCGCCCTGCGCCGCCGAAGCGACCGCGTCTCTCGCGGAGGCCGCGCCTCCTCCCGCGCTTTCGGCGCCTCCCTGCGCGGCGGGTTCCGCCGCTTCCGCTACTTCCTCTCTCTCGCCGCTGGAAAGAGGCGACCCGCCGCGGGAGCCTCAGTCTGCGTCGTCGCGTCGTGCGGCTCTTTCTCGCAAAGAAAACTTCTTGCGCGCGACGAAGAAGCAGATCTCCCTCCTGTTTGCCAACCAACTTCTGCACCAGCTGCTCCAGTCGGGGCTGCGGCCCGCCTTTGAGGTTCTAGGCGCGGCGCCGACTCCCACGCGGGTGCCGAGCTCCGTGAAGCCTCCCTTCTCGTCGGCCTGCGCTTCTTCTTCCTCGGCGGCGGCGGACGCCTCGCGCGCGGAGGCTGCTGCGTCTGGCGCGGAGGAAGGGACACGCGGCGGCGTGCCGGTGGTAGCGGGCGCGGGACGCGACTTCGTCGCAGGGGGCAACTTCTTTCCGTTCGGGTGGGATACATTGTTCCTCCATTTTTTCCGTCACCACTTTGGCTGCTTTCTGCCGCGCCTCGTTCCTTCGCGCTTCCTCGCTCCCGAGTTCCTGCAGACTCCACACCCCGCCGCCGACGCGAGCTCCTCCGCGGCGCTCGCCGCCGCGCCGCAGCAGGCGCCGACCTTGGGCGCCTTGCCGACCTCGACCTTCTCCTCGCCGTCTCCGCTCTTTTCTCGCCCGCCCCTGGCGGCCGTGGGGTCTGCGGCCCGCTGGGGCGAGGACCCCGAGGGCCTGCTCCGGGGCTTTCAGCGCGCAGAGCAGTTTTCGCAGCTGCGGCAGGCGCTTCTGCAAGGCGGCGCGGAGGCGTCGGCTCTGGCGCCCTTCTTCGCGCCGGAGAACTTTGCAAACGTCGCACGGACGGCGGCGGCGGCCAGCGCGGCGTCCCTCGCCTCGATGCTCTCCTTCAGCCTGCCCATGTCGCTCGGATGCGCTTTCCTGCTTGCCCCCCCCGGCGGCTCTGCGCGGCCGCTGCCCCTGACGCGAGGTCGGACTCTGCCGCAGGAGGAGGGCCCGCGCGACTTGCGCCGCGCGCGTGTCTTCCACTGGCGGGAGCTGACTGTCGCGGAGTCGCTTCTTGCCCAGGCGCCGCATCTCGTCGCGCTCGCCGACGCCCTCGACCTGAATCGCGCGGCGCACACGGCGGTCGCGGCCGCGGCGCGGGAAGACTCGCCCCCAGGAGACAGGGAGGGTCGTGGCGAGCCTCAGACCGGCGGCCGAAGGGGCGCGGACGCAGAGGCGCGAGACAGCGAGGCGGAGGGCGTCGTGCGGCACCACGCGGCGGGCGCAGCTGTGGAGGGGGGGTGGCGAGAAGGCCGCAGGAAGGCCCTCGCGCCGCAGCTGCTGGCTGGTCTGCCGCCATCTCTTCTCAGCGCCACCCGGCGGGCTGCGGAGCGCGCGCGTGCGCGGGAGGAACAGACGCGTGCCGAGAGCGTCGAGCGGTACCACGCGTCGGGCGACGAGCCGCGAGAGCGACGAAAGAAGCATGTCGCATCTGCGTTGTCCTTCCTCCCCTTCGGCAGCAAGGCTCAGGGCGCTCAGCGCGGCGAAACGCCGAACAAATGCGGCGGCAGGCCGCTTGCCGTGGGCGATATCGAGAGCCCGCTGCGCCGAGACGACGCGGCGGCGGGCGACCTACGGCATGCGAGCGAGGAGAGCGCGGCGGCCGAAGAAGACGGCGATGGCCCAAGTCATGAAAAGGCGCGCGAGGCTTGGCAGCGAGAGGCGCCGATTCTCTCTTTTTTTCAAAGCAGCTTCGTGTTCAGTCAGCCAATGTTCTGCCTCTCTGAGTTTCCCCAGAGGCCCGTGCGCGGAGGCTCTTCGTCCCCGCCGCTCGCCCCGTCTTTCCGCTTGCCCTCCAGGTTCCTGGCGGCGCTCCGCGGGTGCCTGGAGGCGCACGACGCGCGCGGCCGCCCCCCGCCTGCGGCCGCAGAGGCCGGGAGAGGGACCGGCGTTTCCGTGGAGAGAAAAGGAGACACCTCGCAGGCGGAGGCCGCTCGCGCGGCCGGGAGACACGGAGAGGGAGACGAGATGGTGCAGGACTTTCCGCGAGGCGAACGCGAGGCGGGCGCGCAGATCAAAACAGACGACGTGGCGTGGGCATTCTTCTGCGCATGCAGGGAGGCGGATCCTGTGGAGGGGCGGAAGCGCCGCGCGGATGAGTCCCCCGCGCCCTCTCGAGGGTCTGCAGAAGACAGACGGCACTCAGGAGGGGAGGCGTGCGGCAATCAGGCGAATTGCGAGCGCGAGCTGAACGGCTTCTTCTTTTCTTCCTCTGTTTCGTCGCCTGCGCCGTCTTCTTCTCCTCGCAGCTGCGTCGCCCTGCAGCAGCCGTCGCCTCCGGAGCTCCGCGACCCGCCCTCGGGAGCCTCCTCGACGACAGCGCCCTCGAGAGAAACGAGCGCGGAAGGCGCGGCTGAGGACGCGAGCCGGGCGCGGGGCGTAAAGGACACGCCGACGCAGACGACGACGCCATGCCGCCAGTCCTCGGTTGCGTCTCTCCATGCAACGCCGTCGCCGCTCCCCGCGGGTGCGACGTCTCTGCTCGGCAGGCCTAGCTCTGCCCCCTTCGCGTCGTCTCCGTGCGCAGGGGGGACCCTTCCCGACCGCACACCGTCTGCGGGCGCCGGCGCTGCGGTGCCCAGCTCTGCTTCTCCGCCCCCCTGCGCGCGCGAAGCGGACGAGAGGCGCGCCGCGGCGTCGGCACTGTTTCTGAGTGGCGCGGGCGACTGCAGAAGGATCGACACGGACGAAGCAGGGCGGGTGGCTGGTGAAGAGACAGAAGACAGCCGGTCGCACGAGGCGCGGACAGGCGAGGAGGAAGAAGACGGAGAGGATGAAGGCGACGACGGCAGCCTTCCAGTGCAGGAGATGCCGATTCGGCCTGCGCCTCCTCGCGCCAGGAGCAGCTGCCCTCCCCTTTCGGGGGACTTACAGGGAAAGTCCTACTCGCATCTCTTGCCGGTCGACACGACAACTGTACGCGACGAGCAACGAACGCTGGTAGGGCAAAATCAGCCGTCTCGACAGGCATTCGAGAGCTCTCGTTGCCGGGGCCTTGTGGCGCGGCTGAAGGGCAGGCGCGATCTCTTTTTCGTGCCTTTGTGCTTCTGCCTCTCCCTTCTCCGTTCTGTCCAGCCTTTCTTCCACGCGGTACCGTCTTTCGCGGGTCGGCGTTTTCGTTCGTGACCTTTCTCCTTCGGTAGAGTATAAAGCTGCCCACGCAGACTGCGGAGACTAGGTGTGACGTGGGGCAGATGGAACTCATCGCTTCTCCCTTTCTTCTTTTTCTTTTTCTTGCGACCTCCGTCCGGCTGCGGCGGGATACATCTGCCCCAGTCGTGCAGCTGGTATTTTCGCGAGTTTTTGTTTTTGTGACCGCGTTTCTCAGGCAGAGTGGAGTCTGCTCGCCGCGCTGGTTCGCGCCGAACTCGCGACCGCGTCCCTTCTGCGCCGCTCGACGACGCTCCAGTTAGGGTCCTCGGGCTCGGGCGGGGTCCCGGAGGGAGACACGGACATCGCACGGGGCGAAGAACGTCACGGGGCGGAGGAGCCCGAGCGCCACCGTTCAGATGGAGAGAGTGAAGGGGACGGAGGAAACTCCGACGAGGAAGAACTGCTGCGGCTTGTCCTCGGCGCAAAGCCTGTTCAGGGCTGGAAAGCAGGTGAGAAGCAGGCGGATTTTTGCTCTCTTTTGTTCAACTTACCCGTCCCAAAGAAACTCAGCGAGAGGCTGCCATCGCGTGCACATTGTCGACATCGGGGCGCTCCAGCTTCTCAGGCCCTTTTTCGTTCTCTACTGCCAATGCCTCCGCGTCTCTGGGTGAGTGCGGAGCCTGCAGCTTTGTGACCTTTCAACCATATTCGAGAGACTCGGAAAACCAAAAGAGACTTCCTCGCAGCCTGGTGACAGTAGAGGGGCGTGCGAGGAAAGACCGAAGCGCAACTCCTGTCTGCTTTTCGTGTGCCTTCTTGAGGCCGGCTTCGCGTTTGTGAAGCTTTTCTGCATCTCTTGTGGTTCTGCGCGACTGCTGGGGAGAGCTTTCAACAAGTTGTCGCCTGGCGAACTGGCCACGTCGTTCGCCACGTCTATTGGCTGTAGACGCGTAGATCAGGCTACTGGCGCGTTTCCTCTTATTCTCTATTTGCCGGCCTCGTTTTTTCTCCCGAATTTTGTCCTTTTTCTACCCCCCATGTGTTGCGTGGAATGCCTTTCGTTTTAACGTTGTGCCAAGAAAGCTACCAGAATGCCCTTATTATCTCTTGTATTCATGCATGGAGTTTATTGGTTGTATATTTCCGCAGCGGCGTCTCCGACCCTCCCCTTTCACCCGCTGACGGTCGCGCTCGAGCGCCTGCTGCTGTACGCGTTGGACCAGCTGCATCGCTACGACTCGGCTCCGCTTTCGACGCATTTGCTCCCTTCCTTCCCGGTCGTCCCCTTTTCTTCTTCACTCTTGCCCTTTCTCCCGCGAAAACTCGCTGCGGCGAACCCGAGTCCAGCGTCTGCATCGCCCAGCTGCGCGTACGGACATTCCTGGGCGGCGCACGCCCCTCCGCACGTTCCCGCTCGTCCGCCAGGATTCGCGTCCTCGTCCTCTACGATGCCCTCCCTGCCGCAACCGCGTGGACCCTTCTTCCCGCGCGCGCCTCCTGTCGCAGCGCCACCTGCTTTCGACTCGTCGGCGGCCGCCTCGGCGTCCCAGCACCTCTCGTCGTCCTTTTCACCTCATCAGGGGGCATCGCGTCCGCCAGCCCCTCTCGCCGGCTGGGGGGCTCCTTCATCTGCGTCGGGCGCGTCTGCAGCGCCCAGTCGCCAGGCCCTACAGGAAGACCGCGGGCTGGCAGACTCGCTGGCGGCGTTGCCTCCGCTCGAGCCGCGGGCGCCTCCCGCCGCGGCAGAGTCGGCGGAGGCAGCGGAGCCGGCGGCTTGGGCTCAAGGGCGGTCGGCTGGAGCCCAGTCAACCCCCCGAGGCGACAGTAACGCGGTCGACAAGTTTGAGGGAGGAGACGCCCTGCTAGACACGCACAGATCCGGCGCTGGCGGCGGAGGGTGCCCCGCTCAACGCCTCCCGGCGCCTCGACACGAGGGCGACGCACGCGAGGCTCCTTTGGGCTCTTCTGCATGCGGCGCGCCCGACGACCGCAAGAGGACGGTGGAAAGGCTGAGAAGCGGCGAGATGCCTTTGCTGGAAGTCCCCAACGTCCTGCTCGCCAAGTCCGTGTGTCTCGATAGGCTCATGAGAAGGGACAGCACGGAGCCCGGGGCTGGGGCTCCACGGACGCAATCGGCGACAGCCGGCGAGCGCCTCAGGGCGTCAACAGTCTCTCGCGCTCCAAGCCGGGCGCTGTCCCCTCGTCTGCGGAGCTATATCGGAGGCGGCTCGCCCGGGGCACAGCACGAGAGAGGGGGAGGCCCTGATATGCTTGCATCGGGTTCTGATCTCTGCGGCGACACGTCCCCCAGCTGCGGCCGTCTCTCCTCCCTGCCATCTCGTCTGCTGCCTCCCCTCTCGGCTGCGGCCAGCGGAGGCCCGCAGTCGGCTCGGGGTCACTTTTCTTTGGAGACGGCGAGCACCCTGCGCGAGCGAGGCCAGCTCGTGTTCCTGCCTCATGCCGGCGGCGCGGCGCCCGTCTTCGACGCGCCCGTGGCCCTTCGAGCCCGTCCCCCAGGAGGAGACCCTGCCGTCGCCGAGCCCGTCTCGCGCGGCGTCTCGGCTCCGCCCCTGTGGGAGGGACACCTGACGAGGCCGGAGGAGAAGCTGCCTCGTCAGGCTCTTTGTCTCCCGGGGAGGGCGAGAGGGGGCGACGGAGAGGGAGTCGGAGCTTTTTCGCAGGGTGAGTCAGCGGGCAGGGCCGCGAGGCGGCGGTCTGTCTGCTATGTAGGCGACGCCCAGCAGATCCTTGAGCAGCGGGGGGCGTCAGCTGCAGTTTTGCCGCGTGCTGCCGTTTTTGCGCAGCAGGTCGTCTCGGCTCCGCAGCGTCCGGCTGAAGCTCCGCAGATGTGCAAAGATGCGACGCCGCGGTCAGAGGAGCTCCTGAATAAAGGACTCTCACCGGGCATGGCCATCGGGGAGCAGCTCAGGTTGCGTCTTGGGCTCGAGTCAACGGCGGGGTCGTCTCGTGAGATCGGAGGGGGAAGCTGCCCCGATCTCCAGCCCTCCCAGCAACTGGCTGTCCAGGCGTCGCAGCTGCTCGCGCATGCGGGTGTCCCAGGAGACGGCATGCGGGAGCGGAGCACACGCAGAGAGGGGAATGGGGGAACCCGCGCAGACACAGGAACCACTCATGGCGATGAGAGCGGGGGCCCAATCTTCGCTATCGACCGCCTCATGACGAGAGAGGTAGAAGACTCGGTTTCGGAGTTAGGGGGCAGCCGGGAATCTTGTGATTCCTTCCTGCGCTGCATATAGAGAGTATGGCCTGAGGCCGTCGGGAACACCGAAACTTCTGTGTTGCCAGGCGCTGACCCGCTGAAGTTTTTTTCATGCATAGCGGCCGGTGCCGTTGTGCTAAGGCGTCAACCTACCTGAGGGGAGCTTCGTGCTGTTTTTCCCGCAGAACGTCAGTCTTCAGCACGTGAAGAAGGACCCTGAGTTACTGGATATTTGCATACTCAATGGCCACAAACTAAAACCATCAGAAAGAAGAAAGATCTGTTTCAGAGTGGTTACGGTCCCACCTCGCTCCGCGGACGTGCTTACCGCGATGCGTGTGGGCTATCGGCGCTGCACTGCAGTTTTCTGTGCGCAGATACTCGCTGCACTGATTCACCTCCAGAAAGGACAGCCGCAGCACGAGGCGAGAAGATCGCTCGCCCTGCGAGCGTTTTTGCATTACTGCGCTCGCTGATCAGTCTGGCATTGGGCGGTCTCAGCAGAAAAAAATAGTGATCAGGGGGGTTTGCGCTAGGCCGTTCTAGACGGATATCACTTCTATCAAAACACTACAGTCAGTTCGCTGACACTGAAACGAGGAAGACGCATAGGTTTTTCCAGCAGAAGGCGCGCATATGTCGTAACCGCCGGTGTATGCCCTAAAAATGTCTTGCCATGCTATATCGGCACATCCAAACATTTTTCGGCCTTGGGAGGCACGCTGCCTGGCGAGCGGAGCCGGGTGCCTGGTCGATGATGGCTGTGCGCGGATTGGTGACCTTACAGAGTGCGTGTTGCTCCTTTAGTGCCTTGTTGCAAGCTGCGTCTGGCTAGACGCTCGCACCGTGGTGATAAATGAATCAACGCGCGTATCGACTTGAGGCGCAAAGCCTGTCCCGATCACAGTGCTCATCAGGGGGCTCGAAAGACATTCTCTGTTCACCTGCGTCTTTTTGGTGTTCATGTGACTATGTAAGTGTGGGAAGCCATGAACATTTATGTGGTTTCTCTGCATACAAGTCACCAAGCGACGCCACCTACACATGCGGCCGTCTGCCTCTCATCTACCTGCCATGGTTTACAATATGTTCACCCAGTTACTGGCTATTCCTACAAGTAGCCATACGCACGCCGAATTTGTATAAATATGACCCCCTTTTGCATAATAATCATACCTAAGACGACATGGCCGCTCTGCAATAGTGTAGGCATCGCCCCACCGGCGGCCAGCACAGGCATGCTGTACAACTCATGTCATGCCTTCTGATATGAAAAGCCGTTGCCGGTAGGCTATCCCCCCCCTCTACAGGCTCAATGCGCTGTCGCGAGAACACTGCCCACACAGCATACTTGTGTCTGGCATCAGGGGCAATGAGAGGAACCGCACATGCATGACAAATCCATTTGCGCCCTTCGCTTTTCCAAACTTTTGAAGACTTACTCATCCGCGAAGGGGGCTGCGATGTCTCTGCTGGATATTAGCCATTCGTCGCAGTCAGCGCAGCACTCGAGCAGACATTTCGTCGGGGCTTCGAGGGTGGTGCGTGCATGCACCCCAATGTGGCTTTTTAGAAGCGGGGCCGGGACAGACGCTATCTGATTCTGGAAAATGTCTCAGCACAGCAGATAGAGTCGCTCATGGCACGTCGAGGCGCTTGGTGAGAGGCCGATGCGTCCTATCACTTTTCAAAGTCGGCCTGATATTATCAGGTGCGTAGCTGCTGGGCACGAGCATGAGAGAGTATCTGGCTCATGCGCATCCTCTCCAGAGTAGGTTCTTGCGCTGCGAAAGTAAGCCAACCTAGGAAGACTAGACTCAATACTCTCCTCCCCCTCACCCACAAGCACGTGGGACAGAGGAGCTCCGCAGCGCAGATTGGACCTAAGCACTGTTGCATTAGCAGAATGTTGACCGGCCTTTTTCGGATGTTACTCTTTGTCAGCGCTGGCGGGGCTCTCTCCCTCGCTTGGGCGCTGATGCCAACGGCAGCAGATGGCGTCGGTGGAGCGGGGCCACAGGCATGCACGACCCCCGAGGGCGTCACCGTTGAGTTTCCAGAAAATGAAGAAGCGGTGAAGTTCAGGTGTGGCACCGATCACACATTCATTGACCCTGAAAATCCCCTATACGTGTACGAAGTGATAGAAGATACCGAACTCATTACCCAACATCTGGTTACCGGAGCCAGTGCTTTGAATGAGGAGAGAGAAGAAGGCCCGGCTCCACTGGAGCCTGCTCAACGGCTGCTTACGCATTTGTACGAAAACGCCGAATTAACCGGTCCTGAAGACGAATCAAATGGCAAACTCTACACCCTTAGAATACCCATCGCCTCTCGCAACGTTCCGCGAAAGCTAAAGTACATTTGCACACAAAGGAGGCCAAAACACTCAGAGGACCTTGTGATGGCGTGTCCAGTTACGATAACGGTTCCTGCAAAAAAGCCGGACGAACCAGACCCTTTGCCCGACCACGAAGATGGCGGAGACCAGGGAGGTGATGTAGTCAAGTGCAAACAAGGAGAGAAGCATGAGGCACTCGTTTCACGCGAAGAGCAGGTGGTACGCTTCCAGTGTGGAGCAGAGGTGAACTCTCTGCTGCCGCCAGAAAAACTCAGCGTCTTTGACAATGAAAACGGCGAATGCAAAAAGCCAGCTGACCTCTCCGGCCTCGTTCCCAAAGCCACACGTTCGGAAGCTGAAAATGGAATCTACACTGTAACGTTTCCGCAGCTACCGACGACCAAACAGGCCCTCTGCTACAAATGCACTGCAGCTTCTTCCTTGTCCTTCCGAGCTAGTGACTGTGAGATCAAAATCACTGTGTCCCCTCGGGCAAGTACCTCGACTCCGGAGCCGACCACCTCGAGCACAGTGTCAAAGCTACGACCAACCGACAGCAAGACGATTACTGGAACTTTCGTCGCTAGCGTTTTGGGTGTTGCCCTGGTTGCCTGAAAGCCCGGGGAGTGAATCGGTGAGAAACGTGTTGTTAGCTAGCCGGGTCAGAGGCAAGGCCGATACATCGTCAAATCGTTTTGTATCCTGAGTCAGCAGTACGCTGCGCGTTTTACGGGGTCCACATGATCCTAACCTGTCCAACTCTAGAGAGAAAGACACTCAGGCCAGGTGATTGATACGCCGTACTCTTCAACGTCACGAAACTTAACCATGCCAGTGCGTCCCTGTTCACGCGCGTTTTGCCGCCTCCAGATCTGCCTGCCCTCGGCTTTACGTCCACACGAAAGGCACTACTAGTATTCTGGATTGCCACCCACTAGCAGACAACGGTTTGTCCACACCTTTCGTGCCATTAAAAGAGCTGGGCTTTGCATCGCATAGTTTCACGTTAGTCCCCAGCACCTGAGACATTCCTCCATTTATTTAAACGCCGGCGACTCCGGAAGCACTTCTTCCCCTGTGTCCTGTCTCGCTTCGCACGACCGCGGTTATTAGTGCTGTCGGCGAGGGCACTGACGTGTGGACCCGACACCATCATCGCGTGTGTCCCATTTGTGCTCGTGCTCGACGGTACAGAGACTTAGTCTAGTTCATAGCCTAGTTCATGTCGGTGCCGAAGTACCTGCACGTGCATTTGTGTCGTGCCTCGTATGCTACAATGTGGGAAGCAGTTTGACAAAACGGTTTCACTTCCGTATACCTGCCGTCGAGGCGTTTGCCACACGTCCCAGAACTGTGGTAGACTTGCGGGGGCGGTGTGAGAGACGACTGGCGGTTGGCTTCACAATGGTGTCGACATATGCGGTTGGAAGCACCCGTATGTCTCAGTGCCACCCTCCGCTATACTTTGACGTCACTAAGCTCAATGCAAGAAGAGGTCCTCCGTTTCAGTCGCGGTTGCCACGCTCTCGTGCTCGGGACCCCGAAACGAGAACAAAGGGCGAAAGGAGTCACCGCCTGATGACGTGTGTAATTTCGTGTGCAGAGCTGCTGGAGAAAAGCAGAAACCAATGCTGACCGGCATTTGACGTGATGATTTGATTCTTGGGGCTTGGCGGTTGTTTCTTGGAGCAACCGCGTGCACATGAACTATGCTTGCCAGAAGCGGGGGCCCACGACTCACGTCGACGAGTTTCACAGTGTTTGCGGCCACAGAGGATGTATTAGCTCTTTTGATGCGTTTGCGCGTCTATTAAGAGATCCATAAGTTCAATCAGATACACAGTTAGTGGAAGGACGAAACCGTCGCGTAGCAAGCGGGTATGAAGACAGATTGAGAGGTGGGACAGAGACGGTTTTAGAAGTCGGTTTTCCGTGCTGCTCGGACACGTCTGCACCTCGCCAGATCTGTCCTTGCTCACAAGCGCGTGAGATTGAGCTGGTTCACAACGCTATACCTGCAGAAACATTGCCGGTTTTTCCAAAGCGTTACTCGTCGTCGGCGCTGGCGCCGCTGTTTCCCCCGCCTGGGCGCCAACGCCAGTGGCAGCGGAGGCACTCAAGGGAGAGGAAGTACAGACTTGCAACGAGGCCAGGGGGATTCCCATTGTGTTTCCAGAGAACACAGACACAGCACAATTCAGCTGTAACCCCGAGCTAAAATTTATTGATCCCAAACGTCCTGAGTAGGTGTATGAAGTTACAGGCTTAGAAGCTTTTACCCATCCGTCGGCCCCTCGAGCAGGTGCTTTCATTTCAGAGCACACTCAACACTCCGGTTAAATCTCCCTCTACGGAGAGGAAACTGAGCTACATTTGCAGAAGAGAAGAACCAGAAATTAAACGAGATATTGTGAATGAATGCCAAGTTACGATAACCGTTACCGCAAAAGCAGATGAGGAACCAGGCGCTCCACCCGACCACGGAGATGCGGAACAAGAGGAAAGCGGTGTGGAAAAGTGCGCAGCAGGGGAAAAGCACGACAGGGTTGTGCCAAAAGAGACTCAGACAGTGCATATACAGTGTGAAGAAGGCGTCACGTCGCTGACTACGAAAGATACGCTTAAAGTCTTTGACGACGAAAATGGTCAATGCAACCAGCGAGATGACCTGTCCGCCCTCGTTTGCGAAGCAACGCGTTCCGGAGCGGATGAAAAAGGAGTGTACACCGTTTCGTTCCCGTGGCTTCCGTCTTCGAAGAAGGTCCTTTGCTACAACTGCCCCAATACTTCGGCGTCGTTCCATACAAACGATTGCGAGATCCGTATTGAGGTTCTCGCCAAGACTGGCACTTCTACATCGAACCCGACCACATGGTGCGCCGCTGCGGGCCTTTAAGAGATTCTCACCCATGGATCACCTGGAATCGTCATGGCTGGCGCCGCAGGATTATCTTTTCTTGGTTGACGGAACAAGGCATCCGTATACGAAAAAGTTCTGGGTATCTCTGGAGAGCGACAGTCGAAAGCAGAGCTCAGCTTCGAATTCGTTTTGAGACTGTCACCAGCAAAGCTTTGGCGCTACTCTACTCTCCCTGCAGGGGTCTACAGGCTGTCTGAACAATGATTCTTATCCGACACCGAGCGAAACGCATGGCGTATTTTCACGTAGGTTTCCACCGGATCTTCACTGGAGCCGTTCCCAATCCAGAGCCCTCGTTCGTGCGTGCAGTGCTTTCTGTTTTCCTTGTCGTGCCATCACGAATCCCGACAAGACCCACGCAGATAAGGCTCAGCGATTTCGTACCAGTCTATACGCTGATGCTGCCTTGCCCTTCACTATGCCACTGCACACGGGTGTTAAGATGAGGTACACAGCGAGGAAGGCCAGTTTGCGTGTAATCACCTGGCCTACAGAAGGGCGCGGGCCGATACCTAGACATTATATGAAACAGACGAATGAAGGAGGCATCTGTGTAGCATCTCTCCCCTCGTCCCCCCCACCGCTGCCCCTGCCAGTTTAGCTGCGCTTGTTAGACAGAACACGCTGGGGCCAATGTATGATATACGTCCAAAGAACTAAACGTATCTCGAAGCAGCCCTCCTCACGCCAGGCTCATTAGTGAAACACGGGCGTCGTTCACCAAAACTGGAGATATAAAGCTATAAGACGTGGTACGCGATCGACGTCTATTCTATGTGACGATGTACCAGATGCACTGCAAATCCATCTTGAACAAGGGATGACTAACTGGAGGATACGTGGAGATTCACTTCCGCGACGGTGACCCAAGGTCATAACGGATATCGTAGAGGGAGGGACGCTCTGTTTGTGTCTCACCGGAGATTGCCAATAATGTGGGTCGCTGCCACCTTCGATGTAAGGGAGAGTCGTTACTAAGTAGGAAGGCTCTGCCAGTCCGGTCGGAAGCTCCCCAGTTCTGATGTCAAGAATAGTGGACATTAACTTGCTACTATCGGAAACGAATTACACATGAATTGTCATCTGTCTTCACTTCTATTTGGCATATCGCAAATAGGAGAGAGGGGAAGTGAAGCGAGCTCAGTTCGTTGTTTTTCCAGGGTCAGAGAGAGCCGCCTCGGGAATGGACTGATTTGTCCGGGTGTCGAGGCCCCTTGTGCAGCCGTATACCGGTGGACATGCCAGGCGTACAGAGGCCACTATTTGCTGCAAGACTTAGCATTATACCTGTTTTCGTGTGAACCACTGGGGTCGGCAAAGGCGGACCGATGCCTCGCGCCTGGCTGGCTGCTCCGCCCACGGAAAAGCCAGGTTTCAGTCCCCACGCTACGACAGCGAAGGCTTACTAAGGCATTGCATGACCTTTGCTCGGTAAAAAAGTGCGTGCGAGTGAATACCGGCATCAACTGGCGTTTAGGAGAGAGGGGAGGAGGGTGCGGGGAGACTCTTCCTGTGCCAGTATGCTGTGGGTGGGTAATGCTCCCCTGCTGACACATGCGTCTCCGCAACAGCCGGGTCCAGCCGTCTCGCCGGCACTACCGGAATTCGAAAGCCTCGGAAGTGACGAAGGGATAGTCGTACTGACTTTCCCTCCCCAATTCTATGCCACTATCCGCGCCGACCGTCTCTGTGCGCTGGGTCGCCGCATAACGAATCCTAGTTCGCGAAGTTTTAACGCTCCAGGCCTGCTGCAGCCCCTTCTCCGTTCGGAGAAGCAAAACTAACGAATACAGTCGGGCTCAAACGGGCTCATCCTGTGGGGAAAGGAAAGCCAGTACGCAGGTGTGATCGTGCGCGAAATGGCAATGCGCTTCAATTGCAAGACACACGCAGCATACCCGAAGTACACTTCCCATCGCCATCATGCCATGATATGAAGCCTGGAGACCTATTTCCTCGCTGTCCTATCAGTCACACGCCTACTCACGTTTATCATCATGTACAAAGCAATAAAACACTGACTGCCTGCGGAAATACACGTTTGAGCAACAAACCCGGCGACATCAGGTGCCGCCACCACTATAAGGCCAGCCATGTACGCGGGGGTTCACAGACAAGCACGCGGCGTCTTTCAGCCGAATCACGAAAAGCGGTCACACAGCACGCGACGACAACCTGCGCAAGAGATAGGACCCGGCCACAAAGAGTTTGTATTTCAGTGTGAACCAACTCACTGCCCACCTGAGATGCGTTTTGTTGCTCCTTTGAAACTGCATGCTGTCGCATGCATGGAAAGATGCTGTAGTGCATTGAGTGTTGCCGAGAAAACTGTCACTTCTGTCGGGAATGAACATTCCGGTCCGTGGCAAGTGCGATCCGATCTCTTTCCTTCCCCCCAGCCATTGACCAATCAACATCAACGGAACGCAGTAAAACAACTTCTACTCGGATAGGCCGCTCGAACAAAATGAGAGGTCTAAAAAGAGTATTTTTGGCTGGC